>NC_133103.1:8171671-8527447 GCF_022965805.1 Primulina eburnea
AATGGCTCTCATTCTTTCTTGATCAAAAGTTTCAATTTCCAAGTGTGAAACAAATGGAAAATGATGTCAAAATGTGGGAGAATCACATGAAGAAGTATGCCGTCAACAATATGTACAGAAGAGCTTGTATTGCCAGCACTCAGATTTGGTACAATGATCAACTCTGCAAAGATATTGGGTGCAATCCAAGAAGAAAGAAAGGGTTCTTCAAAGATTTGTTTGAGCCTTATGGAATTGCAGATTATAAAGGATCATATCTTACTTCGTAAATTTCGCCAATCAACCCAAAATATTTGTTTTATCAGATATTGTATTTCACAGCAGATCAAACGAGTTAATTCAATATCAAAATATACGACTATCATTAGTCATGACTATTGACGATATATTATTTATATGAGATCGTCTCACATAAATTTTTGTCTAGATCAGGAGTCACGTTTCTATTTGGACAAGTACCTATCAAATATTTTTGTAAAAAAAATTATAAACTTTTTATATAAAATTTTAAACATTGTTTTAAGAATAAATATGTGTCTGAACAACTCTATAAAAACCTTTTTACATTTAAAAACTGTTAATATTTTATTTAATTCAATATCAAAACCTTTTATTTAATTTATTTCATAATGTGAATTAGTTATCGATGAAGTAGTATAATAGCCGTTCATGGCCAGTTATTGTTAGTGTTTTAATTACTTCATAATTTGAATTAGGTAAAATGTCAATTTTAGTTATGTAAAGATGTGTAATTTTTAGTTATATATCTTTTTTTTAATTAATTATAGTTGAATTAATCATAGTCATGTAACTATGTTCTAAAGATCAATTTTAAAGTAAAAACTTGTGTGAAACGGTCTTATTGATCGTATTTTGTGAGACATATATCTTATTTGAGTCATGCATGAAAAAGTATTACTTTTTATGCTAAGAGTATTTTTTTTTATTGTGAATATCAGTAGAGTTGACCCGTATCACAGATAAAGATTCGTGAGACCGTCTCACAATATATCTACTCCAATTTTAATTATTTATTCAAAATAATATAATTAAATGACCAAAAAAATATTAAATTTTTATAACTACATTGAAAATATGTGCATGTCACAAATGATGTATTGATTAGGTAATTATAAAATTTTAACAACGATACTATCTATCTATTTCATTATGACTAAAATCTATCGTCGTAACATAGTTACATGATTAAATTGAGGACGATTAAGTTTAAAGAAAATTAAATAGTATTTTATTATTTTCATATTTTATTAAAATATAAAACAACACACAAGCTTTTTTAAATTAACTCAACAAAATAAAAATTATTGTTATTGCTACATAAATAATATATCGTCAATAGTCATGACTAATGATAGTCGTATATTTTGATATTGAATTAACTCGTTTGATCTGTTGTGAAATACAATATCTGATAAAGCAAATATTTGGGGGTGATTGGCGAAATTTACGAAGTAAGATATGATCCTTTATAATCTGCAATTCCATAAGGCTCAAACAAATCTTTGAAGAACCCTTTCTTTCTTCTTGGATTGCACCCAATATCTTTGCAGAGTTGATCATTGTACCAAATCTGAGTGCTGGCAATACAAGCTCTTCTGTACATATTGTTGACGGCATACTTCTTCATGTGATTCTCCCACATTTTGACATCATTTTCCATTTGTTTCACACTTGGAAATTGAAACTTTTGATCAAGAAAGAATGAGAGCCATTGACATCTCATCTCGAATGTGAAGAGGTTCGAGATCGACTCGGAGTAGCCCACTACTGCTAGTTGAGGGATTCTTGGATGGATCATTTGTCTGCATTAAACCAACATAGTCTAGGAGTCCATAAATCATAAAATGAAATACAATTGTCCCTGCCAAACCATCAGGGAAAGTGAAGCTTCTATTTCGGGGGCATAGGCAACATTACCTATACAGAGGAACTGAAGAGGTTGGAGTTCCTGCAATGATGTTAGCGAAATTTGGAGAGGCAAAGATATTCTTGAGCTTTTGATCTCCTCTATATCCCGTGGCAAAAATCACGATATCCGCTTTCAAGGGATCGACCTCTCCATCGACTAGCAAACCTTCTTTGCAGAAGCTAAAACGTTTCGATTTCTTCAAAACGATGCTCCCTTCTTCAACTTCATCAAAGAACTTATCCGGCAGGAAAAATATCGTACAAGAAGATATGTCATCAACGAACTACACTTGGGTATCATCCCGTATTTTTCAAGGGAAGTTTCCATCTAAGGTAGCTCTCAACAAACTTCGACAAGTTGACTTGACTGTTTATATATCTATTTATTTTTAGAATAATTTAATTATATATTATATACTATTAAAAAAATCATAAAAACAATATCAATTTATGTTACCATGAATAATCAATCAACCCCAACCTTGAACACAGCAAGGAAATATCATAAATAAAAGGAAAAATAAGATGGGCCATATCGGCTGGCTATATTGCGAATATGGGCTTTATTTATACCGCGGGAAAGAATCCTAATATCTCCACCAGCGGGTTACCGATTTCGGAGTCTAATGCACCTTCAATGTTTGATCCAGCCAGAGAATTTACGAAATTCTTGGAAATTGGAACCAGAGAAAATGTGGTCACACGAAAAGATGTGGCCTTTGGGGGGTTTCGAGTGTGGGGGCACTGTCCCACACCATATCAAGGGGTTTGGTCGATCTTGGGTGTGGGGGCAGTGCCCCACACCCAATCAACGGTCAAGATTCTTTCATGGGGGGGAAATTTTTAAAAAAAATATATATATAAGGGCCAGAAAAATTCTGGCCCTTGAATCTGCCTGCAGGGGCAGGATGAAATATTCCGTATCAAGGGCCAGGATTTCATTTCATGGGGGGAAAAATAAAAAAAAAATCAGAAAAAATTATGGCCCTTGGATATGTACCCCTACAGGCACTGCCTGCAAGGGTAGCATGAAATATTCCCGAGTGGGCGGAGCTTCCGGAAGATCTGAAAGTTGAGATTTTGTGTCGGTTGCAGAGCAAGGCTCTTATGAGGCTTAAGTGTGTCTCGGAAGGTTCGATCTTGGGTGTGGTGGCAGTGCCCACATCCAGGATCAAGAGTTGAGATTCATATAATAGAGAATAAAAAAATTTTAAAAAAAAAATTGGACCAGAAAAAATTCTGACCCTTGGATGTACCTTGCAACCGTGACGGGTGAAATAATCCGTCTCACAATCTTGGTACTTTTTGATTTCCTATGCTTGCGCTCCTATGATGTCTTCTCTTTCCCGTTCTGCCACTTTTTGTGGCTTCTTCTATACCCATAAAATCCTTAGGCTTGGCCAGCATTTTCTTGATTTTTTGCCCGCAGAAGAGTATTCCGGTGAATTCTACCCCCGATATCTACCTGAATTGTCCGGACTTTTGAAATCTCGTAGAGCGTTTCTGCCTTTTGAGGACACGCCATCGGCCATTCAAAGTTACTGCAACGGGCTTTTTCTTCTGGTCCGCTCCGGCTCAAATCCCACCGAGTATATTGTCTGCAATCCAACCACCTGTGAGTACATTGAACTCCCCATCAACCCCCATCACACAGGTGATGATAATGATCCCCATGTTGCCTCCTTAGCATTTGATCCCAGTGATTCTACTATTTCCTTTAAGGTTGTTCGAAGGGCAGCCGATGTGTCACTCTCACATCCTATAAAGCTGGACCTTTTCACATCCGACTCAGGTAATTGGGCCACCCGTGTCTAGTTCTTGACCACGTGCTTCATGGGTTCAATTGGATCGATCATTCTGTTTACGTGAATGGGCTTTTGTACGTGATATCTCTGGCCAAGTATCTACTTGGCTTTAATCTCCGTTTCACAACCAAAACAGATATTACTCATCTGGCTATTGAGTTGCCTCATAAAGAAAAATTCGATGATTGTGGATCATTTGGGACATCCAGAGGGTGTGGTTTATTCCAATAATGACAAGTCTAAAATACTAGTCTGGCGGCTAGAACACGGTGTTCACTGGATTCTCCAGCACATAGTGATCTTCGATGAGATGGTGTCACAAAACCCGCAACATAAGTGGTTGCGGTGGCTCCACAACATGGGAGAGATTAAAGTTTACAGCTTTCATCCCAAGTCAGAAGTAATATTTGTAGGAACACCTCGCCTAGTGCTCCAATATAGTCCAAATACCAAGCAGCTTAAAATTTTCCGTCAGTTCCGACGCCGACGGGAAATCGTGTGTGGTCAATACAAAATGTACCCTTCCTCGTGTTGCCCGGTTATTCTGAATGGTGTTCTCTCTTCATCCAGTAAGTTCTCCTAGTCATGGTTCGCCGGAACGGCCGTTATGCGGCCGGAACGACCGGAACGGAACGGGAACGGTGACAACCGTTCCAAAGTTCCAGGACAAATCGGTGATTGTTTTGTAGCGCTGTTCTTCGACGTTTTATCAGCGATTTAACGGAAAAGCGGAACGGAACGGGCGGAACGGAACGGTTTTGATGTTTAAAAAATATGGTTATGAGATATTCATGGTTCATTACGGTGTATGGTAATAGAATGGTTATGTTATTGGTATTATATTTCATAGTTGTTGATGATTATGAAAATGAATGTGTAGAATAGAAAGTTGATCTTGAGTCAAATAGGAAATGGAAGTGCATAAACGGTATGAAAAATGTAGCAGTAGTTGTGGTTTATAGTATAATGTTTTGTATATTGATCCAATTGTTGTGAGGCCACCTCCATTAGAAAGATAAGATATAAGACTATAACTTTCATGTTTTGAGTTTTATTCAAATCATTAGGTATTCGGATACGATAATCGTCGTGACGAAACACTATTACAAAATCAGTCATCCCATTCTAATGATCTTTCGTCATCTCAATCTATATCCCTATGGACAATCACATCAATATCTAAATGTTCGAAATCAATTTAATGTACGAGATAGTGATGAAGAATATAACAATGATCTCGCTCCTCCGCGTCACTCTTCATGGTATTAGCTTTGATATGTTATAATTTTTAGTGTGTATTTCTTATTGTATTTCTTATTGTGCTATTATTGTAAAATAGTTTTGTACTGAGAGATTAATTTGTAATAACTTCGTATATTTTATTTTTTAGTATGATGTAATTTATATTTTAATTTTTTTTACCAATTTTTTGAATTTATTAATTTTTTATACAACCGTTCCGCAACATAACATTGGAACTGGAACGTTAGTTGCCGTTCCAAGCACCGCAACCGTTCCGGCGAACCATGCTCCTAGTTTCTCTTTTACAACTTTGTGTGAGCCATGACATATTTCTGTATTCATGATTTATGAGGTTTTCTTTTGTTGCAATGGTTCTAAGCCTACGTTTTGTGTGGTATTTCTTGGAAACAGCTACACGATAAATATAAACATGTCATAATTGAGTTTGAACAAAAGGACGTGCTGATATTTGTGTCCAACGTAGTTACATCATTTGAACTCCCGGGCCTCTCTAATCAGTGCGATTATGTAAGGGGAAAGATGCATCTCTGTCTTCAAATTAAACGTCTTTACCAAAGCTTTGGAAACCACAGTCTCACTGCTGTCGCTGTCAACGATCACATTGCACACTTTACTTCAAATAGTGCATCGGGTCTGGAATATTTAATGTCATTGAGATTATCTTTCTTCTTCAGGGCTTCCAAGAGGAATTGAACAATACATGCTACTTCTTCCCATCCCGTTCAAACATGACACCCTTGTAGATATCTTCACCAAGCTCTTGCTTCTCTAGTCCTTGTCACCACCATCTTCTACATGACTAATATACCTTCTATTTGGACAATTATTCAATAGAAAACCTGGTTGGTTGCTATCATTCTTCTAGAGTTATATGTTCATAAGGGTCAGTATTGACTAGTTGTGGTTGCTGATTTTGACCTTGAGTATTAGGTCGAACACGGGCTGAAGTTTCAGTCCGATTTGACATTGACATTGACTTTGACTTTTTGGGTTGAATGGGCATTGTTACCATAATACCATGTGAAATCTATGTTCATTGAAATGGGGTTACTTGAAAACAACTTCATACTTAATATATAGTTTTATGAATATGCTCTGATTATATCAAGGCTTAAATTAAAATCGAGGACATTTGTTTATTAGAAGGACGAGACAGATTTAGGCGCATAGATATCATAGAGGCTAAGCAGAAGGCAAGGCAAGGCAAGTGAATCAGATAGTTCGAACCTAAATATGTGAAAACATTTCATTAAAATGCAATCCAGCGTGCACTTACAAAATATTATGCAAAAACAAGTTGTCATTAATTTATAAATTAAAATAAATCTCTGTCACCTTGCAGTTCTTTTTGGATTCTGTGTGCCAACACTTATTGCGCGTTTGATAGGTGCCTTGAAGGTTGAAAGTGCACTAATACTGGGGTTTCATGGTTAAGGTGTTGCACTACATCTAGGGATTGCGGTTTGACTTGTGTGGAGGCACAAGTACTTGGCCTCGCTAAGACTTGAGGCTGGAATCTGGTCTTGCTTTTTAATAACTATGATTTGGGTTTAGAAACTTGATACCCAATTATTGAGAAAGTGGCATGTGTTTTTACAAGGACATCTTGGTTTGTTCTGGTCAAGATTTGATCCATCGGTCAGCATCTTCCTGCAATTTGCTCAAAATTTTAAAATCCCACTTTGCATCTGTATCAGAAAGAATTTTATTGTGTAGGTAACGGGGCCCGTTCATCTCGTTTCCAAGCGTTCAAGTTTCGTAATAGGTATGTGTGCCTGCAGATATGACTTTTGTTTTACATTTTGACTGTTGATTGTATCTCATGGCATATGCCATTTGCGTATACATTCTCAGGCTCTTACCATGATGAAAGGCATGAGATTGCGAATGTGCTGGAAGATGCAAGGTTGAGGATAACACAAGGGAGAAAGATCAGTAGTGTCAAGGATTTCATTTAGTTATTGTCTAGTTTTGTTTAAGTTTATCATCTGTTGTCACAATTATGCTATTTATTTTGTGCAATTTTTTTGCTTCTCTTATTTGGGCTTAATCTTTTGGTTCAAATTATATTAGACTTTGAATGTATTGAAGGATTGGATTTGTGGGAGGATTTCAAATAAAAGATTTGAAATGCATGGATTTCAAATGACCAAGTTAGATAGTGGACTAGAAAATACTAATCCTATGAGGCAATTAGGATGCCAAGAGTTCTTATGTAAATATGATACTAATGAAATACTAGTCTTAAGGTAATTAGGATGCTAGAATTACGTTAATTGAATACTAATAAAAGATCAATGCTAATGCACTTAAACAACTAAAACTTTCCAGAAAATAATAAATAGAAAGCTAAAACATTATTTTTTTGCTGCATCAATCTCCTCATCTTGAAGAAGACTTGTCCTCGAGTTGCAATGGTGAAAAGAAATTGGAGATGTTCATGTAACTTGGAAGATCAATTTTATAGGCACTGTCACCATTCTTCTCGAGAATTTGGTAAGAACTAATTTTCTTGTCTTTGAGATTACTGTAAGTACCGAATGGAAGTCTGTTATTGCGTATATGGACGACTGCCAAATCTCCCTCACTAAATTTCTTCTCGTGTCTATACTTGTCTGCTGTATTAACCTCGTCGAGATTTTCTTCAAATCATCAGGGATCCGCTGAATATTCTCCACAAATTCCTCTACATCACAGACGAAGGAAGATGCATCAAATCCATTATATGCTCTTGAGCACTAGCTGTCTAGCCCAGAGGCTAAGCGTAAGGCAAGGCGCACAATTCGATAGATAGAATCTAAATACGTTAAACATGTCACTACATGCAGTGGAGTATATACTTGCAAACTATTATGCAAAAACAAATTGTCATTAATTTATAAATGAAATTCACTATTATCTTGCATTTCCTTTTGGATCCATACAGTTAATGTCCGAGGCTTGACTTAGCCTTGCTGAGATTTGAGGCTAGACGCCGTCTTGTGTGTTAAATAATTATGATATGATTTGGGATGCTTGAGAAAGCTGCCCTTACTTAGATTTGATCCATGGGTTAGCATGCACGTGCTATTTGCACAAAAAAATAGTGAGATTCCCTTCGCATCTTGTCAGAATGAATTTGATTGTGTAGGTACAGGGACTTGTTCATCCTGTTTCCCATTGTTCAAGTTTCATGGTAGGTATGTGTGCCTGCACTATGATGTTCTGTCTATTGATTTTTTCTCGTGGCCCATTCCTTTTGCTTATATATTCTCTGCCGCTGATCACGATGAAGGCTATGATTTTGTGAAGGTGCTGGATGAAGTTGAGGATGAGGACGACGCAAAGGAAAAAGATTAGTAGAGCTTAAGATTTTATGAGTTGTCGTATACTTATCTTTTAAGTTATGATTATGCTATTTATTTTGTATAGGATTTTTTCTTTCTTGAGGAATTTATGTTTGAAACTTGTTAATTTATTGAAAGTTTTGATTCTACACTTTCTCTTTCCCATATTCTATTGTAGAATACCAATAATTAGAAGTCTGCATTAAAAGTTTTATAGGGAAAAAAATAATTGATTTGTGAATTCATTTCGAAGACTGACGGTCACTGTGAATAGTCCTTCGAGCAATGCAATGATACCCTTGTACAAACCAGTTGGACTCTGTGGCTAGTGCAGAAATTTGTTGGTCTTTTACATTTTACAAGAGATCGGACTTTTACTGTCAAGATTTTATTGAAATGAAATAAATTTATTTTAACTTTTATAAGGAAATCATTGTGTGTGAATATGCCTTTTGCATTAGAATTTGTTTGCAAAGTTGAGCCAAGATCAACATGCTATCAAGTATTTGGGGATGAGTGGGTGAGTTTTGCAGACTACCAACCACGCACAAACAGCTATCAAAGATTTGTGTCACATGCAGATGTCTTAACTTCAACTCCGGTCCTTGGACATTTGACTTTTGCTAAGGCATTTATTCTTGAATATGACGCTTCCAAGGTGTCCAATTCAAGTTCCAGATCGATGGCACGCACCAGAGGCATAGTTTAAGCAAAAAATTTTGCAAAGGGCATCCGCATATGTCCACCAGGATTTCAAATATTTCTATAAGGTATGGGTTTCTTTTGTACGAAGGACGATATTTTTTATCCAGCAAATCGCCTTTGAAAATCATGGGCTTTCTTTGGACATGCATGTGGCAATCTATCTATGCCAAACTACCGAGTATTCAACAGAAAGGCCTTGTGGGTTACTCTAACCTACTTAAATGCCCAAGAAAATTTGTGAGGATATCGCTATGATCAAGCCCATTAGAATTCTCAACCGGAGCAGTATTTATGTCAGATTTAACGATTTAAATGAGCCATTTAAAAAAAAAAAAAATCAAACAAGCCCGTAGAATGTGCAGAAAGAAACACCTTAAAATTCCATTTCAACCTTGACGCGTCACGCATCCATAACATTTATTTTTTACTAAATAATAAAAAATGACAAATTTTTAGATAAATTCAAGAGTAACCTATACAAAAAAAATAAAAATCTACAGTACATGCAAGAAATAGCCCTATATATTAAAATTGAGAGAATATTTATATCTAGGAAATTAGAGTTTTGTTTAATTTAGTCTAATTACCTAAACGAAAAAAATTAATTCATCCACAGTATTTTATAAAATAACAATAATTTAAAAATAAGTTTATTTCCACTCAGCCCATTGATATAGCCCGGCCCACCAATTATGCGCGGGGAACACTTCTCCTTCTCCGTTCCTATCGTACACTGAGCAGCAGTTTACACTCCACAGTACTGTGCTCATTCCACGCTTTTCCCAGCTTCGTCTACTCTCCCTCTCCTTCCTACAGCAGAATTTTGGACATGGAAAGATACAGCACGTTAATCCATGGTTTAAACTCGATGTAAGTACGTTTACTCATGAAATTATTTTAAATTTTGTCGTTTGATTTCTCGCATTGTCAGGATAGAAACTTTTTTATCGTTAATTATTGTTCTTCTCATTTAATTTCTGCCGGTATTTCAGATAATAGCTTAAATAGGTATTTTTAGGTGTGATTGTTAATGATTTTCCAGGTTGAGTAAGTTATCTTGAATTAATGTATTCCTGGAAGAAAACACACTCCATCATTCAGACACTAATTCCTTGCTTTTGATGTATCTTATTTTGAGTGCTTCAGGATCACAGATTATAGAGATGCTGTGACTGTTCAATTGGGATTCCCGATTGTGATATCTGTGGACCTTGGGTACATGTTCAATTCTTCAATTTTTTTCAGGACATCGATGGTGTAGAGGACTTTCTTCCCAATTTGATTATTTTTTTTCTCTTTCACAGACTTGCAGTGGGGAGTCCTCTCCCATGCTCTCTTTTGGTGACCTGCACTTTTACAAATATTGACCTGCAGCTGGAACCAAGCAATGTTGATCGATTACTTCCATTTCTACATGAAGAGGTCTAGTTTATGCATTACATCACCACTCTCTTTAAGTGTGTGTAGCAATATTAGGATTTTTATTTGGTTAATCCATGGAGGCAGAGATGATATGAGATGCTGCAGCTAATGCATGAAAGGAATTAAGCCAATACCTTAGAACACGAAATCATTTTAGGAGCTATGGATCGAGAAATGTTGCAGTAGCCTACTGTATATTTCCTTTAGAAATCTAATTAATAGGATGGCATAGGGCTTGAGCTAATATCAGCTCATCATTTTTTTCATCTGTGAAACCTCCCCTTCCCCTTCACTTATCTTCTTTCTTCCCTTTGGCATCAATAGTTGTTGTCCATAGTTCTAGTTGTTGCAACTATTTGTGTTGTTTTGTCATACAATTATTCTTGTTAAGTTCATACATCAACGCAGCTGAAAGATGATCTTGAAGAGGGAAAGATAGGCAGAATCTTGGGCATTGTTAAATGTTACTTCACGGATAGTTCTTCCAAAAGTGTGTATTTAATTCTGTGTACCAAGTTACCAACAATCCATTCATGAACCGAGCTTTTCCTTTATGATGTCTTTCTAATACACTAAAATGCATTTATATTTGCAGTCTTATGACGATGAAAGTGGATCTGCTCCGTCGAGCATTAGAAGCCAAGCATTTTCTTTATCTTCATACTTCCGGTCCATGTATGAAGTATTGAACAAAACCGGTAAGCTTTTTGTCTTGGATCGATAAATCCTTTGTTGAAAGTACGGGTTTCAAATGATATTGATATTAGGTACAATTGAAATCAATCATGATTAAAACAATACTGTATCATAAACCTGAAATGGATTCTAATCATGTCAAATTATATTCTGACGCCTCTTATACAGCTATCAGCACACTTTTTAATATATATGTGTGGAAACAAATACAGCACACACATCAAAATGTAACAGATACATATATAACGTTTATTTATATAAATCTGTCTGTTGGGCTCTATTGTTTTTCTTTTAATATATTTGTGCCTTCTTGACGTAGTTGCTCACGACTTCCATTGAATTGATCTTTTTGTTGTTACAGGAATAGGCGGATATGGTCGTGTCTTTGAATGTAGACACAAACTCGACGGGATGACGTACGCAGTAAAAAAGATTTCATTCTCTTTCTTTCCATGTGAAATTTTTAAGCATTGTTGGCTGGCCTTGAATTTTGTTTTGAAATATAAAATGACCAGGGAGGTCAAGAAAATGGTGCAATTGCATCATCCAAACATTGTTTGTTACCATCAGGTAATTTACAATTTTGTTAAATAACTCGCTATCCTGACCTATGGCAATTATAAAATATTGATACCTAAAGCTTATTTTTTTATTATTCTTTTTGTAGTCTTGGATTGAGGAAGGTTATGACCTATCCAGTGCAGATGATGAGTCATATGGGACAGATACTTCTAATCCACCAACCAAGACACTCTATGTGGCAATGGAGTTTTGCCATGGGGGGCAAAATAAAAATTTGTTTGCTTTCTTATGTAGCAAAAAGTATTTGTTTCGAATTAACCCTGATAAACTGCTAATTGATTTGAAGGACATTGGAAGGCATAATAAAAAATCCACTGGATCTGGGTACGATTTTGAAGTATTTTACGCAGATGGCCAAAGGTTTGGTACACATCCACGAAAAGGGCATAATCCACATAGACTTGTCTAAGCAAAATGTAATGCTAGACTCAAATGGGAACATCAAAATAGGAGATTTCGGATTTGGTAAGTTTGATTTTATAATGTTATTTACTCTCTTTTAGTTTTTAAATTTAACTTTTTGCAATTATTTCTATCAGCCATGCTCTTTGATAGTGGAGCAGACGACAGTTCAACGGTGAGTACATCCGGACCAATAGGAAATGTATCCTACCGTACTCCAGAAATGACAAGATCTCCTACGTTTATAAATGATAAAACGGGTATCTTCTCGCTCGGATTGATGATGTTTGAGGTGGTTCATCACATGCCGACTCAATCCGAAAGAGCACATAAATTTGATCAAATAAGAAATGGTTCGTTAGATTAGAGCATTATAAATCCGATGTCTGTGATTTTATCATCGAGCTATTGGAAATCAATCCATGCAATCGCATTTCCGCGAAAGAAGTTTTGGATTTAGTTGGGGATTTGAGAGACTTTTAATTTTTCATTAATGTAAACATACTTACAATTTGTTTGGTTAAAAAATAAAAATAAAAGAATACATGACATAACAAGAATCCAACAGTTAAAAAATAAAAATAAAGAATACGGGACATAACAAGAATCCAACAGTATGTTTACATTAATGAAAAATTAAAATTCTCTCAAATCCCCAACTAAATCCAAAACTTCTTTCGCGGAAATACGATTGCATGGATTGATTTCCAATAGCTCGATGATAAAATCACAGGACATCAGATTTATAGTGCTCCAATCTAACGAACCATTTCTTATTTGATCAAATTTATGTGCTCTTTCGGATTGAGTCGGCATGTGATGAACCACCTCAAACATCATCAATCCGAGCGAGAAGATATATGTCTTATCATTTATAAACGTAGGAGATCTTGTCATTTCTGGAGCACGGTAGGATACATTTCCTACTGGTCCAGATGTACTTACCGTTGAACTGCCGTCTGCTCCTCTATCAAGGAGCATGGCTGATAGAAATAATTGCAAAAAGTTAGATTTAAAAACTAAAAGAGAGTAAATAACATTATAAAATCAAACTTACCAAATCCGAAATCTCCTATTTTGATGTTCCCATTTGAGTCCAGCATTACATTTTGCTTAGACAAGTCTCTGTGGATTATGCCCTTTTCGTGGATGTGTACCAAACCTTTGGCCATCTACGTAAAATACTTCAAAATCGTACCCAGATCCAGTAGGTTTTTTATTATGCCTTCCAATGTCCTTCAAATCAATTAGCAGTTTATCAGGGTTGATTCGAAACAAATATTATTTGCTAAATAAGAAAGCAAACAAATTTTTATTTTACCCCCATGGCAAAACTCCATTGCCACATAGAGTGTCTTGGTTGGTGGATTAGAAGTATCTGTCCCATATGACTCATCATCTGCACTGGATAGATCATAACCTTCCTCAATCCAAGACTGCAAAAAGAATAATAAAAAAATAAGCTTTAGGTATCAATATTTTATAATTGTCATAGGTCAGGATAGCGAGTTATTTAACAAAATTGTAAATTACCTGATGGTAAAGAACAATGTTTGGATGATGCAATTGCGCCATTATCTTGACCTCCCTGATCATTTTATATTTCAAAACAAAATCCGAGGTCAACCAACAATGCTTAAAAATTTCACATGGAAAGAAAGAGAAGAACTTGCTGGATGACCTGATCTTCATTATCTTCATTGAATGGAATCTTTTTCAATGCGTACATCATCCCGTCGAGTTTGGGTCTACATTCAAAGACACGACCATATTCATCTTTTCCTATAACAACAAAAAGATCAATTCAGTGGAAGTTTTGAGCAACTACGTCAAGAAGGTATGGATAAATTAAAAGAAAAACAATAGAGCCCAACCGGCAGATTCACATAAATAAACGTTACATATGGCATCTGCTACATTTTTATGTGTATGGTATATTTGTTTCCACACATATATATTAAAAAGTGTACCGAAAGCTGCATAGGAGGCGTCAGAATATAATTTGACACATTTATAATTCGTTTTGTTGTTGGTTTATGATACAGTATTGTTTTGCTCATGATTGATTTCAATTGTACCTAACAACAATATCATTTGAAACCCATGCTTTCAACAGAGAATTTATCTATCCAAGACAAAAAGCTTACCGATTTTGTTCAATACTTCATACATGGACTGGTAGTATGAAGATAAAGAAAATGATTGGCTTCTAATGCTCGAAGGAGCAGATCCACTTTCATCATCATAAGACTGCATATATAAAGGCATTTTTGTGTATTAGAAACATACATCATAAAGGAAAAGCTCGGTTCATGAATTGATTGCTGGTAACTTGGTACACATAATTAAATACACAAACCAAAAAAACTCATATTTTTGGAAGAACTATCAGTGAAGTAACATTTAACAATGCCCCAGATTATGCCTATGTTTCCCTCTTCAAGATCATTTTTCAGCTGTGTGATGTATAATGGACCAACTTAACAAGAACAATCATATAACAAAACAACACAAATAGTTGTAACAGCTTGAACTATAGACCTCAACTATAGATGCTCAAGGGAAGAAAGAAGATAAGTAAAGGGAAGGAGAGGTTTGGGGAAGGGGAGGTTTCATAGATGAAACAAAATGATGAGCTGATATTAGCTCAAAGCCTATGCCATCCTATTAATTAGATTTCTAAAGGAAATATACCGTAGGCTACTGCAACATTTCTTGATCTATAGCTCCTAAACTGATATTTTGAATTCTAAGGTATTGGCTTGATTCCTTTCATGCATTAGCTGCAGCATCTCATATCATCTCTGCCTCCATTAATTAACCAAATAAAAAAAATCCTAACATTGCTACGCACACTTAAAGAGAGTGGTGACTTGATGCATAAACTAGACATCTTCATGTAGAAATGAAAGCAATCCATCAACTCCATTGCTTGGTTCCAGCTGCAGGTCAATATTTGTAAGAGTGCAGGTCACCAAAAGAGAGCATGGGAGAGGACTCCCCACTACAAGTCTGTGAAACAAAACTAGACAATAACTAAATGAAATCCTTGACACTACTGATCTTTCTCCCTTGTGTTATCCTCAACCTTGCATCTTCCAGCACATTCGCAATCTCATGCCTTTCATCATGGTAAGTGCCTGAGAATATATACGCAAATGGCATATGCCATGAGATACAATCAACAGTCAAAATGTAAAACAAAAGTCATAGCTGCAGGCACACATACCTATTACGAAACTTGAACGCTTGGAAACGAGATGAACGAGCCTCGTTACCTACACAACAAAATTCTTTCTGATACAGATGCAAAGTGGGATTTTAAAATTTTGAGCAAATTCCAGGAAGATGCTGACCCATGGATAAAATCTTAACGAGAACAAACCAAGAGGTACTTGTAAAAACACACGACACTTTCTCAATAATTGGGTATCAAGTTTCTAAACCCAAATCATAGTTATTAAAAAGCAAGACCAGAGTCCAGCCTCAAGTCTTAGCGGGGCCAAGTACTTGCGCCTCCACAGAAGTCCAACCGCAATCCCTAGATGTAATGCAACACCTTAACCATGAAACCCCAACCTTAACCATGAAGCCCCAGTATTACTGCACTTTCAACCTTCAAGGCACCTATCAAACGCGCAATGAGTGTTTTCGTGTGACCACATTTTCTCTGGTTCCAATTTCCAAGAATTTCGTACATTCTCAGGGTCATCAAACATTGAAGTGCATTAGACTCCGAAATCGGTAACCCGCTGGTGGAGATGTTAGGATTCTTTCCAGTATTATAAATTAAGCTCATATTCGCAATATAGTCAGCCGATATGGCCCATCTTTTTTTTCCTTTTATTTATGATATTTCCTTGCTGTGTTCAAGGTTGGGGTTAATGTTTTGCTATTATATATAATAGATAAATAAATAACTTCTTTCACATGGTTCTTTAAAATATTATTTCGTCTTATTTTTCCATCTAAAACGACTTTATAATTATTGTATTTCAAATTTTTTAATTAATTCCTTCTCTATATAATTTTCTTATAGATCAATTCGACATCTATATATATATATATATATATATATATATATATATATATATATATATATATATATATATATTAAAAATTTAAGATATCTCAAATATTATATTTATTAATGAATTTCCATTCTACAACAAGGGCAATTGGCATTGGTCTCCAACCATGGGACCAAACACTCGGTGTGAAACTTATGAACACAAGGCAAATGCATTATGCTCTCTCCCTCCTCCCCCTTAACTTGCTCCAAACAAACTGCACATTCCTCCTCTTCACTTGATTTCCACTTTATTTTTAACCATTTTAATTTCTTCGGCTCTTCCTTCGCTTGTTCACTCGATGATCTGAAATCGCCCACGCGTAAATAAAATATAAATTACATAAACTTATATTGGGTAAAAAAAAATATATTATAAAAATGGAGAAATGACAAAGGTAACGGAATCAAAGTTTCTCAACTTTTAAAAAAAAAAAAAAAAACTTTGGGACATTATAAAACTTAAACTAAAACATTAATTTGATGGGAATGTTACACATTGTAGATCGAATAATCATCATTAGTCCTGATACACGAGGTTTCACAATCATAAATTTTAAAATTTTATTATTTTCGGCCTGCACTTAATTTATTTATTTATTTTTAATCGACAGCCGATTATAAAATTACAGGTAAAATTGCTCCTACCAATATCCTTCTTACCTCTGTCGAAGCATCGATGAATAGAGTTGACAAATGGTCGTTTACATTACCATTCAAAAAATCAATTTATCGGATGCCGATCAATCTTTATATTCCAAATTTTATAGCCAATATTATCTTTGATGATTATTTCATATTTTCTTATTTATTTATCATTACATAATGATGCTGACTACAAAACCTAAATAATTCCAGCCAAGCAACTGAGCAAGTGCAATTTCAAGAAGGAATAATTTAATACGAATTATATTGAAATCATCGTCTGTACCGACCAACCTTTTGCTTTGCGACTTGCATCGATGCTGCAGCCTTGCATCCAATCTCTTCTTCGCCTCCCTCGCTTCCCCGCCAAGCTCGCTCTCATCAAACAATGCCTGCTTCGCCGGATTCCGCTGCAGATTGAGTCCAAAACAGAAGAAAATACAACATAACTATTATATGCATAATAGATTGGATTGGATTGGATTGGATTGGAATTATCCGATGATTAGTACCATGAAAGAGGCTGAAGTAAGAGAAGAGCGCCTCATGGAGAAGCCACCGTAGGAAGCTGTTGCCGGGAGTGATTCGGAGCTCTGGTGGCATTTTCTTCTTCTTGCAGCTTCGACTCCAGGTAGCATGCCTGCCATTTAATTGATGGATGGATTCTTGCTAAGAAAATTAATATTTTGTTTCTGGGAATTGAAGTTAGGGGAAATAAAGGCTTTTGATAGTGTTGAATATTATTTCTTTCGATCCATTGAAATTATTATAGGGGGAAGAGTGGTGCTATATATGATGTACACTGATATAGGGGTAGGGTAGGGTCGGGTGGGGTGTGTGTGGGCGGGGGAAGAGAAGGTTCCTCGAAAGTGTGGTGGAATAACTTAGGATGATCAATTATTCGACACTCGTGATATGTTTAGATAGGATATGCATCATATATGGTCACTTCGTATAACATGTTATCGGACACTATTTGTAATATGTGATATCCCTGTTATTATATGGGTTATAAAAATATATTCGGAACGACTCAATTGTAATGGATTTATGTAGTAACTTGGATGGACCCTTTTCATAAACTTATGATGATAATAAAGTAGTTGTTACAAGAGTTTATTTTGCGTAGTCATGTTTGTGAGGGCTTGGACGTAGGACATGAAACTATGTTGGACAATCTAATGATTATATATCATAATATAATTTATTTAAAAAATGTTTTTTTTTTATGTGGTTTAGGAAAACTAACTGCTTTAAAAAGAGCTTTTCTCTCTCTAAGATCTCTCGGTTGCTTCGATGCTATATATGGGAGTAGTACTTCCAAATAGTTTGGATGGACAAGGTTCACACACATATATGATTTTAAAAAAATTGGCGGATCTCATGTATGTGTGACTAAATTTGAATCTTTGATTCTATCATGGAGATAGTGCCCCTACATATAGGATGGAAGCATCCCTGCATACCCTAATCAGAGGAATATTTCACCCTGCCTCATGGGGCACTGCCCCCATGGCCCATGAGGAGATCAAAGGTCCAGTTTTAATCACACATATGCGGGATCCACCAATTCATATGTGGGGTCCATCAAATTCTTTAAAATCAACGGTCCAGATCTTTTGAAACAGTGCCCCTACAGGTAGCATCGACACTACCCTAATCAGAGTTGGTGTCTCGCTTTTGCAGGCTCGATTCGTATGAACATTTTTTTACTTATGGGGGTATATTCAATCTAGGAAATTTAATTACTTTTGATGACTTTCATGGATTTTAGAAATCTAGAGGTATTCAACATGGATATTTGTAGACTCTATAAAAGTTTTGAGGTATCCAAATTAGGATTTGTAGAGTTGTTAAAAGTAAAGTGATATTCAAATTTGATTTTTGAAGACTCTATGAAAATCTATAAGTATCCAAAATTTCCATAGATTTTCCATGATTCTTATAGATTTCTTTATGTACAAAATTTAAAACACTAGGTACAACAATTAGAAATAAAAAATTCTCTTCTACTCAACCTCGAGATTTTGGTAGACTTTTATCAACAAATTTTTGCACCCACCCCATATCGGCGGCCGCTCTTCTTCTTCCTGCACAATCTGTAAAGGGGGTGTATTCCACCTTGGAAATTTAATTACTTTTATTGAATTTTGTAGAGTTTAAAAGTCTAGAGGTATTGAACATAGATTTTTATAAACTCTATAAAAGTTTTGTGGTATCCAAATTAGATTTTTCTAGAGTCATGAAAAGTATAGTGGTATTTAAACTTGACTTTTTAAAAATCTATAAAAATCTATAGGTATCCAATATTTCCATAGATTTACAATGATTCTAATATAATTATCTATGTACAAACCTTAAAACTCTAGGTACAACTATAAAAACTCAAAAATTGTCTTCTACTCACCCTAGAGATTTTGGTAGACTTTTAATAGAATAAAAAGACAGCATTTTCTCATTCTCACCCATATATCTCTCTTTCTCACTCAAAAGACGGTGTTTTCTCCTCTCTAAAGACAAATCGAGGGTTTCTCCAAATTTAAAGGTATGAATCTTTTCTTGAATCGTTATTGATTTGATAAAAAAAAATATATTATGATTTATATATATTCAAATCATGGTGAGTTGATGGATTTTCCACGAATTTGAGAGAAAAAAAGATGGCGTCATTTGAAAGAACACTTGAGAAGCTTTCTGGTCGTTGGTATACTATCTGTTACAGCAATTCATATGTTATAGTTCTTTTCATAAAATACTTACATACATCTCATATAGGGGTGTTCAACTAATGTTTTGTTAGTTTTAGATACAAATTCAAACCAAATCATATCGTATCAATTATATTGCTAGATACATTAAAATTAATTTAATAATTTTAATAATATTTCAACAATTTCATAAGGAAAAGAATAACTTTCGTCAGTGTAAAGATTTCATATTTTCATCTTATAGGTTAGGATCACCAAAAGGCCAAATAAATAAAAATAAGTAAAATTACCTTGGGGAAAAAAAAAGAAAAAAAAAAAAAAGAAAGCTATTTTTACTGTAAATAGACCAATTCACGAGCCTACTAATTTTTTTTGGTAAATTCTTTCATTTAGGCTTTTTGTATAGACACGGTGATTGAAATTTTAATTTTATTAAATTGAATTGTGATTTTTTTCATATATTAAATATATTTACCTTTTAAATAAATAAATTTATTTCAAATGAATATGTTATTTATGTTAAATAATTATTAGTTGGAAGAAATAATATATATTGAAATTTTGATTTTGTTAAATGTAATTGTAATATTTTTTACAAAAAGTCTACAAAAGTCTACAAATATCTATCAAAATCTTACAAAAAGTCTATAAAAATTCATGAAATTCTGTTTACAAACATGTGAGATTCTACAAAAGTCAATAAAAATCTACCAAATTCATGGAAATCTATCATTAATGTGTCTGTTTCATAAGGCTACAATGAAAACGAAATAATTGCAATAAGAATCTATGATGCAGTTACGTTTGTGCGGGCTTCGACCTAGGACAAAACACGACAATCTAATGATTATATTATAATTTATATATATGACAACATAATTTATTTAAGAAATTGAAAATATATATTTTTTTAAAAAATGTTTTTTTTTTTGGCTTAGAAAAAATAATCTTACTCTTCTCTTTTCATGTATCTAATTTGTTTTCCATAATCAAACAATTACGTACATCCAATTTCGGGCAACTGCTACAAAAAATAGATTTTTAATCTACAATAACATGATTTTTTTTTGGGGTTGATGTGAATTAATTAATGCAAACATGATTGCGTTTGTATCCAAAAACCAGGCACGAATTATTATTCTGAAAAACTACATCCTCGTAAATGAAAAACAAAAAACAAAAATTCAAAGCTTGCTAGTATCAACAAAATTCAAACACTCGCCTCCTCCACCTCTTCGTTTTCCTCTTTGCACAACACCAATTGCGTCTGCACTCTCTTGATCCCGCCCACGGCTGGGTTGGGGGAGGAACACGGCGAGGATTGGCCAGCGGCCCCCATCAACGACAGACAGCCCTCGCTCCACGACCGCCTGATGGGATAGGAAACGACGCTGTACCGGGACGAATGCTTGCAGCTCCCGCGCGATTCGTGTAAAGCGCAACCGCAATTTTTGTGATACGGCCGCCGTTTGACACCCATGTCTCCGCCGGAGATGCAGCCCTCGAACATACCCCGGAGAAGCCCGTCTCCGGCTGCCCCCGTCGCCATGTGATACTGCTTGCTTCACCGCCTGCCTAGTCTATTTGGAAAATGAATTTGTTGGGTGTTCTCTTTGCATTTGATGGTTGGAATCGATGGGCGTAGGTTAATTGAAGAAAAAAACGTGGGGTGTTTGCTAACGTGTTGCGTGAGAGACATTTGCGGCATATGTGGGCAGCTTTGTTGCATGAACCGGCACGTATGGAGGTGGTCTTTGGGACGGTGCCTTTGTGGGGCCAAGTCCTCTCACCTATATTTGTAAAAAACTATTTTTTAGTAAACTATTAATTACAGATATTTTGGAGCGTCACTTACATCCAAAAGTCAATTGGCGGTAAAAAAATTCACGATAAATGATATTTGTGTTCTATTTCTATTTTTTTTTTATTGAATTTAAGAATATTTTTTCTGATAATTTTTTAAGCTAGACGTAATATCATGTAATTTATTTATTTAATATTTTAAAAATGTAAACAAATATTTTATTGAATTGTGATATATTTAAATAACTAAATTAATCATTTACTGAAATGGTTTTTTTTTTTTAATTAAACGAAGATGAAATATTTTTGTAATTTATAGAGTACGTTTTTCTTTATAAAAATCACACTGATCTCAAAAAATAGGTTCATCGTCTATTATATGACTGGTTATCTAATATAATATTTATCTAATTATCATAATGAATATATTTGATATACTAAGTAATAATATAAATACCACTTAGTTAAGATTAAGAGTAATGTTATTTCGGCAACTCGACAGAAAATGATATGCCCATATTCAAGTCCAACCAAATATCAATCAATTTAAGTTAAATACTCAATTAAGTTCGATAAATTGTGAGCTTTAAAAACCCATCTCACAAGTTTCAAGTTTTTCAAACCTAAGATTGAAAAGCTTCCGGTCACCAAATTTATGGAAAACGAAGCATCACCATGATTTAAGTCTCTCTAAAAAGCAATTATTGGAAACAATGGTACATGAAAGAATTCAATGCATGAAAATAATTAAATTAAATAAAATAATATTGAAAAAAAACAAATAAATACATAAATATGATTCAAACTCAAGTTTCCAGGATAACAATTTAAGTGGCATAAGAAATAAGGAGATATAGTGCAAACTCGAGTCCCTCGACGTGTACATTCGAGCTTGTATCATAAGTTCTCGATTCGAAAACTCGAAAAAAGGGATTGCAAGTGAAGCTGAAATCTCAACTCAAGATCCAAGGAATGGGGAACGAACGACTTATACTGAAAGCCGCATCGTACAAATCAATAAAACAAACATCGGACAAAGAGGTCAAATTTTGCCTCATATATGAAATAAAAATCTAGCCACCAATGCAAATTCCAGTAAACTAGATAGCAAATACAGCAAAAAAAGGAAACAGGAACAAAATTTTGTAAAGCATCTGTGCATCAGATTCGAACAACTGTATACGGTCGAAGATGAGTTTAGTCCAGCTTCACTGAAGAAAACAGGTAATGCACGAACCAGAATGATGAAAGAAGGCCAATCGTGCCAGTTGCGAGCATAATGGCTAGGACCATGAAGAGTGAATGACCCAGGTAAAGGGTAGCTGAGACGGGACCGTTCAAACTCTTAAGATCAAATATCAGGTAGTGGATAGAGAACAAGAAAATGTATATGGCGACAGAACCGGAAGCAAAGAAAGATTTCCACCACCCTTCCACACAAAGATGCATGTAAGTAAGAACAAGGGATACCTCAGCACAGACTACCACCAAAAGCATAAGAACTATGAGGAGAAATCCAAAAACATAGTACACGCGACCCATCCAGATGCTTGACATGATGAAGAAAAGCTCGATGAAAAGTGTTCCAAAAGGAAGGGTACCAGCCCCAAGAACCAAAAGCCAAGATGGGTACTTCTGAGGAGGGATTTCGCGGGGAATTTGGTTAGTTCGAACAGGATATTCAAAATGAGGTGCCTTTGCACCATAGTAACCACCCACGAGGGTAAGCGGAACCGAGATACAGAACCACAGCAAAATAAGTATGACAAATAATGAAAATGGAATTGCTCCAGTGCTGTGACTACCCCACAATAGGAAATTCAAAGTTGTAAGAATGAGAAAGGATATACCGGGGAAGAAACAAGCAATGTTCCATGAGACTGAAATCCATCCCTTTTTATTTCCATTGAAGATGGTTGTCCACATCCGAACAGCGACATATCCAGCCGCAATTCCAAGAATCATGTAGAAAAACAGCATACCAGTTATCAGTGTGCCACGGGATGCTGGGGACATAAATCCAAGGGCAGCAAACAAGATCGTCACAACAGCCATTCCAATAATCTGAACTCCGTCTCCAACCATCACGCACAAAAGGGATGGATTAGTAGGCACACGAAAAACATCACCCACGATGAGTTTCCATCCAGACAACTCCTCGTTCATCTGGGCTTGAGCTTCCTTGTCGAGTTCCTCATACCGAGTAAGATCTCGCCTAACAGTCCCCAAAAATATTACAAGAACAATTCCAGCCAGGAAAGTGACTACCATGAGCGAGTTCAGAATCGAGAACCAATGAACTTTCGCTCCCTCCATTTTCAAATACACATCCCATCTTGATGGCCACTTGATGTCCCTCTCTACAAATGACACCTCATATGTAAAAACCAGTAGCTCATTCTCTGTAATAGCCATAGCATAGCCATGGCAGGTGTGTTCCCATCACATTTAATTGATGCCGGGTACTTGTCATACGCGTCCAACTTCTTCAGGGAGTCAGCATTGTGCTTGAAACTGCAAGGCTCCACCTCAAAACCAACAACCATGTACCCAGGTGCTTCGGAACCCAAGTTTCCATTTGTCGGTATCAACTCAGCCGCATCCCCAGTACCCATAACATGAGCCACATTGGGCTCCTCGTATCTATTTACAAGGACTGTAAATTTCAAGTGATTAAACAAAAAGTAGCCATCCTGCGACTTAGCACCAACAAGGTAACCAGTCCACCTCAATGTAATTCCATCCTTCTGTACATACCGAATAGCAGGCAAGTTATCAAGAATCACATTGACCTGATACATCTCATCAATCCTCTTTTTCAGAAGTTTTGATTCCTCTGATGACAAAGGCTTAGTTTGGCACAGAAAAATCTCAGTCTGATTCGTGTACATCTTAAATCTATACGGAGAATTCTCAATCCTATCTCCCAGCAGCTCACCAAGATTTTCTGCACTATCCTTAATACCCTCTTTTGGCTCACAAAACGGTAAACTATAATAGCTAAAGGGTATTTAAGTCTCTATTGAAGTCAAAGAATCGACCTTCATATTCAAGACATCACCCACTGCATATTTGTGAGGGTAACTACCAGGGAGGTAAAACCCGTGTCCTAGGTGAAAAAACGCCATGAAAATAAGCAAGACCCAGGTATTGAATTTGGAAATAGATTTCATCATTTTCCACTTACTGGCAGATCTGGATAGCCCAGATGGGGAAATCGCGAAAAATGCAAAGAAAACCAGTTTTTGCGCAGGATAACTGTATTATCGAGATCTGGAATGTAAATCAGAAGATTTCAACTAGTTGATTTATACAAGTCCCTTTGAAACGGTACGAAAATAATGCACGGTAAAAGCAAGAAAAGTAAATAAAGCGCGATTGAAATGATTCTCAACGACAGTGAAGATGAAAGTAAGCGTTAAAATTCAAGAGATCTTACCAAATCCTCGAGTGAATTGCGAGTAAAAAGCACAGCGAAACTGGAAAACTAGCAGCTTCAGAGAAACTGAGGGTTGAAACTGAGAGGAAGAATCTAAGATGTAACATTCCATTCATGATAAATCCTCGAACGAGACTTCCGAAATTAAAGAGACTCATTTAACCAATCTCCTTTTTTTTCCCCCAATATTCAAACGATAACTTTAATATTATATATATAATTCTTATTATATTAATATTCTTCCAGAACATCTACGAATATTAAATCATGATAAAAACATATAATTCTTATTTTCATCAAATCGATATTCTTAAGAAACTATACATAGATATAAGTTCATATTTCTTACGATCACCGAATCAAAATTATTTATAAATAGGACAAATATTTTTTACAAGTCAAATGATGAGAAAAGACAAATTTTCTCGGTCTTTTAATTATTCTTCATGTTGACTATTAGCTGTGGTATGTGGATCGGTTAAAGATTGGATAAATAAATAGAAATACGTGCTTCTTTTAGGCGAAGAGCATCTAAGGATTCGATTCGAAGGTCAGCTGCAGCAATGCCGGGCGGGACGATTGGGGCGGCCGGGATACCGAAGGAGAGGGCCGAGGAATATAAAGGAAGGGTCACTGGTTATGTGATCATTGCTTGTGTTGTTGCCGCCGTTGGCGGATCACTCTTCGGCTATGATATTGGGATTTCAGGTATTGTTTCGGCTGGGTGCGTGTTATTGTAAAGATTTTTTCCCTAAATATATGCCCAATAATTTGAAATTTTCTGGGTTTTGTTTTATATTAAATGGGCGATTCTTAATTTGATAGAAACTAAGTGGCGAGGATAGAGATACAGAGGAATCTATGTGTGGGCCTTTTTTTTATTTTAGTAAGAGAAATGAATAAAATGAACACGAGTGCCGAAATATATGATAAATATGAATTATAAGAAGATGTACGGAGAATCAGAATTAGTGATTCTTTCTGTGTTTTTAATCAGGAGGAGTCACATCCATGGATGGATTTCTTGAGAAATTCTTCCCTGAAGTGTACAGAAACAAGAAGCATGCTCATGAGAACAATTACTGCAAGTACAATAACCAAAAGCTTGCAGCATTTACGTCATCACTTTATCTTGCTGGTTTGGTGTCATCATTGGTTGCATCTCCGATCACGAGGAGATATGGCCGTCGAGGAAGTATAATATGTGGTGGTATAAGTTTCATGATAGGAGCTGCACTTGATGCTTCAGCGGTAAATCTCGTCATGCTCATTTTAGGCCGACTCATGCTCGGGTTTGGTATTGGATTTGGCAACCAGGTAAACTTGATGTGTTTTGGCATGTTATACACAGTACACTACTTTACCCATTTGCAATCAAGGAACCAAAATATTGTTAATCAAACGGCATGAAAAGAGTTTTCGTAAAGCGTTTCATATCTAATATTCAAACAATTCAAAAACATAGATGCGAACTATACATTTTCAAATATAAGTTGCCATCGAATTAGTTTCCCTTTTTAGTGTTAAAGGAACTGTTACTGCCCATCCGAACCTACTATAGTATAAGAATGGTGGTTCTTGCTACTTCATTGGCAGAACAAGATATAGTACAACTTCTTCAACTCCCTTCACTGATTCTCCTTGCTGTTGAAGGCAGTGCCGCTGTATTTGTCAGAGATGGCACCAACCCATTTGCGAGGTGGCCTTAATATGATGTTCCAGTTGGCCACAACGCTAGGAATTTTCACAGCAAATATGATAAATTTTGGAACAGAAAAGCTTCGTCCTTGGGGATGGAGGCTCTCCTTGGGGCTTGCTGCAGCACCGGCTATCTTGATGACTATTGGAGGAATCCTACTGCCCGAAACGCCAAACAGTCTTATCGAGAGAGGGTTCCAAGAGAAAGGAAAAAAAGTTCTTGAAAAGATCAGAGGCACCAGTGATGTGCATGCCGAGCTGGAAGACATAATTGACGCGAGTGAACTTGCTAATTCCATCGAACATCCATTTAGAAATATACTCGAGAAGAGAAACCGACCACAGTTAGTGATGGCGATTTTTATGCCAACTTTCCAGATACTCACGGGCATAAACTCCATTCTTTTCTATGCACCAGTCCTGTTTCAGACTATAGGATTTGGGGGGAATGCATCACTTTACTCTTCAGCTTTGACGGGAGCTGTTCTTGCTTCATCAACTTTTATCTCTATTGCAACGGTTGATAAATGGGGTCGTAGAGCTTTGCTGATAAGCGGAGGAATACAAATGGTTGTATGTCAGGTATGAGAAAAACTGATACTTTGTTGAATTCCATCGATCTATAAATCAATTACAAAAGACAAGATTTTCAATGGACTGCATAGTCTCTTCAGAGACATTTCCATAGTTAAGATGACATTGAATATCAGTTAGTCTTGATTCACCATACTTGCAAGGGTCGGATTAAAAATATTCAATTTGGAGTGGAAACTAAATGTTGGCCTATAGATTTATTGGAGGGTTTGGGTTGTATTTTCTAATATTTATATGTGAAATTTTAATATTGTCAATCGGGAGGACGACTACCAGCTGCTCCTGCTATGTCTAAAGCTAAACAATATTAATCACACACAATTCGATACACTCGTAGATAGCCTTGGTGTTCTGAGTTTTTACTTGACGATACCTGATCATGCCTTATATTGCAAAATCAGGTGATAGTTGCTATAATACTTGGACTCAAATTCGGCAGCGACAAGGAACTTTCCAAGAGCTACTCAATACTAGTGGTGGTAGTAATCTGCCTGTTTGTGACAGCATTCGGATGGTCATGGGGCCCCCTTGGCTGGACTGTGCCGAGCGAAATATTCCCATTAGAGATACGATCAGCAGGACAAAGCATAACGGTAGCAGTAAACCTTTTCTTCACATTCATAATTGGCCAGTCTTTCCTTTCCCTGTTGTGTACATTCAAGTTCGGGATATTCCTCTTCTTCGCAAGCTGGATTACAATAATGACCATCTTTGTGTACTTTTTCTTGCCTGAGACTAAGGGTGTTCCCATAGAAGAGATGATTTTCTTGTGGAAAAAACATTGGTTTTGGAAAAGGCTTGTGTTATAGGTGACAAATACTAATGCATTTAGAGGTAAGCGTACTGAATCATTTGTTGAAATATGACACTATTTAAATTGAAATGAAGCACCTCAGTATTTGAAATTTTATGGTATAGTATGATATATCAAGTGTTTTTTATGCAAAATCCCTTAAGGTTATTCACAAGTTAGTATTCCTGTGATCCGTGTTTTAAACATATAAAAAAAATTGTTTAAGAGACGTGGTGGCTTTAAAAAAATGAAATTCATACTATTGGTTAAATATGAAAGGTGTTGGAGATTATATTTTATCGGCTTTTTAGACAAAAAAAAATGGAAGTCTTTTTTTGGTCATTTTTTTACATCATGTCCCTCTCGTTTATCAAACCAATAAATGTGATCGCAAATAAATGATAAATATGAAAAATTCGCTAATAATGAATTCGAATAAACGAAATATTTATGTGTAAACAACAATATTCTGTGTATCTTTGTTTGCAAAGCTCAAGTGAATTGAATGGGAATGAATGCCCACTATTAATTCTGTTCTCTCCTGTACAAGCACACCAGTAGAACAACATTTTTTCTTGAGTAATCAAATGTATATACATACACGAGGGATGATTCTTAAATCTTTATCAAGATAATATTCTTAAAGGATCGTCGATCCCATATTAGGGAGACAAATATGTACGAGATCCTTATTCTTAATGAAACTTTATCACCTTCCAACACCAAAGCAGAGGAGTGGGCATAGATAAGAACAGAAACATCTTTTCTTCTTAGGTTGTTTTGCCAACGCATCCCTCTCAGCAACAAAATCAGCTATATACTGTACAGCAGCCTGAAAAATTAACAATACAAAAGGTCAGTGTTTGCAGAAACAGCCGACAGGCCGGATCACTACAGTGATACATAAGTGGCATACCTGAGCGCCCATTTTCGTTATATGCATCGGTGGCACTTCCAGTGGAGTTTGATCAGCTCGAAATTTTGTTAACTTCGACAGAAATCTAAAGGAATCAGGCAAGATTTTGATTTGATTGTCACTTATGTCGAGCTCTTCTAGAGTCTCAAGCTCTCCAAGTGACTCTGGCAACATTCTTAGGTCAGCAAAATTCTTCCCCACATTCAGTTTCTCCAACCTTGCACCAAAACAAAGTGTTTCGGGTATGCTCTCAAGTTCATTGAAGCTTGCGTCGAGTTCTCTCAAGTGTGAAAGATTCCCAATGGTTGATGGTAATCTTTTGACCCTGTTATAGTGAAATGTCAGGATCTCTAACCGTTCAAGCTGTCCGGTTCCCTCTGGGAAAGCTTTGAGATTATTGAAATCCAATCTCAGTTCAACTAGTGAAGTGCATAATCCAATCGTGTGAGGAAGTTCTTCAAGATCATTTGTTCCCACATTCAATCTCTTTAAAGAAGTTAGATTCCCAATTATATTTGGTAAGGTTGAGAAGCGGTTTGAACTTAGATCAAGAGTAATCAGATTGGTCAAGTTCCCGAAAGTCTCCGGAAGTGACTTTAACATATTTGAAGAGAGACCCAAATCGGTCAAACTACGCATCTCACCAAAAGAAGAGGGAAGGTTTAAAAGTTGGTTGCCGCGGACGTCAAGCTTCATCAAGGCTCTGAGATCAGCTATGGATGTCGGAAGAGCCATGATACGGTTTTCAGATAAATATAGCTCTGTCAGTGTTGATAACTTTCCAAGAGACAGAGGAAGCCATTCGACCTTATCTACCAATTTGCCCCGAAGATCTAAAATATTTGCTTTCTTTCTAGCAGAATTCTCGATTACTGCAGCCAACTCCAGCAGATCCAATTTTTCAGCCTCTGCCTCTTCTTTCCCTGGAAAATTAGATGAAACACATTTAACACCGAAAATCATTTATGACCATACCTTGACTATGCTACACATTTGAATGAAACAAATACTTGAATAACAAAATTTCCTTTCTTCCCTAGATAAGCTGTACTCGAGCCGTAATACAAAAATGGATGTTGCTATGACAAATCTCAGTGAACTACAGACTATCTATCTGCTTCAGCAACTCAGCCAATAATACAAAAATACCCGAAACAAACTCATCCTCCAAAGGCTATGACTGACAAAATCCTAAACCAAGATTTGAATTCTTCGTATATTCAAAATGGTGAGACCAGAATCTCCATGTTTTATCGGGAAAGAAATTTACATTCTACATAAAATTGCACACGAAATTTGACCTGCCACCTGCTTCTCACAGCTAACAACCTATAAACAGTTCTCAAATCTTTCTCTCTCCTTTTGTTATTAAAACTGCAAATCATACGCTAGAGTTGCTAAAACATAAATAAGGAAACAAGTATTATCTAATACAAACCTGAAGATGGAACAATTGCATCTGTTTTAGAAATTCTTGGCAAAGAACCTTTGAAATCATTAACCACACTCTTCGAGTCAACTTCATCGCAAGTTTTCGCAGTCATCACAACACTTTCTTCGAATTCATCGTCAACAGAACCCGAATCATATTCTTTCTCCACATGTTCATCCCCAGAAACAAGCGCGGATACCTTCTGAATGAGTTCATCAAACACCTGAAAAATCTTGTCTTGCTCGATCAAGTGCGCCGCCTCCTTCTGCTGCTCGAGGCATCGAAACAGAACCATGGATTTCCGAACTTCTTGCAGCACAGAGAAGAGTTCAGGGGGCACGTCCTCTGGTGGAGATTGCATGGAAATGTCCTCCAATTGAAGACTCTTCTCTGTTTCCACCGTCTGGACTACAGAGATGGCAGCCTCGACCACTTGGATTGAGGGTCTCGGCGGGAGGGTTTTGTAGATTCTGGTTATTTCATCTACTGTTTCTGCATATGCGGGTGTTGGAATAGTCGTCGCCTGAGCGGAGGCCATGGCGGAGAGGAGCTGCGTTGTCGTCAGGGAAGACTGAAGAGGATCAATGGGTTGAAGTTGTTTGGTCATACATGAAGCTAATCATCTATAATTTTTCAGAATAAGCAAGGTTCCAAATTTTATTAAATCTTGATATTTGTAATATATCATCAATCAAATTATGATAAATTTATTTTGGAAGAAACAATAATTATATTTTTCTACATATAATCATAGTTTAATTAATACGCTGTAGAAGTAGAATGTTTGATTAATTAGAGCAATATTATAACACCTAATGAAATCTTGTCTTCACACTTCAAAAGTTCCATACTAAAAAAAATATCAAATCAAAGAAGACGACTCACACACATACATATATACACACATTCGAATTCATTAAAGTAAAGGAATATGAAATCGAATGATCACGAGTTCAATTCTCTTAATAATTTGATATGATTTGCTTGGACTAACTTGCAAAATATATATCGTATTAGATATAGAGAGTAATTGATAAAAATAAATAAAAATATGACACCGCGTGTAATATAAATATAGTAATCTTTTACACAAGGAGCTTTATATGTATATTTTTATTAGCTCAAATCTGTCTACGTGTACACGCAGAGCACACACAATCCCCAAGTGATGCCACATGCACGCGAATTCCTTGTTTATTAGTCGACTTTCTTTGTTTTGGTTTTTTCTGCTTTGACTTCATTCGTACCACCTCTGCCACCACCATTCCCATTTTATATTACAATCCGATTCTACCGGCTAACATCTTTCACGTTTAGGTGCTTGCGCTTACACATGGCTTCGGCACCGATGACGAGAAAGTTGGGCAGTGAGACAGGATCACCAGCGAGTATGGGCTCGGAGTCTGGCTCCGAGGAGAGATTGCGGAAAAACAATGGTTCTTCCAAACAGAATGGTAAGCAGAGCACCAGCAGCAGGAGCTACAGCGACAATGGCGAGCGGTTTGAGTATTCCGGGTGGGTTTATCATCTGGGGGTCAATTCAATTGGGCATGAGTACTGCCATTTCCGTTTCTTGTTCATCCGCGGCAAGTATGTGGAGATGTACAAACGCGACCCCCATGAGAATCCCGGCCTGGTATGTTTGTTGTTTCCCTTTTTCGCTTTTTTGTTTTCTGGGATTTTTCGCTAACTTGTGTGCGGTTATCGTTTTATTTATTTATTTATTTATCTTTGGTTTAGCCTTGACGCAGAGACGGACTGGACTGTGTTGGGGATAATTTAAAGCATTTTCGATGAGAAACTTGTAGTTTTAATATGATTGCAAATAAAGTTCGGTTTTTTTTAATTAAAATAATCGGCTTCTACACTGGAGAATTTTGCTTGACAACGCGTGGTTTGTTTTTGAATATGGTTTGTTCGACGAGGAATGAATCAAGGTTATGTGCATCTTATTCCATTGTTGGTTCAAATATTGAAATGTTTGAGGGATCAGTGATACGACGGTATATAGACACACTTGTCCAATACACTCTTGTAAATGTTTTCGCTAAAGTCAAACCACAATGGCTGTCATAAGTTTCCTTGTTATTTTGGTTGAAGACTTACAATCAGCTTTGAATATTTCTTAAGTGTAGTGCCACTGGACTAGTATGATCGAAACATCTCTGTACATCATTCATTCATCTCATATTGGCAGTCACATCTCTATCTCCCGAATGTGCTAGTTTCGTGCATATGTACACATTTGGTCCTTAAGATATATGATATACCATGTTCATTTTGGTGAGGTTTGTACCTCATTGTACTGAATATTTAGAGAACTTTTATATAACATGTAGAGTTGTAATAATAAATCTAATATCTGCAATGCGTTTTTCTGTTCCATGGCTGCATATTCCAGAAGCCCATTCACAGGGGTGTCATTGGGAATACACTTATGATGGAGGAGTCAGGACGTCGGAAGGTTAACCATGGTGTAAGCGTTCTTCAACTCTTACAACTATTTTGATGGATTCGTTTATTCTCTTTATGTTCTATTTTATTCCCTTTGTTTTTTTTCGTGCTTGAAGTATAGATAATGCATTATATAAATATACCTAATTGCCCTGTTGATATTTGGTTTATTTTGTAGGATCTTTATGTGCTAAGGTTCTACAATCGGTTGGATGAAAGCAAAAAGGGAGAAGTGAGTGATAGTTTTGTTACACTTGAGACATTAAAGAAAGTGAATTGGAATATATGAGGAAGACAATCATCACTGATGCTGTAGTTGCTATCATAATTATCTGCATTTGTATTATTATGTTCCACTTTCTCTCAAGTTCTGAATAGTTATCTATAATTTTTCAGCAAAGAGAAACTAACCTATCAGCCTCATTAACAGTACATATTTTTTATAGTAACTTTGTCAAACATCAGTTCTAAACTGTTTTCCATTTTATGGGTCTCGAAGTTTGGGTTTTAGACCGAAGTTAATTGGTCAGGAGCAAATGGTCCTATTGACTCAACTGTGAGAATCAGCATCTATTAATAAGACCTCATTTCCATCATATTTCATGATGTGAAATCTTCATCATGTTCATGCGTACTTGCAGCGATCACCAAGCTAAATGATTTCATCTTGAAGATAACCTAATGAACAAGATTTCCGTAAACATGTGTTTAGTTCATGAAGCTGCTTATTCCTAAAGTGTGTAAAGCCTTATTGTATGTATTTGGGCTTTTGCTCAGGATGCTACCGTTATGTTACTGCCAGTTCCTTTTAAATTGTAGTACTGTTATAGTTCAGGTTGCTCACATTGAATAAAAATTGACTGCTGCAAGATTGCTTGTGCTACTGCTGGTGATGCCCGGAATTGGATGGAAGCATTTGATCAGGCTAAGCAACAGGTAGTGATATGCTTTTCAGACACTTTTCTTGTGCATGAAATTGTGAGATTAGTATTTCATTATTATGATGCCGACTTTATTTCACTCTCACTCATTTTCTTTTAATATTAGACTGTTATAATTATGGCTTTTTTTTAGCCTTGGTGGATATTTTCGACATTCTGAGAGATGTGTTGGAAAACATTAGGAAATTGTTTTATAAATTGCGTGTTTATGCTTTTCTAAAGATTTTTATGACGCTGAGTTGCAGATTGCAGTTGATGTTGGCATATAGCCATTCAACATGTCTATGCATTTTTCATTAATAGGTTTGATTTACAATGTAATATAGATATCTGTTTTTTGTTCTAATTGAGAAATTAGTTCCATTATAAGTATAAGATACTCTCAGTACAAGTTTCCCTATAGCAAAGGTATCACACTATAAAATTGATTTTGAAATTTCGGATAATTATTCTGCTCACGCATCTCACTATATGTTGTACTGAAGGTAGAGTATGAGCTTTCAAGAGACAGAAGCGTGAGAAACAAGCTAAACATGGAGGATGAGTATGTTCACTCACTCCTTAAATATTTTTGAGTACTTCGTATTCAGAGAATTAAAGTCCTTTTGTCATCATGAAGTACTTCACCAGATCAATCCTGAGGAATAATAAACTTCCCATTTCATTATACATTACTTTGCTTCTACTCCTTCATGATAACATCAAGGTTGAATTTTGAGAAGAGATCAACCACAGTAAAATATTCAAACTGCTTTGCTTTTTGATCTTAGAGTAATATTAATTCTGAATGATCATGTGTAGTATGCATGTTGGCCACGCAGTTCTAGATGCAAAAATTCCATTGTAATCTGTTATTTACTCGTATAGTTTATCTTTTATGCTTAGAATTACACTTTGAGCTATATGAGTTATTCGCACAAAATGTAAGATTGTTTTCTTTTTGGAAGGATTAACCTGGAGGAACATCGCCCTAGAGTAAGGCGTTATGCACATGGTTTGAAGAAGCTAATAAGGATTGGGCAAGGTGAGGCAGCATTATGTGGTTGGCATTCTTCTTAGTGGCCTTAATTGGGTCATGGGTATGGAATTTATAGGACCTTATACGCTTGTATTGATATATTTAGACGATTGTTAGAGAGATATTCTCCTTATCAAAATGTCGGCATTGCAATTTTTAAACATCATCCCCGTGGGGCTTGTTTGTATAAACATGTGTGAAAGTAATTGTTCTTGTTTCCTGTTATCAGCTGGTTAAATAAGAATAAATATTCTAGATCAAAGGTCTTGTGTTTCGATTAACTTTTACCTTGTCTTTAATGTTTCAACGAAGAATTTCATAAAAATTGCCCATTTGCCTTTGTTTTAAACCATGAAATTACCCTTTTTTTTAAAATAATAACTCTTATTCTTCAATGTAATGACTATATAAGTGCCAAAATATCTCGAGTGCGGGAAGCATTTTTCATGCGTACCTATATTTTGCTTTGTTAGTTATCATGGAATTGTCCTATGATTGGAGCGCCAACATATCTTTTTCTGTGATTTATTTTGGCCAATTTACTGTTCTATGATTAGAAATATCAAATATTATTTTGTGCTTACTTTTAATGCGCTGTAAACAGGGCCTGAAATGCTTTTGCGCAAAACCTCAGACTTAGGTTCTGGTTGTAGATTGGATGCATATTTTGATGCCGATGGTGGAGATGTGGTTGAAGCTTATGAATGGAAATGTGTCCGTACAATTAATGGTAAACTTGTATTTAATATTTAATCTAAGATAGTGCGCTGCATTATCTTTCTGAACTTAAAAACCAAAATAAATTTAAGTATGAAGGAGCTTTTCTTCTGTAACATATGTTTGAGAAGGTAGGACGATGTTGACACACATGCATACACATGTACACAAGTTTACACATCCTTGAACATGTAAATGTGTGTTCTCTGATGGCTTAAACGTTTTGACAAAGTGGCCAATCAGTGTTGAACATAGAACATTCACTAAATTGTATTCGAATGAATGTAGGTAGGGGGTTCATGAAACTGGTGCCAATCTTTCCCTAGGATTACTAACTTGTTGGTTCCTGTTGGGATATAAGGTATTGGTTTGATGATGGGAACCGGCCAATAAATGAAATAAACTAGAGGCTAGCTGAACAGACACCTTGAGAGAAAATTTATAGCATCTCATTTAGTTTAATTAGGATGACACATGTATAACTTATTGTAGATTGCAGAGGCCAGCATACTGCATCTTAAAACTGAAATCTTTAGTTTCTGAAAATTGAATGGCTATCTGTTGTAGGAGAGATCTGCAGTTTTATTTATAGAACTTGGAAATATGGTGTTAAATTACTTCACAGTATCTGGCAGTTTAATTCGGAAAAGTTTTTTTTATTAAATGCTTCTATGCTGTCTGCAGTTTACTTGAGCTCCACGCCTGCACATTTTGTTTATCTATTTTTTCTCTTCGAAGTTGTCCTGTAGATAAAATTGAAATATATAGGTTGCAGACATGGATATAGGGGCTTCTTAACCTTTGCTTAAACAAATCTGGATGTCTAAAAGTGATAATCAGCTGCATTTGCAAGTCAGACACTCTGTTTAAAAGTGGAGTTCTTGGTTTTTAGATTCGTTGAATTTTAGCCCGACACAAATACTAATGTCTCTACGGATTTCTGATAGTAATTGCGAAAAAACTTCATGAAAATTATTGAAATGGAGGAATGCCTTAATTGAGAATAGGAAGCAAAGAGGATTTGATCAATTGTGGACTTGAACAAAGATTCTTGCTTTGAGATATTATTTGGTATATTTAAGAATTGTATAAAAATGGAGGAATGCCTTATTTGAGAATAGGAAGCAAAGAGGATTTGATCAATCGTGGACGCGAACAAAGATTCTTGTTTTGAGATATTATTTGGTATATCTAAGAATTGTATCCTACTTAGAGAACTGTGCCTAACATATGTTCTCGATATTCTTCGGGTTTCAGGTGTGAGAATATTTGAAGATGTGGCCCACTCAAAGGTAGACAGTTGATCAAAATGTCAGTTTAATTGTCATTTTGTGCATATTCCTAACTTCTGTTAACACATCATTCTACTTGTGGTTTATTTTGGAACGGAGACGACAATGCATCTCTTTTCATGTTATTTTTACTGTGGATTTTGGCATGGTAATTTCATCGAATTTCTTGCTTCTTTTGAAGAGTGGCAAAGGCATTCTTGTCAAAGCTGTTGGTGTTGTAGATGCCAGTGCGGATACTGTTTTTGAAGTTGTATTGAGTACTGAGCGACACACGAGATATGAGTGAGTTGGCCTGATTAATGAATTACATTTTTGCCTTTTCCACTGAAAAATAGTTAATGGATCTTTTACAGGTGGGATTCATTAATAGGTGACTTGGAGTTGGTTGATTCAATAAATGGACATTATGACGTTGTGTATGGGACATTTGATCCGCGTTATCTAACTCGGTATGTTTATTTTGCACGACTTTCATAGAAGAATTCCAACATTTTTATTTATTTCATAACTTTCCACCCTCTTGGCTTCACGTTTGAAGGTAACTGATACAAGAGAGAACATAATCAAAGATTATATTACCACAGTATGCTGCTAATTTGAAACTTATTCAACGGGTTGTTTCCTTTGTTTGCGGACCCTTGAAGGCTTGAGTTTATGACAAAGTTATTTGACTATGTTGAGTGATAGTGTCATACTTTGACTTTATCATTTTTGGAGTTTGTACTGCCTTATGTTTAAATATTATCGGCTATCGCTTTGTGGAACTGATTTTCATCTAAACTGAAAGTAAACTGTTTCAACGCATTTTGTCAATAGACTTGGCAAATAATTTGTGTGCTGAGAGTTAGTAGCTGCATCCATATGTGTTTTCTTCAAGTTGTTCCCCTTCTATGTAATAACCCAGATCTTTATGATTACACAAAAGTGTAATTTAAATAACAAAGAAGCTTATAGCAGCTGCATGATATTACTGGCTTGGATTCACTCAATCGTAAGGCTATAGCCTTTTCTTCCTGTTTGATTTTGTGGGTTTTTTTAAAGTCTTATCATGTAAAATTGCATTCTTATCTCTTTGTTTATTGTTTCAATCCATTTAATGAAGAGAAAGTGATGTTTTTTTGCTGTTATTTTCTTTCCATGTCATTGATTTTCTTTTCTATGATGGAGGTGGAAGTCAAAAAAGGATTTTGTCTTTTCACGGCAATGGTTTCGTGGACAAGATGGAACATACAGTAAGCATTTGCTATTTCGTTGCTTCTCCATGCTTACATTCAGTTAGCTTCACTTGATGCATAATCATCACGCTTCAATGCCCATACACATTCATTTTATGTTGTTGAAAATTGTTAAGAGATTTAGAAACTTATATAAGCTAGTGATTCCATCAGTTTGTCGTTCACAATACTTTCCCAAGATGTACTGTCAAAATAGTGGATCAATGTCTCCCAACTCTACTTGCAGCAATATCATCTTTCTCGAGTCTATTTCGAGTGTTGAGAGCCATTCTACAAATTTGTTATCCGTGATTCTTTCCATACAAATATTTTGTCCAGGATGTTTTATATTAGTTTAGTTTTAGAATACATTTGGCTTGCTGAAGATGGAGAATAGATGTTTCTGTGTTATTAATCTGGATTAATATCAATTTTTTATTTGCAAATGGCTGTCGTTCCTTGATTTGAGTACTACATGCAGTTTAAATCTACTAATGTTTCCTAAAAGTCTAACTATTTTGTGATTGACAGTTTGTGTTCATATATTTGCGCAGCAATCCTGCAGTTCCCCTCTGTACACAAGAAGCGGCCATCAAGATCTGGATACGAACGTACAAAAATTAACCGTAAGATGATTCAATATAAGCAACGTGAATTTTCAATATTATATAATCATTTTCCGTATCAGACTTAAGTATATGGAACTGGAGACTCGATTCGTCTATATGCTTTATTTTTTTCGCTTAAATTTTTCCTGAAAGAATTGAAGTAAACTCATTGGTAACTGCTGGTGTATGCGTCACATGAGATGTCATGCCCAACTTTCATACTTTTGGAAGTCAATACAGATAACGTGATTGGGCATTGCGTCTCTTTTTGATTTTCCGTTTGGTTTATCAAATATTCTGAAGCATTGACATGAGACTAGCAGGTAACTGCCTGCTTAGACTTTGTATGATAATCACATAATTGGAGATTGCTTGAAATTTCAAATTGAATCATCTCCATTAGCCTTGTTGCATGCACTACTTTTAGCTTAAGAAGAAGCTGTTCTATCCAGCCACCACTGCCTACTTGAGGTTGAATCATGTATTAATCCAGCTGACTGTCAAATACTATGTTCCTCTGGATTCTCATCTGAAATAGATTTTCAATCTGTTGGTTATATAGTTTTCCCATGGGTCAAATGATCTTAAGGTGAAAGTTATCTTGTATCAAATCTCAGATTTACTTTCCTAATAATAGCAGTTCTGCGTGAGATCCAAACTGTAATTCCTTCTACGTGACTTTGTATTTTATGGGTGCTTTGTCAGCACTTTCATGTGTAGCTCAAGGTTTTTTGTTTTCGATTGCCCTTTAAATACTGTTTGTCAGATAGCTCGGTACTCATTAATTTTTCAAGTTGCAGCAATGCCAATGCCTGGTAGTTACCTTTTCGATTTGCTTTGCTATGTAGCTTCCACATGGGAAATTAGTAATTTAAGCACATCTTCATCATCAAAAACTGTTAGATGTCTTGTGACACAAACACTGGAGATAAACCCCAAAGGCTGGCTTAAATGGAGGAATAATCACTGCCAGAAGTTTGAAAAGACTGTTCCTTATGCATTGCTGAGTCAAGTGGCAGGTTGGCAATATTTTTTTATCTGGATTTACACATAATGTTGTGAAACATTACTGAGAAGAGTCCCTTCCAACCATTATCTGATTCCTGTCTGTTTTTTTGACTGGTTTCTAATTTTCTATTGTTCAGACTGTTACCACATCCTCATAAAACTGGATTTCTCGTAAATATTATATAAGTCTTTCTTTTTTATATGTAATCATAGTTTGGTTGAAGTTCAAATATAACTGCCTCCATGATTTCTTTTCTCATTATTGTCCAAAATTTGAGAAATATAACCACCGTGTTTCTTAATTATTTGAATGGCTGGTATAATGAATGATCCTTATTTCTTCTTTTGAAACCTGTGATATAAAACCTAAAGTTCCATGTAGAAGTTCATTAGTTGCCGTCAATTCCTGTTATCCCCTTAAGTGATTCAACTCCGCTTTGCAATGCCTTACCTTCATCTTTCTGGATTCTCTTCTTCTGTTCTGCTTATTTTTTACTCCAGGTCTCAAGGAATATGTAGCAGCAAATCCAATACTTACATCAGAGTCATCTACGACGGTAGTTCATACAACTGTATCCGATCATTCTGGGTCCTTCAGTGAATTTGAGGATGCAGAAACAGCAGATGAGTTTTATGATGCAATTGCCACTGATTCTTCATCGGATGATGATAGCGACGATGAAATAGGAGTTAATAAGGTTATATTCCTTGGTTTGTTTTGAGAATACCGTATCATCTACTTTAAAGGACTGCATGTTTTTTTAAACTTTTGCCATTTTCGCCAGGGCAAAAAAATTAAGCTGAAGAATGTTTCATGGGCTATAGCAAGTTTGGCACTAAAGAAGGTTTCAGGTATTTTTATCCAATCGCTCTATTATAGAATATATTTTTTTTCCTGATATTTTTTCCCGCTCAACAATAAATAAATTTTTGCATTTATAACTATTCTTCAAGCATATGTCTAATTGATTTATACAGACACGGACTCAAGTAATCAGTTGAACTCAAATGTACCTCCCATCAACCTCGATTCAAGTCAGTTTCAAGGGTCCATGAGGAAAGCAAAGGATGAAGCTGATAAGAATTGCTGGTTTTCTCCAGATGGTTCTGGATTCATGATAAGAGGGAAGACATACTTGAAAGATAGCATAAAGGTCTATTCATTATTTTATATACAATGTTTCTCTGGAAATTTATGTTCCATATCTTTGTAATTATGGTGATGTTAAATCGAATTTCCCCCGCCAACCTAATTTTTTTGCATGATACAAGTGGCATTGAGGGTTAAAATCAGAAGGTTTCCTGTATATGGTACAATGTAAGATGACCAATTCTTTAGTGCAAGGCTGTTGGCTTACACAATTAGTTGGAAAACTAGGAATTTGATAAAGGTCGAAGAAAAAGAAGAATAGAATAGCAGAAGAGATTGCTTTGAAAAGCTGTAAAATCATAGAATCTCTTTAATGACTTCCAAGGATATCTATTGAAGAAAGTTAATGAATTCTCACCATTAAAATTGCTATACTTCAAAGAGTATATTGTTCTTTGATTGATTAAATTTATCAAAGCTGTTTCATAATTATAAACCTCTTTAAACCTAAATCTCATGTAAATAACTAGGAAACACTATGATTAAGGTGACAAATTCGACTTAACTTAGTAGTTTACAACCAGCTATCAAAAATAAAAAATCAGAAACATTGAGTTCTGGAAAAAAGAAATATAATACTGAAATTGAAAAATATCCAGAAAAAGATACTGAATACCTTGTGCATCACCTGCAGTATAATATGTCGATACTGAAAGGACTATTTTACGAGCTATGCACCAATCACCGTCCCTTGAAGCTGAAAAGTGAGGATGATTTCACTTTAGGTGTTATATCTTATTTTTTTAGCATTCTAATAAGAGTTCCTGATTCTGTATCGATATAACGTGTCAATTTAAAATTGTAACATTAAAATTATTTACTGGGAAAAGCTCAAATCTGAATTCAAATGCAAACTGTGATAAACTTCAGCAGTCAATTCAATGATTGTATGCGTGCATGTGTTGAACATGAATTTCTTTTAGATGATGAGGATACTTTTATATCTCAAGTTAGGTTTTATGGACATTAAACTCATTTCTTGGAGTTGTTATTTATTAGTTATTACGAGAGTAAGAATCTAGCTTTCGGGTAGTTAATTAGATTTTCAGTTATTCTGGTCATATTCTGGACAAGAACTTCATGGGTATTTCGGGTTATATTTATCTGATATCTTTAGTCATCTAGGATTAGTTTAGAATTATTTAGTTACTGATTTTTGTTTTCTTGCAAGAGTGTACAAGGCCATCTTTCCCTGATTGCTTATCCATCTGCTACCGTTACCATTCATGCTTTTTAATCTTTAGTGATAAGTTCCCATTACGAAGCTGGAGTACATTTAGTCCATTTACAAAGTAGACCCATCTATGTACGATTAACTGTTCCACAAGGATGTCTGTAGCACAAGTCACAACACTAGTTCAAATTTGTTTGCTTTGGTTCTTTTATATTTATTTATTCTCTCATACATTAACCACAACCATCTAACATCTTCAAAATTGTGCTTCCTGATCCAGGTAAAAGGTGGCGAACCTCTTCTTACGCTCATTGCAGTTGACTGGTTTAAAGTGGAAGACTGTGTCACAAGTGTTGCTTTGCATCCTAAAAGCATTGTTCAGGTGGTTTAACACATTGAGATTGCATCATTTCATATTATTGGAAAACATATATGAACCGATTTTCCTGTTCTAGTCTATACTGATTCTCTCAACACTTGTAACTGAGAGCTATTGAGCTGTTACAGTTTGAATTTTCACATTGCTGACCGATGCTGTGCTCTTCTCAAATTGACTTTTGAAATGAAATGTTTTTTAAAGAAGTTGGTTATCTTTCCATGGTCTAAAATAGTATGTTAGCAACATCATTTTTTCTATAATTATGCTTGTAATAGTTATTTTGTTAATACACGATTTAAGAGTGAAGATACTGGTTGACATATATTTGATTAATTGATAAAGTAAAGTTAAATCTGTTGCATTGTCAAAATTGTTTTTCAGACAGCATTCCTTTACTAATTTGTATCTCAATGGCTTGGTCGTCTGGATTACAACAGAAGTTCTGTATGACTTGAAATTCCTCTTCTATCTTTCTGCAATTGCCCTTTAATTCTTGGTTGAATGAGTTACTCAGTTCATGAAGCTCCATGCATGAATTAATGATGCATTTTCTTTAAGTGCAATGCTATTATAGGATGCATGGATGTATATCTATGTTCCATGATGTATTTCCACATCGTTTTCTGTCATTATGTATAATCTTGCAGTTAATGGAAATGGAATTAAATTAATTTGCTCTCCTTTTTTGCCATCACAACTTGATTGTCCCTTCTGATGATAATCATTTCATATAGCTTTTGAGACTTTTATGAAGCTCTTGACATGGTAGAATTTTGATTATCAGTATCTTGTTCGATGATGTTGCACAACTATGTTCTCATGCAGCTCCAATTAGTTTTTTGATACATTATTTGTTTTTCTTTTCTGTTGCATGCATTCTCTCTTATGATAGATCAATGTTGACAGTTAGTGTCTGCTTCAACGAAGAATTTTCTAGGTCGAGAATTGTTTTTATTTCACTGATAGAATGTTTCACTAAGATTGTGATACCTAATTAAAGTAAAAATTTCCTTATTTCTTTGTCTCAATTGCAGAGTGAAGCTGGGAAAAAGCTTCCATTCATCCTTGTCATTAATCTTGAGGTTTGCTGATATCTGTTGTCTATTAATTTTCTTGAAAGTACTGTGAAGATAATGTTTACATTCTATATGTTTTCTATTAGTTGTCTCAGTCTTATATTATAATATCAAATCCTTTTTATTGTGCATCTCTGTAATTTACTTCAGAAACTCTTTTGCATGCAAATAAGTTTGATACTTGAAGTTTGTGGGAACTAACAACATTTTTTTGTCATACACACTTATTTTTATGTCCTAGAAGAAAGCTCTTGTGATTTCTAGAACTGCGCTAATGCTCATTTTGTGCTGGGGGCATATTATTGTGCAAAAAAGTTGTAAAGAAAACTTATAATGTAGTTTAGGTGCACGGAAGTGCTAATTGAAGCCGGAAAATTCTTCTGCTTAATCTCCATGATATTGTAGATTTTTTTCTCTTATTCCTTGTAGCAATTTTTTTTTTTTAAATTGAATATTTTACACTGGTTTACTTTATCAGGTTCCAGCAAGACCGAACTACAGCCTGGTTATTTATTTTGCTGCAGACAGGCCCATAAACAAAAGTTCTTTGTTGGGTAAATTTGTTGATGGCACTGATATGTTTCGTGATGCAAGATTCAAGCTTATTCCTAGCATTATTGAGGTAGCCCTATTTCCCTATCTCAGGAATTGGTGTCTTTTTGTGAGCCATGCCTGACATTCTCATAATTTATCTAAATTTCTTATAACAGGGATACTGGATGGTAAAGCGTGCTGTTGGAACGAAAGCTTGCCTTCTGGGAAAGGCAGTAACATGCAATTACCTTAGGCAAGATAATTTTCTGGAGGTGAGAAATCATACTTTGTTCCTAGCATCATGCTAAAGTACGGTGACTTTTGTTCACAATTCTGCATCTAGTATTGCTGGTTTTGAGCCGATTGAGTTAAACATAAGTATTTTGGGTGTCTTTTTTCACATTACTCTGTGAATGAGTGCAAGTAGTTCACTGCTTATTGAATTGGTCGATTGCTACACACTTTGTATGTTTCTTCCTCATCAGTTGCTATTTTTTTACAGTTTGTATTTTTCTGGAAATGTTTTGATATTATCAACCTTATGGGTGAACTAGCTGACACTAATGCTTGAGATGAGCTAATGCTGCTTGACTGGCTTCTTAGTCCTGTGGAACGAATCAGTGGAGCTTTTGGCTTGACCTGACCTGAGATTTACCCAAAACATCAAACACTAATTCTTATAGTTCTTAAACTTGATTGCAAAAATGGTAGAGCTGTTACCATGTTTCTATTAATGTGGCAGATAGGCTGAACAAATTTTATGATACCTATAAAAAAAATTCAAAATCATTGTTGGCAACTAGAATCACCAGGATTTCTTTGGTCAGAATTTTCATTGAGACAATGAGACTTCTCCAATGAGCCTTGTGGACTGGAAAGCGACATATTTGTGGCACTGTAATATTTTTACTTGGTTATAATTCTTTTATCTTACTCAATGAGTGGACTAGGTTGCAATCCCTTGATAACTTCCACGTGTCTTTTTTGTTTTGCTGCATTTGCAACTTATCAGCTACATAGTTTTTCTAGGATAGAATATGGTGGCCTTTGACATTTTTCCCCATCCTGCAGATTGACGTAGATATTGGCTCATCGTCCGTAGCAAGAAGTGTCATTGGCCTTGTCCTCGGATACGTCACAAGCATTGTTGTTGATCTTGCAATAGTCATAGAGGTTGGTGTATTGTTGTTTCCTCCCTTTGCCACTTTCACTTTGTTTTACTAAAAAAAATTGAATCGATATAAAGATGTTTTAGCATCGACGAGTAGAATCATCTTAAGATTGAAAATCCTTAGGCATGCACATGTATGATCTTTCCTGAAAAGCTCTGGGCTTATGGGATGACATTGCTTTTGATTTTAGCCAATCTAAGTTGTCGTCGAGGGGAAACTTTTTCCCTATTTTTAATATAAAATAGTCCACTGATGTAATTGTTCTTATCATATTATTAATAAAATTTGTTTCTTATAAAAAAAATGTATTTTAGCAACTACACAAACCTTTATGTCCCCTTATAAATCTTAGCAAGTCCACTTTTTACGAATAGATGTGAACTCCAATAATTCTGAACGTGTTTGTGAAAACTAAACACTTTCATATCTGCTGTGTTTGTGGTGACGTGATGACAAATTAGTCCAGGTTCTCAGTAAAAAAAAGTAGAGCATTGTTTAAGCTATATGAAAGTTAAACAAACCATGATTTCAGTAAGATACTTGTCACTGAATGCCTTATAGCTTAAATCACTGCCTTAGCTTCCAGTTTAACTAAGGAATAGAGATAGCTCGTAAAGCATGCATGTTACGTGTAAAGAACATTTCGTCTCTCTTTATCTCAGGCAAAAGAAGAGCCGGAACTGCCAGAATATATTCTTGGAACTGTTAGGCTGAATCGTTTTCAGCTTGATTCTGCTGTAGCCTTGAAGGTTTGAGGTCACTAATTCATGCTTACTTGTTCGATAAATATAACACTGATGATTTTTGTCTACTTTATACTGGAGTACAAGAATTGGTACAAGTAGATATATTAACACTACGATTGTTAAGGCCATCATTTGTACATTTTCTGGCTTGTCATTGTGTACTGCGTTTGGATTGTGAAAAGGTTGTATCTAGATAGGCTTTTGGATCAATTTTCCGTGTTAGCTATCTGTGAAAGTTGTTGCTGCTGAACTCGGTTAATACTCTTGTAATACTGCTTTGATTGACTCAAAACTTCAGTTCTTATCGTAGTTGGGGATATTACAATTGGAAAAGTACTCATAAAAATATGAATCCCACGTGTCTTTTTGTAGAATCTATGCCAATAAGTGAAAATTATATAGCATATGTGAATGTCATAGCATCAGGTCTTGATGTCTATACAGAGATATAATAATTTAAAAGTTTAGTTTACTGGTATGGATTTATATTTGGTTGCAAATTTCAATAATAGTAATACGACAAATGCTTGTAATGTTAATTGTCATATGGATAACATTAAAAAGGACTGGAATAAAGTGTATTGGAATAGATGAAAAACAAATTAATTGTTCATACGATTAAGTTGGCCAAATGAATTAAACTACTATTTATTATGAGAGATTAAAACAGGTGGAAATATGTCATAATTTTCTTATTAAAATATATATTTTCATAATTCTCTACTCATTTCAAAAAAATTGTGCACCTTATTTTTTTGAATAGAGCTTGGGTAAATGATATTAAAATCTATATAAGAACAATGAAGTAAACAAATTTGAAGAACTAAAACTCCTCGCGACTCTAAAAATTAGGCCAAGATTATAAATAAGTTATCTTCCCTAGCTAAAAAGTTCATAAAGCATCACGTATTAATTATAACATCAAAATTCATTTTTTTTATTAAAAAAATTGTACTCTTCACTTTTTTGAAGTGATGTTCAACGCATTAAAACTCCAAGTTGAAAGCATTTATTGATAGATTATTTTTTAAAAAAATAATTAATTTTTGAACAAGAATATTTGAACTAACGCGTATTTTATTGCTCTTTTAGTCCATGCAATTTGATTTTATTAAATAGTTATCAAAATATATAATTGATAAATTTTTATTGAAAAACCTAGTCTTAATTGCTAAGAATTGAAGGGACAAGTCTTGCTACATCACAATGTACAAAAAAGTCTGCAATAAATTTTATTTCCCGTTGCTTTTGAAAGAAAAGTAAATGTGAAATAGAATGCTTTCATTTTTAAATAATTAAAGAATTGAATAAAGGCTGACGTTGTTTTGACCAAAAAAGAGAATAAAAGGAGAGAATCACATCAAATTGCCAATCACCATGTTGTCGGTAGTACCGTCCAAAAATATTTTTAAAACAAATTTAAAAATTCAATTTTAAAAATTAGAATTTATATTTTAAAAATTATTATCAATTTTATAATATTTTATTCATGAGTTTTCGTGGTTTGTTTATAGGCAATGGTAGCATGACAATTATTTTTATAAAATATGAGATAGTAATTTCATGTCTTTTTTGTACGATATAAATCTAATCTAAAATTGGTTGCACGGATAATTTATTTTCATCTTTTGCTATTAACACAAAATCTTGGATCCTTAATTATTCTCATCTCAAAAAATAAATAAATAAATAAACATACTTGATTATCTTATTGAAAACGTATTAAAATGTAGGACATTTAAAAACAACAAATTTTTTTATTTTAAAAAAAAGAGTATAAAAATACGAAAACCATTCAATCAAATTATTTTACATAAATATGTTTTGTAAACACAAAACACATAATTCAATATACTAGTATTAAATACTATTTTTTTAAATGAACTATAATAACATTAATTCGAGAAGTCCTTAGATACAATGTTTACAAGCCACGTGGGTAGATCGTCATTAACACAACTAATGGAGCTATTACAAGAAAAAGATTTGCGAGCTAAAATATGAGCCACTTCGACGGTCTTTCTTCGTACATGTTTGATCGAATGAAAATTTGGAAGCTCTAACATTGATTGAATTTCCAAAGCAACAACCACCGCAGATCCAAGATCTTCTATGTGAGAAAGGATCATCCTAATAGCTTCCAATAAGTCAGAAAATATACAAACACTTGATAGCCTAATCCGAAGACATGAGTCCATCCCGCTTCTGATTGCCAATAACTTCGCACAAATACCTGAACCTGGACATCTGATAGGGCTAGCTTGTACACCAGAAACATATCCCATTGTATTACGCACCACCGCCTCAACACTAAATTTATTGTTTCTAATATCAAAGCCTGCATCAACATCCAACCTAAAATAGTTTAAGTTTGTAGTGGGCTTATGCTACGATGAAAAATACTAGATTCTTATAATAATTAATTTTCTTTTTTTGAGATATTAATTTTCAAACATATTAATTTTCCCAATAAATTCCATAATAGTTTTTTTAATAAAAGAAATGATATATTAAAATAAATTCTAATATAATTATTGTCTATTTTTTTTATTAACTTATTATTATATTGTTTTATTTAATTCTCACGAAGCCCAAACTTCTCACTTTCTTACGAAAGTTACAAGCCTGACAGACTTTGAGTTCACTGCAGCCTGCAGGTCAATCTACTGTACTACGACGATCACCACCGCCGTGACCGCTTCTATGGACGGCGGCTGCAGCAGCTCGCTCCCCATAAGTCAGCGCGTAGCAGACGGGATTTCCGATCAGTTATCATCTCTTTCTTTAGAGGGTGATGACGAACATAGACATATAAAGGAGTCGGAGAAAGACCCCAGAACAATCGCCAGAAAGTAAGTTTTTTTTTAACTCTTAAAAGTATAGTTTCTTCATCATGTTACTTCATATTCTTTGTGGGTTTTGTTTTATTTTTTGTCCTTCTGTTTTTCTGTCGTGTTTTTTTTTAAAAAGAATTTAGAATTGTGTATGGATTAGTAGGAGAAAGAGGGTAAAAGAACAGAAGGGAGATGATAACGCTGGTAGATTTTTGGCATGGCAGAGCCATATGCGATCAGCACAGCATGCTGTACTGGGTTTTGTTGGGAATGGAACTGGCTGGACTGACGTGGAAAATCCCCGTCTGTTTATCGACATTTTCAATTTTTGCGTAAATAATAGAACATATTGAGATGTTACCTCGTTAATGATGTGATCAAGTTAAGAAAAAGGTTCTGGTACAAATCTTCTTACGTGCAAAATCCAACTTTTGTAATTAGGCTAATTACAAAATTAAAAAGCTGCTTCTTGCAAGGTTAATGTTTGGATAAATTATATGTTAACCCATCCTGACATTGTGGAGGTCCTTAAATATGTGTTCTTGCGCAATAAAACTGGTTAAATCCATCAACAATTGCAGTAGCGCACAAGCCTGCTAACTGCCAGCTGTGTGTTGGCTCATGGCTTGACCCTGAGAGATACCAAGCCCCCAGCTATTCATTCTTCTTAGCGTGCTTGTAATAAGCATGTTTATATACTTATCTATGGCATGCCAATAATTTTTTCATATGTTTTAGCTTAGCCATTTATAGATTGAGGTATCAAATTATATCCTCATAATTGATGTAAAATGCGCCTAAACGAGCACTTGGTTTTTTTAACGTCCATTTATAATATGTCAACAGAGAAAAAGAATGCGGAAGGAATTTTCTTGTTGTTATTCCTTGATTATTTCAACTGAGAAAGGAAATTAGTTTCCCATTTTCTGCTGGAAGATTGTTTTTTATTTTAACTTTTAGATGTTGTTTTCTTGGTTCGTTTACAATCTCTTTGATCTTCCTTTCTGGACCAAGCAATAGGTATTGTTATAATCACCTATAAAGGAACGAAACAAAGAAACTGTTTTAATGGTTTGTTATACATTGCCTGATGTCATCTTAGTGACAGTCTACGACATTAGAACTCGAATGAATTAATTATCCACCCAAATGTTTGTTTGATCCCGAATAGGTTGAGAGTTGAGTCAGAAAATCAAATCTAATTGATGTTTTGAAATACTCGCAGGTACCAGATAGACCTTTGCATGAAAGCCATGGAGGAGAATGTAACCATCTATCTGGGAACAGGCTGTGGGAAAACCCATATTGCTGTTTTACTAATTTATGAGATGGGGCATCTGATTAAAAAGCCTCAGAAGAGTGTATGCATTTTTCTAGCTCCGACAGTTGCTCTGGTCCAGCAGGTTTTTTCCCATCCCTCTCTGCAGTTTCCATATTTTTTTCCTTTTTGTGGTATATAGATTGGTTTTAATCGTTCACCGATGTTAATGTGTGTGGGCCTTTGCTATTTCATTCAAGGATCAACACTACCGACTTTACCATGAATCATTAGCCTTAAAAAAAAATTTTGATGAGAGCTTACTGTGAAATTAATATTGTTTTCTTTAAAAAATTTCGACAAAATGAAATTAATAATGTTGGAAACACTTTTTTACATGTGGAACTAATGAACTAATGATCTGCTTATTATTTCTGGTGAAACAACGTATATGACACTCACACATGATCGACAATGTATTCATTATTCTGTGTCCTTGTGTGAAGCTTGAATATGTTTTTCTTGTATAATTGGATTTCACAATTCTTGTTTTTCGACTTAAATTATACCTTTCCGTATTTGATGATTTAGGTGAATAGGCTGAAAAAGTTGCCAAGATAAAATGTTTTCTCAATTGACTGCGTCCAAGAAATTAAAGTTCAAAGTCAAAACTATTATACTGCATGCTGTCTTTGAATTGCTAGGGTCCATCCTATTATTATTGCTATTTATTAATCTATCCCCAGGATCTTGTGGCAAAATTTCGGAACTGTTCAAATTGAATTTGCCACTATGACATGGCTTTTTCTTGAATTAATAGCTCTATTGGTGTATGCAATCATATTTGTCGATTATCTCTATATTCATTTTATTACTGGATATAATGGTGAGCTGATTAAACTTGTAGTTTTTTATTGATTCAGTGGCTTGGTGACGTGGCGGAGTCTTGTGCTGGTGCCCTATTTCTTGATGCAGGATTTGATTTGAACCGTATTCGGAAAATAGTAATGTCTTTGCTGGATCCTATTGTTACTTTATCCAAGTTGCAGTTTAATCCTCTCAGAGATCTACGAGAACTTTGTCAATATCATAAATGTGATATTCAGTTTTCTTCAGTAGAGAAAGATGATAAGCTCTCCGTTGAAGCTAAAGTGGATGCAAAAAATGTTGCGGCAACTGCTTGTGCCACTAATGTAAGCGGAAAAATGGCCAAAAAAATTGCTGCAAGACAAGTATTTGAATGTTTAAAGGTGATTTTTAAAAATCAATTCACTATTTTGTGTTCTCATGTCATTGTTTTCTCTTTATTTTTCTCTTTTGGATTTTTTCTGTAACATATTACTCATTAGCACACTGGGTTATGTTCTTTGCTTTGTTCGTAGGCTCAAGGTTACAGAACCAAATCAAAATCACTTGAGGAAGTGCTTAGAAAATGTGGAAAGAGAGAAGCGAAGTTGATTGGGTATGACGAGACTTCCTCTCTTGAATCTGTTAAATCTGGTAAGCTGAAAATTCAAGAATCTCCTCGAAGTGATTGTGATGTGAAACTATATCCTCTTAGTGAGGCATCCACTAGTAAGTGTGATATTGTTACGAGACCCTTGAGGCAGACTTCTTATCGGCACACTGCTTCAGAATCACATGTGACACAAACCATTCACAATAATGGCTGCAATGTTGAATCGCCAGCCAGTCATCTAAATAATGAGTCCGAGCTTGATCCACAGGGAGCAGGTGTGCAGACCTATGTGCCTTCTAAAGCCTTGTTCTCGATTTTCAACTCTTTCTTTAACTGAAAACAAATGCTTTAGGTTCTATCTGTATTGGAACGGCAAAGTTGCGCCTGTACGAGATGTGTGCTGCCAACTGCTGGAAACCACCTATATTTGAATGCTGCGATGAGACTGGTCCAAGCCACTTTAAACAGTAAGTTTTCGGCTCAAGCTATTTGAGTAGTCATTTTCTAAATCTGAAGTCCATTTGTAAGTAGATCGAGTAGCTCAAGTTAAAAAGAAAGTAACCGCGGCCTTGTTTTTCTTTGTTTGGAGTTCTCGAAGTAGAATTTTGGGGAAATGTTTAGAGCTCAAGCTTGATTCATTCTCTGTAAAAATTGAGCAAGACAGTCTAGTTATAAGTCGACTCATTTGCGCCTCTAGGAGATTATGTAGTTTTCTCGAAAGATTTCAGTTATGGTGTATCCGTTTTCGTGTTTTTTAAACTCTTCCCAACCAGAAGAATCTTATTATGCACAATGGCTCTCGTTTCTTGCAGATTCATCTACAAAATTATGTTGGACATTGAAGAGATGCCAGAGGAAACTTTCGAGTTCTATGGCAAACCTCGAACAAGAAAGAAAGACGCAGCTGAGAATGCAGCACAAGGGGCGATTTGGTTCTTGAAATGCCAAGGCTATTTATAGGATCGAAAATGAAACAAGGAAAACTAAGCAAACCGATTGATTTGCAGGTGTTTTGATGTGAAAATATGAAGTGTGATTAAACTTCAGAAGTGACGCATATTGTACTCTGTAGATATCTGTCGAGACATCTGAGTAACAAGACTTCTGTATGAACTAAGTTAAATATTACAAAGTAAAATTTATGAATATAAACAAATCAAAAGTTTATAATGTAATAAATATCTTCAATGCCATGAAATTATGCTACTTCGGCTACATGTTGCCATAATTTAATTTTGTTTTGCCATACGATTGGGTGCCAATAATATCGAAAGAGAGCACTAAATATAACAAGAAAAAAATTGTCATAAACTAGATAAAATGAAATCTTTTTTCTGTTACCCAAAAAATAAAATAACCAAACCATCACGTTAAAAGACAAGGAAACGAGAAAACATTTGATGCATCTAAAATGAGAAACACATAAAAAAAAAATTATCATAATTAAAAAACATATGTTATTTTGTTTTCTATTCAAGTTCAAAAGTCAAAACAATTTAAATGGAAAAAGGGCATGTAACAAAGCTTGAAAAATTTAAAAAATTTGTGGCACATCATTTTCTACTGTGAGGATGTCATAATAAAGATCCTGTCGCTAAAATATATTACCAAAATAGGAAGTTAACATAAAAATATTTTAATAAAAAAATGAAATAATACATAAAAAATAAAACTTTAAAAATTATTAAATATAAATTTATTATGATTATTTCGCTTTTCATATGTAAATATTGAAGATTTTATTGAAGACCAACAGGGGCAGAAGAGAAAACTAAATGCTCGCCATCTTGAGCCAAGAACCCGCGACATTGATCTCTCGGAAATGGCACAAAAAGACACTACCTTTATTATTAGCACAATCGAACTCTAGTGGGCGCTGTTCATCTTCTTCCTCCTCTGCGCGTTGTTCATTTTCTACTTCTGTACCGAAACGACCTCTGAGGTGCGTCTCGATTATGCAATGTAGTTTTCTGAACAGCCCTTTCTGTTGTAATCGTCGGTGTGTCGTTGTAGATATGCAGTTCTTGGTGCTGGGTTTGCTGGGTTGTCTGTTGCTTGGCATTTGCTTCAAGTACTCTCTCTTTCTTCGACTCAAATTACTTTTCTTGAATTATGTTTTAGTGCTCTTGTTTATTTTTACTTGTAAAAATGGAAGAGCGGAAGCGCAAAGACTCGGAAGGATTTTCTGGCTTTAGAGTATTTACTATGTAATTTATGGGGGAAAAAAGCCTTTTGTGACTTTTGTACACTTCGATTTTTTTAGGTTGAAACTACGGGGCATTCGAATAAAGAATGTCTGAAGGAACTTGTCTGTAAAAGATTGATGTTTTTTGTCTTGTTTGTTTGTTGATGCCCTTAGTACCGATGATAATTGCATAAGTTTAAGATAGGTGGTTTAAAATAATATTTTATAAAGTGATGTTTAACATCATAACTAGAGCACAGTGCTTCATTGATATATTATAAAGATAATAAACCTCAATACCAAAGGATGACACTAGTCGATTTATATTCGGTCAAATTACTTGCATTTTGCATTTTTCATATTTTACTACTCGGTTGAAAAGTACCTTATATTTGGTCTTTCATTCGTTTTTTTCATTCGTTTTTTTCTGTTATTTGTTGAAAGTATTCTTTTTTAGCATGGATCCAAGGAAATACATCTTTGTGTTGACATTTATGATGAAGCTGGGGTTGGTGGAGGTGCATCTGGTGTTGCTGGGGGACTTCTGCATCCATACTCCCCAAAAGGTCTATATTTCCTCTCCTTGTAATAATTTTTTTTGGTATTTCTTCTGATTTATTTTAAGCACTTTAAGTGGATTTAAATTTTAATAATTAGAGATTATAGTTCAGATTTATCTTGCTGATTTGCTTGAATGCTTCATCATGTTTCCAGTCAAGCTTATTTGGCGTGGTGCCGAGTGTTGGAAAGAGAGTTTAAATCTAATAAATGTTGCTGAAGATGCATTTCTTAAGCTAGCAAATAAGGGAGACCGAGAAACTCCTCAAAACTGTGAAACTCAAATAGTCAGGAGAAAGTATGTTCTTTTTACAGGTTTTTCCTTTTCGTTTCTTCATTCACATGTGGAGCATGATCAACAATAATTTTCTACGTAATTTTCCTTTAGCGCCTGCACAACTTTTGCTTCATGGACTATTATTAGTTTCTTAAAAGTTTCGATTCAACTTTTCTATATTGTCTCTGGTTTATAACTAGAAATTCATTATTTTCAGCAATCCTATGAAGTGTGAACTTTCTTGTTTTGATCTTATATTTTCCCCTTTAAAAAAGAAGGATTTCATGATCTAAATATTTTCCTTCTTGTCCTGAGACAAATCTACGTGCCTATTTGTATTGTGCTTCTGTTTTCTTCATATTCAATGTATGGGATATCTAATTTTACAGTTACTTGCTGCACCTGGATCTGAAATTAAGTTGTTTACTTCAGAGGGATCTTAAGACCAGCTGTCAGTTTGAAGAACGTGAATATAATGACTGAAGTAAGCCCATGCTTGATCAAATTAATGACAAGCTTGGCATGGACACCTACTGATGCAAAGCATCTCTCTCTCTCTCTTTTTTAAATAGAATGCTCAGAACTGCCTAGCTGATTGCATGATAGAGTCCATCCACGAAGAAGCTGCTCAAAATCTTGTTCCTAATTTGACTGTACCTCTAAATTTAGCATTTTATATGCCTGAAGCTTTGAATATCAATGCTCAATGCTACCTTCAGGTTAGAGTAAAGGCTAAAAGTCCAAGAGTTGCCATATCTTTTTCTAGTTGTTTTTAAAACTGTATGTGCTCCTTGCAGGGTCTTTACTTAGCATGTCAAAGTATAGCAAGTGACATGTCTGCATTTGGTTTTGTGCATAGAGAGTTGAGTATTTACAAGAAATCTGTCCAGAGCCTCCAGGAACTGCCTGGTGAATCCTCAGTCCTCGCTATTTTTGGCATCACTTAAAAGGAATATTTATCATATACCTCCTCATGATCCCACTATTATTTTGTTTCCCCACAACGCATACACAGTCCTTTAGTTTTTAAATAGTCAGTCTTATTGGATAGGGAGTTAACTAGAGAGGGTCAAGAAACCTACTTTTGTAAACAACTTCCTGAACTTGATGGTGTTTCCCAATAATCCTGAGAACTGTCCAACTTACAGTTTGTACTACGGTTTCGTCAATTTCTCAAGATAATAGGAGAATATGGCATCATTTTTACAGGGTACTATGATGCAGTGATTATTTGCCTTGGAGCTAGAGCAGCTTTTCTGCCGGAGCTGTCCGGAAAGCTGCCTATTAGGACATGTAGAGGAATCATCACTCATCTACAACTTGGGGATGATATCAGGTTAATTTAGATCTGTTTATTGCTACTAGTCTCTCGGTGATTACGCTCGGATAAAAATATTTTTCTACTGGAAGAAACACACAGCCAAGTTAGTGATTTTGAATGTTAAGATTATGGAATGAATGTTTTACATGTTTAAAAATTCATATGAGCTTCTGTTTTTATTTCATTAGGATACACATTTAATCCTGATTTATTTGATCCCTTGAAGGATTTCTCTGGATTTATCATTAGCATTTTAAAGTTTTTTTACCTCCTATGTTTTTCATTTGTTGATAATGTTTGAGACCAAATCTTTTAGAGAAGCATATCTGGACCACAGTCCCTCGATCTTGTCAGATGCATGGCTTTCTGTGCAAGGAGCTCGACGTCTAGATCTTGGCTCAACATGGGACTGGAAATCAATGAATCATTCAAGGGAAGTCACTACGGGGGAAGCTTCCGAGGCAATGAAAGTGCTTCTTCCAAAGGCATCTGCAGTATATCCAGCTATTAAATATTGGACTGTTGCTGGAGCAGTTGCAGGAGTGAGGGCGATGCCCCCACTTACGGCAGAAGGATCACTTCCGCTACTTGGTTGTGTGGATGAATTTGTGAATGGAACTCATGCTTGCAAGTATTGGCTGTTCACAGGCCTTGGTGCAAGAGGCCTGTTGTTCCATGGTTGGCTAGGCAAATTAATGGCGCAGGCGGTACTATCTCGTAATGAAGATTTACTTCCTTCTGAATTAACTTCTTGGAAGAATAAATCACACACGTAATTGTTTGAGATAATGCTTTGAAATCCCAAATAATCTCCACAAGTTAAAGAACAGGACTGTGAAGATGGCATGAAGTTGCAGCATTTCTTCCCCTGCACGAAAGCGATGAACCTTTTCTGTGTTTCTGTAACGAAGTGCTGAAGCTCTGCCTGATAGTGAACATTTTCCATTGATTTGAAAAGACCTGGGTTATAAAGGACCCGTTGTCCCTTTCTAGTAAGGAATTATTGTCGCTGTAACTCATTCCAAATTTATTTTGACATTTATTTGCTCCTTCCTTTTTATTTCTTTGAATTAGCGTATGTCAGCTAAGTTTAACTTGTTGGACCATTTTTAAGAATTGACTTTAATCTTATTTTATTTTAAGCATTTTACATTGTAGATAAACCAGACACAATACATGACTAAATATCGATCTTAAATTTTCCCTTATAATGGTGAGCATAATGTACTGCTCTAGTTGTCCCTGCCTTGTGAAATAACACTCACATTCAACCAAAAAAATGCTTTATCAACCAAAATTCTTTGTATGTTCTTTCCCTAACTATCAATTCAAAACTTATTTCGAAATATAGTAATTGCTAAAAATGCAAGTTAATGGTACCATTAACGTTACTGTCCATGCTAGATGTGATTTTTATTGAAGACATCTGCCTTAAAGTACAAAAGAATGTTTACATGTCACAAACATGTTCACTGTGAATCTGTATTCTCCATTTTCTCTTGTTTGACAATGAATTTAGTCCTTCGGTTAAACTTATTGGATCTTAGACAGTGTAGTGCTGTTGAATGGTTTCAATGTCCAACCCCTTTAGCTTGACAACCGATTCGACGTGTCCCTTAAGAGTGTGAAGCTCCCTCAGCCTGCAATATGTTTTTTCATAAGAGTAAATGAAGTCAGTCTGGTAATTGATCAAGAAAAAAGATTTTAATTAAGAAAGCCCAATAGTAGAAGACATTCCATAAATCATATATGAATACCTTGCAACTTCGGCTCTTTTCTTGGCTTGCTCAGCAATCTCAGACAATTCACGATAATTTTTGTCATTGAACAGTCCAGAAGTGTCGGTTGTGGTCGAGAGGCCGTGAAGAGTGCGTTGAGCCACCGCCCACTGTGCTTCCCTTTCACCCTTTCCATAATCTTTCTTGGTGGTGAATGCAGTCTAATTTGTACAAGGGAAAAAGAACATGAAATTAAATATATGATAGCAGGTAAACTTATTTATTTTGTATTTCTGGTTTGATATAGATATGATCAATTGAATCATGTACATACCTTGTTCTGGATCATGGAATCCCATGCCTTTCCACTCAGTGCATATCGAATGATGAACTTGAGAATGTCAAGTGGGATGTAAGTAATAATGCTGTAGATCCAGATGACTCCTGCCCATCCCCATCCGATGCCTTGAATTCTTGCAAATTCCCATGATGCGTATACGGCAATAATTGTAGCCAACTGAAATCCCACAACTTATAGTTAGTTAAAACTTCGACCACTTGAGTAGGAAAATGATCCGATCAGCTGAAATTTCTAATGAAACTGAGGAATTAGGCTTCCTTGTAACCTACCAGTTGAGCTATTAGGAATGCACTCACGAGCAAGAGACCAGGGCGTTCGACAAATGACCAGCTTCGTGACCTTGTGACGAAGATGAGTGCCTGACTGATTATGCTTACTTGAAGGTACAGGGCGGCAGTAAGTTCATCTGGACTGTCCCTAATAGGTTTTACTTTAAAGATTTCCTATAAGCGATAATATTGTCAACACTCAAATTTCTATTTATTTCCAAAGAGTCGAACAAAAAAATAAAGAAACTGGAATTTTAATAAGCTTACTGAGAAGAAATCGGTGTCAGTCACGAGGTAGAAGAAGATAACAGTCATGATAGCCATGTACGTTCCAAGGACAATGCCTGTGGCAAAGATTTCCTTAAGCTTCCACGAGTCAGGCAATGGAGATGGCTTCACTCTGTCTTTTGAAATGGTCATGATTGTTCCGTCATTCAGGATTGCAATTATGAGAACCATGAATGGTGAGAAGTCAAACTTCCAGATCAGAGCAATGAGCATGAATCCCATGACAATACGGATAGTGATGGAAACTGCGTAAATGGTGTAGTTCTTCATTCTCTGGAAGATGGCTCGGCTGGTCAGCACGGCACTAATTATCACGCTAAGTCCAGGCTCAGTCAAAACAATGTCCGATGCACCCCTGGCAGCATCAGTTGCATCTGCGACAGCAATACCAATGTCTGCTTTCTTGAGTGCTGGCGCATCATTAACACCATCTCCAGTCATACCACAAATGTGTTTCCTTTCTTGCAGTTTCTTCACAATCTCGTATTTGTGTTCTGGAAAGACACCAGCGAAGCCGTCAGCCTTTTCAATGAGCTCATCTACTGGGATTGAAGCAATGGACTCATCTTTGCTCTGGCCAAGAAGAGAAGATGACGGATACATGTTGGTTCCCATTCCGAGCCTACGACCAGTCTCTTTGCCTATGGCTAATTGATCACCGGTGATCATCTTGACATTGACACCGAGATCAAGAGCTTTTCTTATAGTCTCTGCACTGTCGTGTCTTGGAGGGTCAAACAATGGCAACAATCCAACAAACTCCCATGGTTCACCAGCACTCTCTTTGGTTTTCTCGGGGACAGTCTGCGAAGACACCAAATTTTCACACTAATAGCATTCAAAAAATTTATTTTATAGTTATTCTTATGTATAATGATGTTTTATAACTTAATGAGCGGCCATCACCTGTCGTGCAACCCCGAGAGAACGAAGACCGCGGTTTGCAAAGTTGTCGATGATCTCATGGGCTTTCTTGCTTACATCTCCACTGAGTTCACAAAGGTCGATTATCTGTCAAACCATAGAAAAGATGAGCCCCAGACCATGGAATGGATGAAGACCATTTATTAGTTACTACACAAATTGATATTAGCCGTTACTTGCTCAGGTGCACCCTTGCTGCATCGATGCCAGTTTCCATCCGAGTCATAGTATGTGATTGCAGTACGCTTGTCAACTGGATTGAAGGGCAAGAAATGCACCTCTGTGATTCCTGCTCTTGCCTAAAGTTTCAAAAGAAAAAGTTTTTAAATTTTTTTAACATAACAGAAAACAATTCATTTCTGATATCAAGAGTACGATTCTACAGAGCGAGGGCTAAATGATAAATATTCAAAACTCACCTCCTTTGGATCACCGAGCATGTTAACAATCGAAGCATCAATGGCATCCTGGTTCTCAACCCTGGAAGCCCTGGCAGCCAACAACACAACACTGTCCTTATCGAGGTCCTTTGGGAAAACCTCGATTAAACTTTTATCGACTGTGAGTTTGTTAAGAGTGAGTGTTCCTGTCTTGTCACTGCAGAGCACATCCATGCCAGCCATTTCCTCGATGGCAGTCATTCTCTTGGTGATAGCTCCCTGCTGCGACAACCTGTGAGATCCAATGGCCATGGTTACGGACAAAACTGTCGGCATGGCAATTGGGATACCTCCAATGAGCAACACAAGAAGATTGTCAATTCCTTCCCTGTAATTCCTTCCTTGGATTGGGAACATCACTAGGATCTCAATCACCATTCCCACAGCAATGGAACAGATGCAGAAGTTTCCAATAGCTGTTAGCACCTGTGTCATTTCAAGAAACATGAATTAGCAGCAGGGATGAAACGAGAATCTCTACAACCCTTGTTGGTTTAAACCTTTTCTAATTGTCCTTTTTCATGTTCTACCTTTTGGAAGTGTCCAACATTGTTGGTGCTGTCAACAAGATGAGCAGCTTTGCCAAAGAAGGTGTGGACACCGGTGGCGATGACAACAGCCTCAATCTCACCTTGCTTGCATGTAGAACCAGAGTAAACTCCATCACCTGGGTGCTTGGTTACAGGAAGGGACTCACCAGTAAGGGCCGACTGATCGATCTTAAGAGGATCACCCTCCAAAAGACGAGCATCAGCGGGGATAATATCTCCCAACTTCACACTGATCAAATCACCAGGAACCAAGATTGCAGCGTCTTGCTCAGACCAGGCACCATCTCTCAAAACCTTCGACAAATGAATCATAGAATTAGCCAGGTATTGAACAAACATCAAAGATTGAATCCTTTTTCTCCTAATGAAATGTGAAGTATAGTACCTTGGTTTTGGGAGCAAGTCCAGCCATAAGGGCAGCTGCTGCATTTCCTGCATTGTTCTCTTCAATGAAACTAATAGTCGAATTGATAATGAGCAGCACGATGATACCGACAAAGTCTTGCCAATCTGGAGGCTTTCCCTACATTTATTACAAAAAAATCGAGTTTATGCATTAATATTTTGAATTATATGAAGAAATTTTAGAGGCCTAAAGAAATTTTACCCCTCCATTTGCCAAAACAATGGCCATAATGGCAGCAGATTCCATGACCCATGAGAGAGGATTCCACATAAATCCCAAGAATTTAAGGAACTTGCTCTCTTTTTTCTCCTCGAGTTTGTTGGGACCGAAAATTTCGAGCCTTTTCTGCCCTTCTTCTGATGTCAAACCTTCTCTTGAACATTTCAGCTGTGTAAACACTTCCTCGACGGGTATATTCTCCTGTATGGATAATAAGAAAATACCATGATTCACCTCCTATTTCTTGAATCCAAAACCATTTTGATCAAGATTCATGTTTGATCAAGAAACATAGATTAGATATAACTGTGGAAACGAGTCGAATTATTGATTGAATTGATATATATTATAAAGTATTATGAAGAGAAAATTGATTCAAAATTTGAATATCAAATGAACTTCATTAATTGTTATGATGTTTAATTAATACAGAAATTGTAATATGTCAAATATATAAATAAATAATGATAGTAGTTAAAAACTCGCGAGCCAATTAACGAGCTGTCGGAACAATAATGTAAAAGCTCAAATATAGCTCGAATTGAACAGCTCACGAGTCTATGTGACGAAAAACAATACTTACAAGGTCAACGGTCTCATTTTTTATTTCTTCGAGTGAAATATCAGATGCCATGATCTTTTTTTACTTCAATAAGAGAGGAAAACAATAAAAAAAATTTAAAATGGATTAAGGAAGAAAGATTGAGAACTCAAATCTCTCTCAATCTCCCTCCCTCTTACTCTCACTTTTCTTCCACACAAGAATAAACTTTCCTAGGCCTCCATGCAATGAGCACACAACGTAGAAGGGGAAGCCTTGGCTATTTAGAGGCCTTTCCTCTTTATATTTAGCCAATTCTTGTGGCCTTGAGCTCTCTAAAATGGTGGAGGATCACACCATTTTTACTTCTTGTTTTGGAAAATTATTTTGAACCTCAAACTTTTGTGTAATATAGCTAATGGATTTTGAGTTTTGGCCTTCAAATGTGGAGAGCCATTCATGGAGTTTGGTCATGAACTTGAGTGGATTCGAACATTTTAGATGGCAATATTCAAAATTGCCTAAAGAGTACGTGCTTTATTTAAATTGTCTTGATTTTCATATTTGTGTAGGTTCATTGGTAGCCATAAATAGCCTTTAAATTACAACCCCATCCCAAAAAAATAAATAAAATAAAAATAAAAATAAGAGCTGTTTAAATTAGAGTTGGGTTTCTCCAATTTTCATAGAAAACATTGTCCACAACGGTATAGAAATAATTAGTAACTAATGAAACTAGACAAAAAATTTAAAGGTAATTACATAATTTTTTCCCTATATAATTGATAAGGTAACGTAATAAGAAAACAAAATACAATGGCATGAAATATTGTAAATAGTTAAATAAAAATATTAAAAATGGTGAAATTTCGGCTCTACGACCAAGAATTAGTTTTATATACAAACACGTAAACAATGACGTGAAAAGAATTCATAATGCTACGCTATCACATGGAATTATTTTGTAGATTAGATTATACATGCATATACGATATTATACTTGGGACTGATCTTCGTATTAATGGAACCAATAAATTTTTATGCTCTCAATTTTAAATGAAGATCATGAAATAGATTGTCATATTGATTTAAAATTACACAGGTTGTAATATAAATGGAAATAATACGATGTCATGTTCATAAAATGATAGATAATATGTAAAGTAGAAATAATAAATCGATATATATGGATAACATAATGAATTAAGACTTTAATTATTTGTAGAATTTGAACTAAAAATTAGATGAAATAAGAATGTATACTCATTTATTGTCTTGTCATTTACGCTCGACGATATCTATGAAACTTATCGCATGAGAATACCATAAAATTAAATACAAGACTCAGTTCCAACCCCACCTATTATCATCACCAGTTGAAATAGCTGCTTGGCATTAGTCTCTCCGCGGGTCAGTTCAGATACATACGGTGTTCCATACATTCTGCTCGATCGGTCTTAACGTTGAAGATTCAAGCTCTGTAACTTGCATGTTTATCTCTGAATGTTCTGTGGAGAAATACAACGAAGACCAAGAATCATGTTCTGTTTCTTGATTTTGAAACCAGTTTGCTGTATTTGAGCTTGGGTCAGTTATGTTTGAATTTAAAATTGTTTCGTGGAACTATTCTAGAGATTGAAAACTACATATGATTAATTTAAACATTTTTTGGTCTTTTAACACAATCACTTTCTGTGATGCAACTGATTTGATCGATCGAGTCGCATTGATGGTTTGCCTTACAGAGGTGGTTGTAAGCCCTCCATTTGTTTTTCTACCTGTCGTAAAAGGTCTCCTGCGACCTGATTTTTACGCCGCTGCTCAGAACTGTTGGCGGTTAAGAAATTAAGAGGGTGCTTACATTGGTGAGGTTAGTTAGGTATGTCTTCTTGAACATGTTTTCTCGGTTTTTGTTGTTGAATGTCGGCAAGATCAATGGGTTTAAGCGTTTAGCCCATAGGTATTAGAATCCATCCACACCTAGGCTCAAGATAAGGCAATTCCTATGCAAAGCATGCGCCATGGATATGCAGCTTAAAGGCTGAAGTCAAGAGTTTGAACTACAAGATGAAATACATTGTAATGGACATTGATTTTTTGTTTGAGACCAACGAATCATATGTATTTTTCAACAGTTTTTAAAGTACATTTGGGTGATATGTGGCCTAATCTAATTTAATATATTTAAATTCTTTAGTAAGCCTTGCTTTAGTAAGTTGCATGCATGCTTTGGCTTCAGATCACCCGCAGCCTTGTAGTTTACTATATTTTAGAAAGTTTTGGATTTATGTATTTTCTATACCATGAAGAATGGTAAGCACCAGGTTAAAATCTCTGATTACGTGTATACTTGCCCCTTTTGTCCTAACAAGAAGAAGAGAGACTCTCTGTATAAAGAACTCTTGCAACATGCAAGTGGGATTGGCAAGTGCATTAATTCAGCGAAAAGAACTGCTAGAGACAAGGCCAATCATGTTGCACTGGCAAAATACTTGGAAAATGACATGGATGCACATTCTGGTCCTTCAGAGCCTGCTGTTGAGGCTGATGCCCTTGTAGATCATGACCATGATGAGATGTTTGTCTGGCCATGGATTGGTATAGTTGCCAACATTCTACTGAATTGAAGGATGGTCGTTATGTTGGAGGGAGCGGGTCTAAGTTGAGGGATCAGTTGGCGAGCACGGAATGTAAGAGATCATTTGTGTTTTTCTGAAGGAGCTGATGATATAGCCACATTTTAGCTTAAAGTGTTAGCTACTTCTATCATGAACTGGGCATGATTACCCTCTTGATTTTGGTTTCATATGCATTTCATAATTAAAATGGTAACCTTTAACTTGAAGAAGTGTTTTTTCTTCCCTGGACCCAACCGGCCCAGTGGGTGGGTCAATCTCTTGGAGGAGTACCTTCGAGATCCTGAATGGCATCCTTTAAAGGTGGTTCAAATTAATGAAAACCATCAGGTTTGCAAGCAACATAATGAACATATTCACGTGACTCTTTGTTTACGTGGTTGGAATTCTACTTCCGCATAAAAAATGATCAGGACGGCCTTGTTTTGTGCACTTCAAGTGGAAGCTAATTCAGCATCACATTTTTTTTGGGTCCATTGCATATCTGATCGAACTTTTCTTGCACGGTAAAATCCGCAATTAAATAAACCTTTATACTTGAATAGATCACAAGTCTACGAATCAAGTTATAATATCACTTTGAAAGAAGGAGTCACCTCTGGTTTAATGACTGTTAGAATTATGTCACGGTTGGGATCCTCTGGTGCTCCGTTGTATTTGTAAATTGGGTTTAAAACATTACCATCGACCAATTGTTGAACTGTAAACTTGAACTCTGGCGGGGCTATGGCTTGAGTTGTTGATCTTGCCTGGTGGGGCTATTCCTTGTCTACTCTCTCTTGGTTTGCTAGTGGTTTCTCTAACTTATATTCAGACAATTTCTAGTGTGTTTTAATATATATTGCAAGTTCCCACCAAAATAACAATTCTAAAAAAAATTTATCACGAATCTCGAAATAGGTGTATTGTAATAAATGATAACTTCAATTATTGTTTGCATTGATTATATCATTTTTTTTATTAATTCAAATTTGAATTTCATATTTTTATATCAATTCAACGAAATTTATGAATTATATGTTTTTTTGTTTTTTTAATTCAATTTGAAATTGAACTTCATTGAAAACATAAATTACTTTTAAATTTTTCCATTGATTATATCAATTCATTATTTGAGATATGATTTTGTGTTACTGTGATAAATTTAGTTGTTATTATAAATTGTATAAATAATTCATTCTGATTTTTGCATCACATTTAGACAACCAATTTTCAATAAGAATAAAAAAATAGGTGCACTGTTCAGTATCACTCATGAGATAAATATTTCAAAAATATGTTTATTTATTAGATTCTGATTAGTTCGTTGATATGATCTACTTGCATATAGAAACAACATAGATTAGAGTTTACAATGTATTTTCCATTACAAAGAGTTTATTATTATTTTTCATATATTTTATTTTTTTATTTAGAAATATTATTTATATTTTCTTTATTTTATAGGGTTCACACATATATTGAATAATCAAGTGTCCGATCATGGAAAGAGTGAAACATATTCTCAAATAACGTTATGTATCTATAAATTGCTTATTATGAATTTTTGTTATATTAACTTCCCATAAACTGCTATTATTATTATCTTAATAAAACTTTAATATATGTATCTTTAAAAAAATTTAATATAAATATTTTTAACATGTTCAAAAAATAATTAAATTTTTTTATCAAAATTTATTATCTAATAAGTGAGAAAAATTTTGAATTTTTAAAAAATATTTATTTGTTATTAAAAATTTTGATAAACAAAATAATATATAATTTTTAAAATAGTTTGTTTAATTCTTTTTATTAGTTTCATATAAAGAAAATAAACAAGTCGATTTAATGACATAATATTGTTATCATAATTTAAGTGTTATCATACATAACATAAAAATACTTATTAATTTTAACCATTAATTACATAAAATAACTATCCGTGTAATTGGTACAGATGAAAGACCAGTGGAAAAATAAAAATTAGAGAACCGCATAAGCACTGGTAGGGGTGTGCAATCGGTCAGAACCGAACCAATCGAACCGAACTTTTCGAAAACCGAACCGACCGTTTGTTTTTTTGGAAAACCGAACCGACCGAATTTTGAAAAGAAAACCGAAGAAACCGAACCGATAAAAATTCGGTTATTTCGGTCTTCAACCGAAATAACCGAATTTTTAATTAAATAAACTTTTAAAACATATTTACACAAAACTACAACTGAATTTAATACATGATTCAAATATACAGAGATATTTATACAAAACTACAACTGAATTTTATTACCGAGTTAGGGCAGCCAATAGTTGGGTTTATTTCAATAGAATTGAGTTTCCAACTTTCCATCATGTAAAAAGCCCAGTAGAAAAAAAATGCATCCTATCCAAATTTGAGGCCCAGCATATATATTATATATATACGTATATATATTCGGTTTTATCGGTCTAACCGATTTTTTTCCCAAGAAAACCGAACCGAACCGAATAAACCGATTAAACCGAATTTCTAAACCGAATAACCAGATTAAGTCGATTAAACCGAACCGAATTTCTAAATTTTTTCGATTTTTTCGATTTTCTCGCTTTGACCGATATTTTGCTCACCCCCAGACACTGGGCCGAGAGCTTTCTAGAACACTAGTAAAAGATGCACATGCATGGCATGTGCTATTATTATTTTTAATTTGATCAAATAATACTAAATAATTAACACGAAATTATTTTCGATTTAGAAAAGTTGTTTAATTTAAAAAGAAAATTTTATTTTGATTTTTTTTCTATTTAAAATATGGAGTGACTTGAAAATGTTTAAGTATGATAAAAAAGGTAATTATAAAATTAAATATTTTTGATGTCCTCAAAGGTAGTTATTCTAAGGCCCTCACATTTAATATAATAGTATAGATAACCATTGTAATTTGTACACACCTTTCCGGAAAATATAAATAAATAATTTTGTGTTTTTAGGTTGGAAATATATGTTTTTAATTTTTGAAAGATAGTGAGAAATAAACCTTTAAATAGCCTTCTTTTCTCATCTCCCCTTCTGAAACTCGTCGTCTTCCTTGCCTTCTCGTTGGAAAAGGTGAAATTAACACCCTGAAAAACCCATCAAGAATCCCGTTTCTCGAATTTGAAATCTTGAAAGAGAATTAAAACACAAAGGAAAAATGTCGGTTGCCAGTAAGAGAAAATCTGATCGGCCAACCTTGGCTTCTGTCAAGATTGCCCGTGTCGGTTCTGGTATATTTTACGACTTCTTCTTTTCCTTTTTCATGAAATGACGTGACTCTTGTAGCAGCGTGTTCTGGTTTTATTTGGTTTTCGGCTCCTGAATGCGTATTGCTTAATGGGCTTTGCTGATTGAATTTGGGGTGTATTTCATGCATTCTTGAGTTGGGACTGTGTTTTTTTTTATGGGATTTCTTGAAGGTAAAAGTTTGGGTCTAATAAAAAATGGGATAAAAATACTATATCATAATGTTGTAAATATGACATCATTAGGAGAATTTGCGTCGGTAAACTTTTACTTGAAAAACTTCATCAAAATTATGCGTGAGTTTTTGTAAACAAAGACTGATTTTGGAAATGTTGAAAGTGTGCTTAGTTTTTATGTACGGATTCGAAGCAAATTTCTATGATTTGTTCTTCTGCTTTATATAATTATTTATTTTCTCTCTTTGATATTAAATTTCGAATGTAACATGATTAAAATTCTCCAGAAATTGAAATTTTGATTTGAAATAGCCTTGGAGTAGGTCGACGGTCTATCTTTCTAACGAGTATGAGGAGTAAAGGATAAATTAGTTTATATAATTTCGCTCATCTTTTTCTGCATTCTGATATTTTCAAGGATATGGCCATTAGATCTGCACATAGAAATTAGAATTACTTTATATCATAATAGTAGCGAAAATTGTATATAATATGAGTTTTTTAGTTGTGTTAGATGTCAAGCATGTTTGCCAGAAAGATAACCCATATTTTACTTATGTTGTACACTAAGTTGATCTTCCACGGCTATTTGGATTGAGTGTCATGTGCATTTGAAGTTAAAGACTATTCGCTGGCATTGCATGATTGCATAGACATGTATAGATTTCATCATTTGTTTCCTGACAATATTCTTTTTTTTTATAGCATCAAGTAAAGCTGGGAGAAAGATGCCGAAACGTGTCAATACACTTTTCGCCAAATACTCTAATAAATTTTCAGGCTTGATCGAGTGAGTGTTTATAGTTCAATTTACAGTCTTCTACCATGCAAATGCACCTAAGGCATGCTTTGAGTGCTGAAGATGTTACTGTCCCCTTTCTATGGATAGAACTGTAACATACATCTATCACTTGCCCCTGTGTTTCAGAATGAAATAATGTTCATGTTGTATTTATTTGAATCCTTTCGAGATATGTTGATTATAAGGAGAACAAGGAACGGTATGTTACTAAGTTCATTTACTTCGTTTTATGACATTGCTATATAATCAATTCAAGAAGAGTACAAGGAAATTATGGTAAGAACAAGAAAGGATGCCTATCATTTTGAGCTCCATGGTTAATACTAGTAGTACTTGATTGCACAAGGCAGGATGAACTACCAAGAAGTAGATTGACACTTTGTAGAGGAGAAGCTCCACAGTGGACAAATTTCACATCATGTGCTCCATTCATTGAGTGACACCTCGTCGACATATGGTTGCAAGTGCTAGCGAGTCCAGATTTCTGCAAGATCATTTGCAAGCTGGGATTGCAAAATGTCTTTTTTCCATCTCGAGGGCGAATGTTAATTTTTTGTTCTTCAGATAGGAATAAAACTGAAAGACAATTAATTTTATGAAAGTCTTCCAGAACAATTAAGAGAATCACATACCAATTTACGAACTTTTGGCAGCTACAGAGACAGCTCCAAAAAACTGGGTATGCAGTTCCTATAAGAGAGAGAAAATATAACAAAGAAAAGATGGCCACTATCATATTAGACAATACCCATAATAAAAGGGCCGCTTTTCTTGTAACAAATATATTCCATATTGGTAAATCTCAATGTAGTTTCCAACAAAAGATGTTTATTTGAATGGAAATCTTATTAGTTATTACCGAGATAATACTAAGTCCATCTTTATTTTACATTTTTAGATTAAAACTGTAGGGCCATGCACATCAGCTTAGTGCTCACATTTGTAAATAAATGTCATTTAGTTGAGTACAAACTTTTTGGTGGTTCGCATTCCAGAGTATTATATAGATGCCGTTCCAATATTTTTTCCATATAACCTATGCTTAATGCTATGTATTCCAAAACTTAAAGAAGTTATCTTATCTGTTTATCTGATTACAATAGTCGATCAGGATGGTGACTTTTCTTAAAATTAATTTATGTGATATTGTCAAATGAATGAAAATCTCATGCCTTTAATTTTGTTGACAGACCAGAAGGGATAGAAAAATTATGTTCAGATTTAAAAGTGGATCATACCGATGTCAGGGTTTTGATGTTTGCTTGGTAAGTTCATGGTTGCTGAAAGATCTCAGCACATAACTATCAGTACAAGAATGTACCATATGTTTGCTGTGGACCTGATCACTCTCATATTTACCTTTTTAAGGAAATTGAAAGCTGAAATGCAAGGATACTTTACACTAGTAAGTGATTCTGCTTTTTAACCCTTCATGTGTTATCTATTATATTCTTATCTTGGAATGCCGTTATATTATATGTGCACCTTTTCATTCATTCGTCTTATGTGTCAACATGTATTGTGTTGATAAGTTGTGTTTTTGTGCGCTTATTCTTGTGGAATGGTAATATGTTGGTTTTTATCTTACAAAGCATGCAGTAAGCCAGTAGGATGTGCTATTATCTTCTTGAGTACACAAGTCTTCTTCCTGTGGAATGGTGTGTGTATTTTACAAAGTAGTTTGTTGTTAGTTTTACTCTGTTTCTCTTTCCATTTCTCATGACTGAATTGCATATCTTGTTTAACAGGTAAACTTATAGGCAATGATGACTTTATTTCATCAGTTCCCAATTTATCTAGCCACTTAATTAATTGAAAGAAAAGTTATAAATATATGAAGATGAAATGATGAATATTTATATTTTATACACAATCCAGAATCAGATGTTCAAATATCTATCCTTTCTCACTTGCGGCGGTAATAATAAAATATTCAAGGTGATAAATGTTGTAGAACGAGATTATCTATAAGATTAACTTAAATATATTTAGTTGCATACCCGTGTCACAAGATGCTGTGGTTTTCGTTTGTAAATATCTCTTTTTATGTTGTTATTTACGTTACCAGACAATTTTTGTATTTTTAACTTCATTCGTCTCCCATACTCATCAGGATGAGTGGCAAAGTGGTTTGATGGCTCTTCAAGTTAATAGTTTCAATAAATTGAAGAAAGCACTGCCACAACTGGAGAAAGAGGTAATTTCTGTTGGCATAAGCTCCGTCGTTCATTTTCTGCCCCTGTGAAATCTGACCTAACTATCCTAATTTTGTTTATGTGCAGGTCTTGATGCAGGAAAATTTTGAGGATTTCTATGTTTTTGCATTCCGTTACCACCTTACTGGTAAGCATTGGATTTGGCAGGACCTCCCTTCACATTTCAAGCAGTTGCAGAGTTTTTCTACATTGAACTTTCTCATGTTCTGAAATTCTAAATAGTCCCTCATTTTAATTTTGGTGGTTCTACTTTCTCAGACGAAAACCAGAAATTTTTAGACATGGAGACCATTTGCATATTACTAGATCTAATTCTAAAGTCTCAATATCAGCTACAAGTTACTTTCTTCATTGAATTTCTTAAGGTGAGTGTGTACTATCATGTCATTATGGTTTTAATTTAGCTTATTTGTTTTCATAGAAAGAGGATGACACACACGATGTGACTCGAACCCAAGACCTGGGATCTAGAAAACCAACAGCTCTACTATTGGGATATTTTGTTGACCACAATTTTCCTTTTTTCCCTTCAAAACAAGAACGAGTTACCTCATTAGTTGCTTTATGATCTGTTTTTCCCCTCCCTTGCCTGTTTGGTTTTATCAAACTTATAGTTTGCGCTTGTTTATTTCTCAAATTTATTTGAATGTTAGATCCAGAAAGATTACAAGATGATGAACATGGACCAATGGATAGGCTTGTATCGATTTTGCAAAGAGGTAATTCTCTCCTCTGTTATGACTTGATTTTCATTGCATCCTTTAGTTTTTATTTTATATTATATTTACACGATGTATCTACTTTCGTAGATAAGCTTTCCTGACCTTCAGAATTACGATTCTGGTGATGCTTGGCCTCTAATTCTTGATAATTTTGTTGAATGGTTGAGAGAAAGTGGATTTCATGCATTCCCTTTGCAAGGTATCCTCAGAACCCTTTTCTAATCCAGTTAGAAAACCATTCACTTTTACTGCCTTTATTAGCAGTCCCTTGAATCAACGTTTGCAGATTTATAGATCATAACGCTGAGCGTCGATACTTACCATGGGCCATTTTTACAGTTTTTTACTCAGATGATGTCATTGCAACTCTTTACGAGTCCCATTTTACAAATTCTTTGTCCGAGTCATTTGCTATTGTCAATTGAAATTTGTCTCATTAATTGTTCTTTTGACTCTATCTTAACTGAAAGGGTAGGAAATGATGCATGTTTTACCTTGGTGAGTAATAAGAAAACTATTGCTTAAAAAATTCAATTTGAAAAATTATCGAAAACGTCAATGAATCTTGACCATTTTACAAAATATCAGTCAGCATATTTAAAAGAATTCGATATTGGAAAACAAGCATGCATAAGTTAATATTAATATTTAGTGGCTGTTTGCTTAAAATGAAGATGATTCAAAATAATATCTTCACCTAAAAAATTGTGAAGAGTGTATATATAATAATATACACATCATGATTTAATTTGTATAGCGATGATCACTATCTATTACATAGAAAATAATTTAAATTATATAAATGTTTATTAAAAAGTGATTGTGTTAATTTTTATAGCGTCGGTCACCATGCTATATATGGTGATTGTGTTAATTTTTATAGCGTCGGTCACCATGCTATATATGCTGCAGCCAATCCATGCATGCTATACGCTGTGGTTGGAAAAAAGGTTCACTTTGAACAAGTGAAGTCTTGGTGCATGGAAAATAAACCAAGTATTCATTTAATTGATATTCTTTTATAAAAACCAAATTTCTTCCTTTAAATTTAATATTGAATCGTCTCATTTCAAAATGTTTACTGATAAAATTTGTAAAAAATTGTCTTTAGTGAAGAATTTTGACAAAGATGTCCTGTGATTTATTTATTATTAAATAAAACTATATGGCAGACGCCAAAGGTGGACAGTTATTGGAATATTATTTAAACTTACAAAATTCAGAAACTTCGACCTGTATTCAAAGAATTGGAATGTTGACATACGTAGGATGTAAATAACAATTTTTTCACTAATTAAATTACCAAAACACAAAATAGATCAACTTACAAAATAATTTTGCTATGTTTAACAAATGAATGATCGGGATCAAATCAGCTCACGTTCGAAAATGATCGAATGACAAAAAATAAAAAAAGATAATGAGCTAAAACTGAAATTAAATATATTATATCAAAATTGAAAATAAATAAATATATAGGACTAAATACGATGCTAAAGGTGAGACAAATAGGTAAAAAAAAATTAAGGAGCTCGTATATTGCCAAAAAGAATTTAATTAAATAGCTCGATTTCCCGAAAACTAATCCAAAAGCCTTCTATTGCGTTTCAAAATTGAAAACGTTTGCTTATACATTAATGAAGTTACCATTGGAGAAAATGTCAAACTTTGCATAAATTCAATTCATTAAAAACTTTAGGGCACCACCTATCCTATTATTCCACCTAATCAAGATGGAAAATTATTTCATCATGGGTGTGGTCAAAAATGTCAGCATGATGTAACCCATAATAAACAAGAACATGTATACCTTGATCTATATCTAGTATAAGGTATAGGAAAATTGCTATATTTAATTTTTGGCAAAAACTTGTGTGAGACGATTTTACGAGTCGTATTTTGTGAAACAGATATCGTATTTAGGTCATCTATGAAAAAATATTATTTTTTATGTTAAGAACATTATTTTTTATTGCGGATATAGATAGAGTTGACATGTCTCACAGATAAAGATTCGTGAAATCGTCTCACAAAAGACATACTCATAATTCTTTGCGATCATTTAAACTCAAAAGAATAAAGGTATTTCATGGATATTTTACATATATATATATTAATAAATTTTTTATTAACTATAAACAGCAAGTATAAGATAGTCTTGTAACCAAAGATATTTTTCAATCTCAATAATACCACAAGTTTTGCGATTAAAAAAAGTATAGGATAGCCTAACCTTTTTTTTTTTTGTGCCTATACTTCTAATTCAAAGTCATTCCACGTGATATGTTATCTGCAATCGAGAATTTGTTGCTATAAAAACGTAGATCTTCAGCCTCATCTTTTCATGGCTTACTCATTAATGAAGATCTTCCTTATTTTCTCCGTCCTTTCTCTCTTTCAACTGCGATTTTGTGCGGGACAAAATGCAGTGAATGGTGTGTACTGGTTCCCAGACAGTGGATTCGCAGCCTCAAACATCAACTCGTCTCTTTTCACGCACATATTCTGCGCATTTGCGGATCTTGATCCTCAAACCAAACAAGTCACCATTTCTTCCGCAAATAATGACTCCTTCTACCAGTTCACAAGAACTGTCCAACTCAAAAACCCTTCAGTCAAAACCCTTTTGTCCATTGGTGGTGGCAGTGCTAACAGAACTGTCTTCTCTCAGATGGCTAGCCAGTCATCCTCGAGAAAATCTTTCATCGATTCTTCAATAAGATTAGCCAGATCCTATGGATTTTTCGGGCTTGATCTCGATTGGGAGTACCCGCAAACATCTTCGGACATGACTAATTTAGGTACCCTTTTAACAGAATGGCGCACCGCTGTCACGACCGAGGCCCAGAGCTCCGGGAAGCCAGCCCTTTTGTTAACGGCAGCGTTTTACTACGCCGCGAGTTTGAACGGACTGAACTACCCCGTGAATTCGATAAACCAGAATCTTGATTGGGTCAACGCTATGGCGTATGACTTTTACGATCCTTCGTGGTATAGATACACAAATTCACATTCTATGCTGTATGATTCAACCAGCCAAGTTAGTGGAAGCTATGGAATCAATTCTTGAATTCAGGCAGGTTTAAGTGCCAAGAAACTGGCACTTGGGATACCGTTTTACGGGTATGCTTGGCGTTTGGCCAATGCCAATAATCATGGCATGTTGGCACCATCAACTGGACCTGCCGGACCAGATAGCGGTGCGATGGGCTACAACCAAATCAGGAATTTCATCTCGCAGAATAGTGGCACGGTGGTTGTCTACAATTCCACCATTGTGACGAATTACTGCTACTCGGGGACGACGTGGATCGGTTACGATGACACTCAGTCGGTTGCTGCTAAAGTTTCGTATGCCAAGCAGAAAGGGTTGCTTGGTTACTTTGCATGGCATGTGGGAGTTGATACCAACTGGGCTCTATCAAAACAAGGTTACAATCAAATTTAAGCTTCTTAATTATATTATTACATTTGCTAACAGTAAGAATTAAAAGGACCAGAAAAATACTCTCACACACACAAATATACATACATATACATATATACACTGTTTTGATCAGCTCACCCACAGAAGCATCCATTAATGAGGTGACTTTCATCGTTTTTTAAATGATACATCTGATATATATGAATGTCTCATCATTGATAGACAATCAAGTGAACAAGATTGGTAGACAGTATATCAAAACTATATATATATATATATATATATATATATATATATATATATATATATATATATATATATATATATATATATATATATATATTATTTTCAAGCTCTTGATCTTTTTGTTTATTGAATGTTGATGCAGCTAAACAATCATGGGGAGCATGAAGCTTATGGATACGAGTCGGCTGTCAATAATACAAAGAATGGAATAAATAGAATGATATAATGAGATACTTGTAAGTTGTAAACGTACGCGGTTGAGAATAAATATATACTGTTAATTAAATCTGAGACATGGGGTTTCTGAAATCCTAAGAACTCAAATAGCCTACATTAATCTGAGGATGTCGATCGGTGGCAATGATACTCAGTCGGTTTTAGCATCTGACGAAACAAAAACTCAATGGATGAAGGTGCACCATAACTAAACTATAAAATTAAATAAATATTAAAGGTCATAATATAATAAAACTAAAATATAAGACAAATATATTCGGATATTAAAAAAAATGAGGAATTTCAAATCTTACATCCGACGCATTATTTTTGCTTTCTCCATTTTTTTTCTCCTTATAAATGCAAATAATGATTCGAACTAAAGTTAAGAATACAACTATAATTTCATTCAAATCATTGTATAAGTAATTGTGGGAAAATGATATGGTTTAGTCCACTAGCTTATATTCATTCAATGGTTGTTCACTAACTTTATATTTTCGATTATTTTAGTTCAATTTTTGACGTAATATATGACAAGTCAACAATTTTTGATGTTATAGTGGTACTTATCGCCGACATATGAACAATTTGATAAAAATAGCCAAAAATTTAAATTAATGTACCAAAAATCAAACTTTGAAAATTTAATGAACCCAACTTTAAATTGAAAGATTTGACAAAAAAAATATTTCCTAATTATTAAAGCACATACTATTAGTGGGTTTACTAGGATATCTCGTATCTGTCACTTCAGATTTGGTTATATTATTTGCAATCCTTAGAATAAGAATCGTATTATTTATTTATTTATATTGTTATGTTGACTCGTTAATTGAATCACGTGTAGTATTTGACCAAGTAATGCAAGAATTTATGCTCATTATTTTAGATAGTGGGGCAAAACTAATTCTGCGCTCTTTTAAAAGTTTACGAGACAAAACTGTCATCATAAAATGCTCAAAAACTAAATTGTTGGGACCAAAATAGTTATTTCCCGGTGTATTTGTGAGTTAACCATGGTGACAAAGTTGTTCGAGCATGGAGCATGGTATTTTCTAGGTGGTTGCATCGGGGAAAGGCCAATTAGAAACCATCTATACTATTATATAATCTAAACATATTTCTCAAATTCAGAAATAACACAGACGGAAAACATTCTATATGACTATCGCCTGCAAGAACAAATTTTCTAATAAACAAAAACCTTGAATGTTTAGATTGAAAAAAACTACATAATCAAACAGCCGAGAGCTGTTACGGTGCAACTGCGTATAAATTTTGCCACCAAAATTCAGTCTGGGTGTTGGCAGCATATATAAGAAAGCTGGGGGAGCCATCTTCAGTTCTCTAATCGGCTTTCTTTTGTTTCTTTGCAGGTGGTTTTTGGTACAGAATTATCTGACTTAAGATGGTGCCATTAGTCATAATGCCAATAATGGAGCCCAAAACCACTACAACAAATTCAAGAAGATCAAAGTCAGTTTAAAGGACTCCTAACATCAGTACATATTAAGATACAAAACCTCCATTTCAACTCGATTAACCAGGGACAAAAATGCAAATTCCAAGAACACAGAGAGCTGAAGTCTGCCTTGTAAATCATCGATGGTAATCACGTGAGATTATGGAGTCATTATATTTTAATGTTTCCATAGGTTGCACTGCCAATATTAATTTCCAGCAAATAAGAAGAAGTAATTTTACCACTTGTTGGCGCCTTTTCCTGAATGCTGGTGAAGACCCTTACTGGCAAAGAGAAATTAACAGCCATTAGACAATTACATACCTCCCATTAAATCTGAATATGCAAATGGAAAAATGCAACAAACCTACCCATCGAACCAGCAAAATTCATCAACGATGTCAAAAAGCTAAGCTCGCCCGTACTTTTATTCTGCTCAAAATAGCAATAATAACTTGTTAGTACAATAAGGGGGAATCTGTACTATTTTCAATTTTACTACTAGAAAATTTTCATCCTGAACAATTGACGCAAATCACAACTTTTTGTGCAATTTAGAACATATCATTCACCCTTGCAAAACACCATATTTTATTTAAGTATCCTTGGAACTATATTGCAGAATGAAAATCTTAATCATGGAATGAGTATACGTGATGATATCGAAATAAATATCTCATGGTTTATTAAAATAGAAAGAAATAAGGTTGAATTAAATCCTTACTTTTAAGTTGGCCCAAATCTGTGGAATCCTTGCACAGAAAAATATTGCATGTTGAGAAGCCTGTGAAATTTGACTCACACAAATTAAACTTTCAATGCTCAAACTTCATAAATATTACTGTTGCAGAATATCAAGAGCAAAGAGCATAAATAGTAGACATTGCTGACTCACATATAGAGCCTCAAAAAGTATGGGATCAATTTGACCAGCTAAGATAGTTGGTGCAATAGCACAATATCTGCAGTTAAGTAGTTAAGGAAATGGATTTTACATTATCCGATCATACAAAAAAGATCATTAAAAAGGAAATGGAAATTCTACAATATATAAAACGGCATTCAAAGGATACAGTAATGCCCTGATCCATGTCATGGTTCCTATAGGTTGAGAAAAATAGTATATGATTGCTACCAGAATTATGCCTGCAAACAACAGAAAAGAGAGCAATGGAGATACGAAATCTGTCAAATGTTTTTTTAAGCACCTAACATGTTATGTTTATCAAGCTTGATTTCAAGAATTATTCAACGTATATCAAGACCAACAAGGCTTTGGATTAACACTGTTATTGCAAGGACCATGCATATTCAGATATAGTTCACTAGCATATGAAAAATAAAAGGATTAGTAGGCCTAGGGTTCCACGTTAACTCACATACATACAAAATGCACATTAGTTTTAAATCATATATAATGATTAATTTAAAAACATAAGTAGCAATTCGAATTTTGATGGAAAAGTAAGAGAAGTGAGCGCAGCAATGGGCCAATGGCCCACAATTCATGAGTGAATTACATTAAAGTATTATTCAGTACGTGGTATGGGATGGTATGAGATGGTTAAAGGATCTCAATGTGTAATAAGGAGTGATAAAAAAATTGATAGATATAGGTAATTTATGTATGTGATTAATTATATTATATTTGCCTATTGGTGTATATGTTTAATGTGAGTTGAGAGCTAGTAATTCTTTATAAATTTTGATCAGGCTTATAATATAATAGTAAAAGCTTTTTGCTAAGCACTAAAACAAAAAACAAATAATTCTATATCATGTGATATCAGAAATGGTGGAAAACTTGAAAGCTGGAACCTTATTAAACATACCTTGGAGCAAAAGGAATGCCAGCTCCCCATATGCTGAAAAGGGGAGCCCTTTGTGAAGACAATACGCTAAAGCAATGGTATAACCAACTACTTCAAGTTCGAAAGACAAAATACTTAGGCCCCGCACACTACTATTTTTCAATATTTTCAGTATCTGAAAAAAAGCAGCAACAATTGGTATCAAACAGCTAAATCACAAGTTTCAAGATAAAACAATTAAACTGACTTGACAATTAAACATGTACACATTTAAAGCTCTTTTCACTGTGTTACAGGCACGAAAAGGGGAGGGCGGGGGGAGTAAAATGCTAAACATTTTAGGCAGCCGACACAATCCACAAATACTAAACACTTCTTCTTCTTGATTGTTCTTAAGTAGTCTACAATGTTTTGGTTTTAATCTAAACCCAAACTAGTGGCACCAATCTTAAAGTTTGCATGTGGAATAAGCACATTACGCAAATCACAATCAGGTATGCTGAAGTCTACAACTTGTTCCTATTCAATATTTCCCAGTTCATCACTGATATATGTAACAGAAAGACTGGAATGTGATGCTTTCCATGTCTCTTAATTTTACATCAGCTTCCATAACTATGCAAAGATTTTTAATAAGCATGATCACAAATTCAATCCCCGTAATTGTTCCACAGGTCAAAATATTTTATACAAATATATGGAAGCAAGTTAACTGATCCCACTTGGATATCATGAATAAACTGTGAATGATAAACTTGAGAACATCAATTTACTCGAGTGATATCATACAATTATGTTGAATCACAGGACGTATTCAGCTTAAAGAAGTGAAAGTGTGAAAAGTTTATCCTATGAATGAATTGAAGAGTGGAATAATTTAAAATTGATATTCAGCTGATCCATTTCCCAGCATATTCAAGGTTTCTAACTGATCGTTCATAATCCATATCAATGCAGACTAGACCAGAGAGTTTTTTCAAGATTTTAATGGAGAACCAAAAAACATCTAAAGAGACTATTATCACCCACATATAAATTCACGCATTTAGTTTTCCCCAAGTAATTTTTGTCTTTCAGGGTAAACAACTACAATGAAATATTCTAATTTGATACTCATTTCTACAAGCATAAATATTTTGACGAATTACGGTATCCCACTTTCAATTTGGCAATTTTGTTCGATTCATTACGGATTTTGAATTACTCCAATATGAGGTGAATTTAGAATACATCCCTGTGATTGAAAAAATTACAATAAATGATTGGTGACGGTTTAAAAAGTCACATGGCCCAAAAAGTATCCAAACAATTATGATAGATCAAAAACATGATAATGAAATTCTTTAATCTCATTACACCCAGAGTTTGATAATGTTTCAATTAAGAGAACTGAACATCTCAAAGCAACACAAATCATCCAAACTAAACTTGATAACCATGTGGAAAAGAAAACAATGATCTCAAGTCCCAATCCACACAGAACACACGATTTTCATGTCCTGAGATTGTATAGAAAATATACAAGTTAATAGTATCCGTCAAATGAAACCTAATGCAAAATCAAGCAGACAAAGCACATTTCAAGATATTTGAAGCAAATAAAAAAAATCTAAATTCAAATCGCAAAAAAACCCCAATTCCTAAATGATGTACCTAACGCACACATTGGGTTCCATAGCAAATTCCAATTACTTTTCGCAAGACAAGGCAAAAGGGCAAATTCATCCATTCTATTTTAAGCACAAGTCCTTTAAAAATTCGAATTACTGTATCTTCAGCAAAAAACCTTCCCCACCCTCCCGTGTCCCCCCATCCAAGATACTAAAATCTGGGGAGTTCATAATAAGGCGCCAAAGATCAGAACTCTCGTCATTTTTTTGCCCAAAAACCTCAATAATGAAGTGCAGCAAACATGAATCTACAACTATAATCGCGCCAAGTCCAATCAATACAAAAATCAATGCACGAGAAACTACCCTAACCACACTAATAGATTCGTTTTATCGATGCAAATGTAAGTAAATAAACTGAGTAATCACCTGGGGTAATTTGACAGTGGTAGACGCAGCGACGATGCAGTAACCCAATAGCTTTGATATCAGCGGAAGCAAGCAATCCTTTTCAGGGAACTCTCCATTGCTTAGCGATCCCAATGCGCAGCCAAAGTCCATCCCAAGAAGTTTCATCTCCACCATTTTTTTCGGAATCCCGGTAGCAGACTGGACCTGCGGGTGGCGGATCTGGTGCCCGCTGGGTGGAGCTGTGGTGGCCGGTTTCGGTCCTTGTGAGGTGGCTTCGCGCGGAAGTCGATAGTTATTTTACACTCCCTCCTTTTTTATTATTATCTTTATTTTATTCATTATCAGGAAACTCTGAAGTGTAAATTTTGGAAGGAAATCTCAATCGACCCAATCTAATTTCGTTGTAAAAATAATATTATTTTTAGTCAAATTATAAAAATATATTATATATCATATGCATCTCTCTCGGAAGCTTATCAAATAATAACTCTAAAGTTATGTGTGTTTGATTTGGAACAATTCTGGAATAGGTGATCTTATAAGAAATTTCATAAGATGCGTATTAACGAAGACATAAATACGCTAGAAAGACTCGTTTTAATACAGTGAGAAAAGTCATCGAATACGAGATGTTACAATAAAAATCACAAAAATAATTTAATTAACGAAGTAATTAGTTCGAGTTTATGCATTGATCATACGAAGGATTAAATTTGTTCGATTAGTTAATTTTTGAATCTTTTAAATATGAGTAGGTCTCTCGTGAGAAGATCTCATGAATCTTTATTTGTGAGACATATTAACCCTATCGATATTCATAATAAAAAATAATATTTTTTTATAGATGATCCAAATAAAATATTCGTATCATAAAATACGACCAATTAGACTGTTTCACACAAATTTTTGTTTTGAAATAAAGAACTAACGTTTCCTCAGAAATTACAAATACACCAAGAATCCAAAATCACACAACATCCACAAGCGACTAGTATCAACAAGGAAACCTGACAAAACACACTCAAAACACAATAACATACAAATTAAAAGTTCCCTATTATTCATTTCCCGAAGATGGATTTAAGCCACCATATCCCTTTGGTGTCTTTCGGGCCCTCACTCTCAGGTGGAGTTTCAGAATGTGTTGTTTTGTGCAGTTTGGAAACATCATATCCCTCTTCTTTGGCCTTCTCCACCAGTTGGTTATATGTTTCTTCGTCAAGAGAAGATTGCCTACAAAGAATCTGCCACCACCCAACAAGTAAAACAAGATTGTTAATTTAACAAGAAACTCAGACTCGTAGCAAAGCCACAGGTTGCCAACATATATCTTATTGAAATTACGATTCGATGACTTAAGAAGATAGGCGGCGGTCTGGTATAACAGAAAGTGAATTGCCTTGAACATCATACTTTAAAAAGTCGAGGCTTGCTACCCAAGCGTTACCAAAGCACTTAGCCACTTGCTACTCACATGATTTCACCACCCTAAATTTCTTGAATCTTAACCCCTTAACATAAAAGAGTCCAAGACCGATTATTGCAGCAGAAGTTTGAAACCAAAAAATGTGTACGAGCAATCTAAAAACTATTATATACTGATTTTTTCTCAAGATGAGAAGCGAGCATTGATTAATCTTGGGTTTGCATTTGGTGTTGAAATAAGAGCGAAACAAAAGGAATTCCACAAGAACTGAAAGTCCATTCGAAACACATCAGCATCTCTTTAAAAAAACATGCTTTTAAATAGGTTTTTAAATACAGATTGTCCCGTAAAAATGCCTAAAAGAACACTTGATTCAAAAGCACAAAAACTCATCAAACATGAGAATTGCTTCTTAAAAGCCACGATGGATCCAAACTACCCTTGATAAAGACATAAAAATACCATGAATCCACAAGTCAAATCAAACAACACAAAAACCACGTATAGAAAAAGCAAGATTTCCAGAAACATACCCAAAGATACTTCCTGCTGCGCTGCCCAACCAAAGCATACTGATAATCCTCATCAATGTACAAAACCCAATAATCCCCAGTAACAGGAATTATAGGCAAGAAAGGGGGCACGTAGAACCTAACTTTGAGCTTCGCCTCGTCGCTCTTCGGATCAACTTTCCATGCCGTACCTTCAATATAACCCCTTTTCCCACCCGTCCATGTCTCGTTCAAAACATGCACAGTCTCATCTGGATTCAAAGTGTAGGTAGCCCTCGTGTCCACGCCGTTTTTGGGCTGAAAAGCCGAGCGAAATGAAGCTATTTCGTACCATCTTCCCATGTATCTCTCTACGTTCAAACCCTTCACCACCTCCATTTCTTTGTTTCCCATTAAATCAAGCGAGAATGCCTTGCTTGTGTCGTGGATTTGGGAGGTATTCTTGATAAGGTTGTGTTGGATTGCGGGTTAAGCGAAAACGAGCGTATATAGGATGGTTTTGGAAACGTGGAGACAGCACAACCTTAGACGTGTAATGTGAAAGACTCTAGAAACGGTCGGGATGGGGACGTCGCTTAAATAATCCATTTGGCCTTGGGGAGAAATAGATGCAAAAAAGGATGATTCCAACATATGATCCTCAATCATACCTTAATAACACCTAAATCATCCTGAACTAAAGAAGCTTCACATACTTGGATATCAGTCTAAGCACTCGATTTCAATTCGTTTTTTTATTGATGTTTATCCGGGTGAATTGGTTGAACTAGTTCTGGGCAATTCACCGAATGATGATATAAATGTTATGTTTAGAAAAGTGAGCAAAGAAATACGAATTGTGATGAAGTTATTTATCTGTAATATGGCTTCAACTGTAACCTGCAGACAATAAAATGAATTCGTGAATGGGTGCCGGATGAGTGTCCGGCGTAGTCACTCCGATGTTTAAGTCAGCAGGTGAAGAAGAGTAAAATGACTGTATATGTGGTGATATACGTGAATGTTGAGAGTTCAAAATTCCAGAATCCTTTAAATGAGATACATACTTTGTTTTCAATGCCCACTTGCTAAGTATGGTAAGATGCTGCCCATATCCTGCAAACCCATGTAGTTCTGACAGTAATGATTGTCAAGCATGAGGTAGCCCATACTGATACACTCGAGTGTGGTGCGTTTTTTGAGGTAACCCGGGTAGAAGGTTCTCGGGAGCTTGCATGAGAGCCCGAGCTTCTGATTGCCCGAGGAGAAAATGTCATAGCTGCTGCAAAAAAAAACATTCTGTATATTGACTCTGATTTGATTTCAGCTATCCATTTAGTTTTCCGGATCATCCATGACTCGAGCTTCTACGAGGGTATCATTGATCTATCAAAATAACACAAGGGATAACTCACACGGCCAGACTATCAAATTACAAGTAAAATGTAATAGCTAGAGTAGGAGATGTGAATTTATTGTGCTAAAAATGGGTTTTCTTAAAATTAAATCCTAAAAAAATAAACTAATTAGCAAATACCCAAAATCAAATAAACTCTGGTTTCTATCAACTTTATCATTAGAGTTTATTAACTTGAGAAATTTTATCAATTTATTTTAAATATACATCATTAGAAATTCTATTCATATCGTGTCTTATGTTTAGTTAAATATAAAACATGTGTCCTAGCTCAACCCTTTTCAAATAAAACAATATCATACAAGCGATTAAGATTTAATTTAATGATTAACATTAAAAAACTAACAAAAATAGGAAATTGAATAACACAAACATAAGCAGTTGCATTTTATTTCAGGCAATTTTTTTCCCAAACAATTGATAATTCAAAAGCAAAAAAATATTAATCTCAGTTGTTTTACAAATTAGAGGGGTTAAAACAATTACAATTTTGATATCTAATTCAACAATAAATCATACAAATCAAAATTAGTTTATCAGTCTTGCAATCAAACGAATAATCAATAATCACGAAAAAACAATTGCTACGTTGTTTTGAGAAATTAATTATCAAATATGATTAAAAACAACATGGAAATTAGAACGTTGAGAGTGAGGAATAATTAATTGAGGTAAGCCAACAAGTTCATGGCTGCATCTCTTATGAACAACAAGTCAGCATCGCTGCTAACTCATGCAGTGAATCTGAGAAGACGATCCCAACTGCCGTTTGCATCGGATTGTTTCGGTGGAATGGAAGCAGCATCATATGCACCAATCGAAATGAAACGGATCTTGCACACTTGGTTAGGAAAATAAGGGATTTGTTGTATTCGTTACTTCAAAATATTCAATTTCCTCTTCGATTTGCTTAAAGAATTCCATGTCCTTCGAGGATATTTCATAGTGTAATGTAGGTGGCTAGCACTTACGTGACAAAAGTTTAAAGCAGACAACTGAAAAAAGAAATATATGGGAAATATGGAAATCATGTTAATAATGTTGAAATAGTCAGAAACAGTCGAATGACAAAGATGACATGAAAATTTCAAGGGCCTTTTCATTCCGCAGGAAATTTAAATCAAATTTGCTCTGGGATCGGCAGACAAAACCTGCTATGTAACATTCCATACTTCTTAACAGCATTTCCCGAGACTCAATAAATCCATCGAAGAGTAATTTTAAAATTTGAATTTGAATAATCGATAACGTAAGTATATGAAGATAAGAGGATTTATATTTGAATAAGCTGGGGATAAATTTGAAAGTAGAGAGAAAGAGATAACGCTCTCTCAAGAATTAAAATACCTCGCAAATAGATATATGCTAACCATCTAAGTACATGTATCACATATGTAACATAATATATGAATATTATGTATGATATATATTTAATATATTTATTTATATTTTTAAAAAAATCTCGACATAAATTATTTATATTTTTTTTTTGTGTTTTAAAGACGGATGGAGATGAGTTTTTTTTTTCCAAAACAAATGAAGAAAAAGATGTATTATAGTTAAATATTTCTCGTAAAATAGAGTGTATATGACACACAGTTGGGGTACAAAGACTATACGGCCTTAATTATATTTACAGTAATGGATATGTACATATTACATAGAGTGTATATGATACACATGCAATTGGGGTACAAAGACTACACGGCCTTCAAAACCGTGTCATGAAGCCATGAAAATGATACGAAGATGAACAACATCAGTCATGGAAGCAAAAGAGAGGAGAAAACGAAAGAAAATAAAACGAGCAATAAAGAGGTATCTTATGATGCAATGAATCATTCAATCCCAAGATACATGGAAACTGGAAATAGGTTCCAATCTCATAATCCATTCCTTGAAGGATACTTTGCGGAAGAACACACCTGGCTTCATGATAACTGAATGTACTCCTTGTTAGGGACGGGGCGGGTTTACTTGTGAATCGTGTCATTGGAGGATGCCTCTTTAAAACATTTCCGACTTCAACTCATTTGTCGATTGCTTCCACCTCTTCAGCATCCTTCTGCAAAGGCGCACTCACGCACAACTCCAACCAATCATGTTCAAACTCCATACCCTTCACCATCTGTCAAACCTCACAAATCAATAAATTACAACGCTGCGTGGGTAAAGGAAAAAAATACATAATCAATTATGTCACATTGGCTCTGGTTATTCAATATCAGGTCATATAATAAACCGCTGATATAATTTTTCAAATAATTTATGGTCACTCCGAAAACTTCTCTGACGAAAACAAGCTACACTACCTTTGTCAAAAGATCATAGAGTTTTTGCGAAAATGTGTCCATATCAGACATCTGGTACTGGGTTAACAACTTTTGGTCCTTTTACAGATATGAATTAGGAAAATGACCATGCAGTGGCTTGTGTAGCAACCATCCGAGCATCCGAGCCTCTTATATAATGATTTTCGAAGAACTTGATTTCTTTCGTAAGATAAGTTAGAACTATGCATCATCCTTCGTTCATACATTTTAAATTTATTAATTAATGAATTTCGTTTCTTGAAAAAATGATATATAGCCTAACAAAACATGAAGCATGAAATGGTGAGTGATAACTTACTAGTGAATGATATTTTTTTCCAACAAATTCTCGTTTGATTCATAACAAAATACAGACTATAACATACAAAAGCTAGGACATGTCAAAGATGTGTCAGGAATATAACACCAGTATTCACATTATTGCACGCTAAAAACCTACGCTAAACAAGCTCTCACACAAACATACCTCAAAACCAGAAAGCAGAAGTTATATATCACTCTTGCAGAAAATAATCATATAGACCATGCATTGAGTGTCATAAAATGAACTTAATATAAAGGCCACATATATTAATTTAATTTCAAAAGTGACCTTCTCAATCCCTTCTATTCTAAACACGTACTATTATACAGATTTAAATCATCGCTTTTTTAGTGACGACAATAAAAATCGACACAGAAAAGTCCAAAATGGATCATAGTCGAAACTCACGATTGAAAATTTGTGCATTTTTTTAAAGTTGGACATACAAGAATGGTTATGATCAGTAATAAAAAAAACCAACTCAAAACTAACCAGTAAGTGTTTGCAAAAATACTATACATTCTTAGTTTTAAAAAAAAAATAAACCATATATTCTTTAGATACATACACTTTGCCTATATACTAGAGCAACCTATTTTATAATAAATTTCGAATATTAGAATCAAAATGAGATAAATAATGGTTAACACGATGCATGTTGATCTCCACATATTCGTAAATATCAATCAAGAATTTGTAAGTTCATGTTCTATCGATGATCAAAGCAGAATAATTATGTTTTAATCTTCATAACACAAACTTACAAGGACAAATATATGGTCATCAATCATCATTAATGTCAGATCCAAACCACATTCGTAATGAACAACTTAATTTTAGTTTCTATCTCGTTCAGGCCATCTTTTTTATTTCTCTCATCACTCTATCACAGATTTATTTATTGGTCGATGTTGGACTTGCCAAAGCAATTATCAAATAATCTTATCTTATGTGGTTTTATCCCAACATTTTCTTTTCAAAGTTTGTTCCTTATTTGATTTATTCATGTGTAACTACACATTACCTACAAATTGGCATATTGATTAGATACAATAATCTTTCTAAAATGCTAGATTTTCACTCTCCGACACTCACTGCCATGTCACCCCAGCATGCCTTAGAAACATTTTATACTCGCGTTGCATCTCTTGAAATTCTAACTCGGTCAAAAAAACAACCCAAATTTGGTAATTACTCAAATTCTCATTTGGTGAACTACTAGTTAACACATGATTAAAGGGTTATTAATTAAACATTATTTTGAAAGTGATTAATTGATGATCAGCATGTTGGAATCCAATAAATTTAGAATGGATAACACAATATAATTCAGATTACCCTATCCCGAGAAATCCAACTACACAAATGTAATTATGACATGTTCCAGATAATTCGGATTTTTTGAACTAGTCCGGATGCAACCTATAAATAGAAATTGATTTCATTTGTTCCCTACATCGCTTTCCCCCGCTTCTCTATCGAGTTTCAGCCATATGCAATAGGTTTTTAGTCAGTTTCTAGGGCAGTTTAGCGTCGGAAAGCTTCAGAGCTAGTTCTGAATCGAGGAAGGGTCAGTGAGCTGAGACACGGATATCGAGATGTCACGAGCGGACTGACGACGGATGCATTTTACTAAAGCCTTAAATAGTGAATCAAAGATCATTAGGAAGAACTTTGAAGCATGTTTAGTAATTTTGGATATGGCATGATAATGATTTCAGTATGTTGGTATTGTAGGGGTTCAGACGAGTAGACTTTTTGTCAGATTGTTTTAGTGACGTACGTGATGTACTGACTGAGATATCTAAACGTAGTATACACACTTATTATGCAACATATTTATTTGTTCATGATAAATGTTTTACTGCTTGGACATATTATGCACGACATATCACGTTGGGCCTGATATCTTTCGAGATATACCTCGTTTGTTTGGGTCGTTCAGCCCTATTCTGTATTGTGGCCGGTTGGGTGTTGAGAGCTACCGTGTCTAATGGGACTCACGGGCTCTGATGACCCTGGACATTATAGGTTTACGTCTTGATGATAACTGTGGGAGTCAAAACATTTATATTGCAGATCAGAGACTACACATTCAGGCTTCTCTAGACTGAGCATGAGATTCTAGACTTGATCCTTGATATCCAAGCATATTGCATTTCGCATGCGTCATATTGGTTTGTATACTCGTACATTCTCGTATAGGGCGATTGTCGTTCATGTCTTTGTTTTCATCTTGGACATCCCATTCCAAAGGGCAGATCTTAGGTTCGACGGTTCAAATGGCCAGGGCAGTGACAAGAGCAATTGGGCTTTTGGTGATCCACTAGAAGTTTTTATTTGGTTTATTGTATTCTCGTGCAACATTATGAATTCAATACGGTTGTATTAACCTTTAAGACTGAGATTATTATTTTGTTTTCGTTTGGGTTGTAAGATGATTAAGTTATTTGATTTTCGTTGTTTAATTTGTTGTTATCAAGTTTAATTATGCATGCTTATTAGTCTGTTTAGTAGAGGCTCGAGTCAGGCGCTACAAATTCACAATGATATGGTGGCCTATAAGAATATGATTAAGCAACGAAGAGAAGAAATTTTAGTTTTCTTTTCATTTCCATCAACATTTGAAAGGAAATTTGCCTTCTAAATATATAACACATTTTCCTTTCTTTTCTTTCCATTAAAATCTCTCAAACAAAGTTTTTAATTTCCCATCACTTAACTTTTTTCCCTTCTAAATCCAAACTCTCATACAAAGCCTCAATGATTGTTCATGCTTTTATTAACAGAATATCCCAAGCTCAAAGATGGTTGACAAGTTAAATTTACTAGCAAGAAAGCTTTCAATGCCATCTAAACTCCTATTGTTTCATGATTGTGATAAAAAGAAGCGACTAAATCAATGAGTCATTTCCTCTATTGGGATGTACTTAGATCAAATACAATGGTGTAACGCAGATGAGGGTAGGGCATTGACAGAGAAGAGAGGAAAATAATTGAAGAGGCTTCTTTTAACAATAATGATTTTTACGATTCTTTATACAATGTCATTCAAATTGCAAGCATAAAAAGCTCTTATTTTTTCTAAAGATAATTCCGAAGGTATCATGTATAGGAACACTGAACATCAAGATAGGTATTTGTGGAGGTGTTAACTTGGTGTTGCCATGTTTTGATTCCGTCACAAACTTTGATCTGGTTTACTCCGAGATTTTAAGGATTCTTATACTGAGGCAAAATGATGTTAACCTTCACCATGATCCACAAACAATTAATAGAGAACCGTAAAAGAAAGAATCAAGATCATTGGAGCTCCAAGTATTGTCCATGTTTAGCAAGGGAAATGTCAGATAATACATGGAAAGTCAGAAAGGTATAAACAGAATTTAAATCAGCTAATCAATTAGTCATACACAATATTAAATTACTACCATTTAATGCGCCTGAACTAGCTTAGTTTATTGTTTAATTTCAAGTGTTAATGATTAATATAGAGTATGCCCTCAAACATGTCATGGTTTAAGCCCATTTTGCAACTATAGTTAGGGTTTCATCCCCATTTAAGGCACCGTATGAGATGTTTAGTTAAAAACTCATAATAAGAGCTATTGCCTTCTGTTTTTGTTCATGAAAACTTGTCCAAGTATTTCAAAACTTGACTAATCACCCTCGTATATTCTCACGCATAGGGTTTGGTCTCTATAACTCAGTACCATTATTCTTCCAGGTAAAAGCGTCCATATTTAGCAGGCTAAAGCTTTCCATCATGATGTGACTTCTTTAATTTAGCTTTCTTATAGATTTGTTTACAGTTTATGCATGTTGGCTTTTTTTACGCATTTTTGGGGTTCTGACTACCCTTACTGTAATTGCAACTCCATCATACATATCTTGCAAGATCTTTGCATGCCTAAAGAGCTCTTCTTTCACCCAACAGCCACTTCACATTTTCCTCCCTATATCTTATGCCTTTTCAGGTTCATAATATTATATGCAAGTCGCTTATGCCACTGTATCTTTCTATCACTGCACTTTATCATAAAATAGTCATTAACAAAATGCCATTACCCACGAGGGATTTTTAGCACCAACTTTGTCAATGAAAATAACAATCCTACTGTACTAGAAGAATTCAAGATTTCTGACCAGCACGACATTGAACTTTCAACATGGCAATAGATAAAAACAGGCAGACCAATAGGAACAGAAGTTACTTGAGGAATTGAGTATTTGATAAATAATTCGTGTAACTTTTTAAGTAACTACTAACTATCCACATTCAAGGGTTGGAAACAAGCTCTTGAGGTGCAAATGCATGAAGTAAAAGATTCTTCATTGTTATCAAAGGAAACTACTTGATACCATGAACAAGTCTTGACATTGATTTTTTGAGCCTTGAAGTTACTTTATAATTCAAATGCTATGATTTACTCTTGAAGATGTTCAACATATATCATCATGTTGCCTGCAATTTATTTTCATCCCTCTTGTTTCTCTATATGATTCACAGTCACACACATATATCTAGATATATTTATAACCAAAGGTTTCTTGATTTTGATGTCTTCTGATTTCACATATAGAACCACTTAAAGGATCTTTAGAATGATGAACTAGAATCAGTTCAAAATTTGAGTCTGATCCCATATCAACAAGGTGCCATGATCGACTTTGAAACTATTTTCCGCATAAGGAAAACTAAGAAGTCAGTAGCAAATGCACATGTATGACAATGACAAGAGTCTAATACTATATAGTATACTTTACGCTTTGGGTTCAAAAGGTATTTCATGGTTATTTTCCCAGTAATCCCTCCATAAGACAAAAATAAAAAGTTATTTAATCTGACACAGGTTTTGATGAAACTTTGGTGCTAACCACTAAGTGATGAAAGATCCCATCTTGTAAAATCTGATAAGCGACGTTTCATTTCTAAACATATGGAACTATCTTTCGTATAGTGACACTGAACCTAGGACCTACTTCTCGAATAGATCTGATGTTATTTAAAAATTTCGACTTTTAAACATGTGGCATTTAAACTTTGACCAATTGTAACAAGAAAACTGCATTATTACGCTATGTTAATATTCTTAAATGGTTAAATGCTGCGTCGCAAATTCTCAACAAATTTCAGTACCATCACCTAGTTTTTTCGGGTTAATCTGATGATCATAAAATTCACAAGGCTGTTTTACACAATCTAAAGATTGTGAATATCCATGCCACAATCCACACAGGCTTCGTTCTTTCTAGTACAAAATCCTACTACAAATCCTTCCTTTACACAAACTATCACTCTATACTCGTATCTATTTAACCACAATCACTAAGAAACTAAATATCGAATCTGATAGAATGAACAAGAGAGCATCTGTAGTATAATGAAAATCAAGCAACACCAGATTAAACAAGTAACGTATAAAATGCAACCGAATAAAGCTTCCACTTTTGACAAGCCAACAGCACGAAGAAGACTAAACAAGTAAACAGTACCTGATATTCCAGATTTTGTGAGGGATTTTTCAACACATCCACTAAAATTAATTACGAGCCGTCAAATTACTGAGAAGAGAATTGACCCAAAAACAACAAAGGAAAAAAAAAGAAGATTACCAGGTTTATGAATGCATAAAATACCTTACCAGTCCATGTACATACGAACTCTCCTTATCTGTCTATGATTCTGAAACAGAAATAAGAACTTGAAACTCTAGGAAAACAGCAACTCACATAAAATAAACTCATTAAATCAAATTTCCAGCCACTACGATTCAAGGTTCAAAGAATCTTAAAGTGGGTTCATCATTCCAAATTAAAAACCCAAGTTTTTCCCGTAAAGAAAAAAGAAAATTGCGTATAAAATAAAGGGGAAATGTCAGAAATGTGAATATGAAAAGAAAAACATGAGATTCAGATTTCAGCTGGTTACTGTACACCTTTTGGCTTGGGAACGGATAAGGATGATCGGAAAAACATTGTAAAAAGATAAAGTCTTTTTTCCTGGAGTTTATTAAATTCAATAAGATTACCCTAGCAAAACTCGAGTCTTTTTCCGTTAAAACAAGAACAGTACCCGGGTGTACCTGAACAAACCCAATTCGTCCTCTCGAAAAGCAACATCAAAATACACGCTCCAGAACTCCACCCCGATAATAAATTATTAACATTTTAGTAGTGGATAACTTAAATTATTATAAAATAACAATATTTTCCTAAAAAATAATGAAAGAAAAAAAACAAGAATCCATCCGGGAAAATAAAGTAATTCGCAGGTTTCCATCACTAACATGAAATAAGATGAATTTTTTCCTTCGCCAAAAAAAAAAAAAGAAATAGCATTTAAAACATATGAAGTACCAACAAGAGAAAAAAAAACACAGATTGCTGCGAAATATGTAGTGTGCGCGTCTGTTTCTCAGTGCCGGTGTGTGCTCATGCTTGGTCAGAATCCTGTGTCAGTGGCAGGTGGCTTATGTAATCGAGTTCCCCATTTTCACTATTTAACGCTAACATATCACGGATTAATCCGTTTTTCAAGCATTCCCAGAGCATAAAACGAGATTAAACAATAAAATTAATGAAATTACGTCACAAATTGAAGTGGGTAACAGAAGATATATAAGCTCAAGAACCAGCGAGGGATAGGGAAAGAGAGAGAAGCTGACGGAAAAGTAATGAGCACACGCATACACAAAAGCATACTTCTTATACAATTGCCTGCGTATGCTCACTCTCTTCTGTCAAGTCCTCTCCCCCTCACTCATCCGAAAAAATCCAAAACCCATCAATATTTTCTGGACTTACTGCCTGTTCTTGGCCCATCTTTGTTGTAATTTTCGTGGAAAAGGATCAGATCTGAAAATCAAAGAGAAACCCTTTTTTAAAAAGGCCTTTTGTACATAAAAGCAACAAGCTTTTGCCAGAAACCACATGCCCACAAGAATTTCTAATCGAACCATTAGGGTTTCGTAAATCTTGAGTATGACTGCCGGAGAAAACAACCTCCACCATGTTTATAGCTCCTCCGGTCCATGCAGTGCACAGAACAGTTGATCAAGGTTCATGAACAATAATTTTTGCTTTAAGAGATCACAAATTTCGGTGTGTCATGGGCAGTGGCATTTTCTTCGCACTTCTGGTTGTCTCGGGCTTCTTCGTACGTTCTTATCACCTCACATTTAAAGGAGCGAGGGTACAAAGGACGATGGAGGAATCTTCGTAAAGATTGACATTATTTGAATCAAACCTCCTTCCCCAATGCTGTTGACTATGTGGGAGAGACGTGTGCACGGTGGATTGGTTTGGGAAAACTACTGGGATTCGATGTGTCAGAATGGAAGCTGGAACGCTGTATACCGTATTTGTTTCCGGGGTGGGGTTGAATCGACTTGTATTCGGTTCGATACGATCATACGGACAAAAAATACATCTGATCTTGTAAAATTTCAAGTGGCAATAAAACGAATAGATTCGCTGATTTGATGAAGTCGAAACGACTAAAAAGTTGCTGGAGAAATAACATGCATTGTTTGTATAATTTATATGTTTTTTTTTTAAGTTGTCGTCAATTCACAGTTCAATCAATTAACTGTTTTTTCTATTTTAGTATTTTTTATCGCATTATTGACATGACATCGAACGTATAAACAGTTTTGATATCATGGCATTACATCAGGAAAAAAAATTAAAATTAAAAGTACAAATTAATTGACTGAAAGAATACTTACATTAACTAACAACATGATCAAACCTGAAATACATACAAGTCACAACGAAAAATATAAATATCTAAATTATTTAAAGACAAAATATCAAAAAGTTACCTCATAAAAAATCTCTTTTGACTCTGAAATCACGGTAGATAGCAAGAAAAAAATATAGAAATTGAAATATTTTACATAAGGGCATGTTAAACATTCACGACGTTAAAATTTTCATTATATTTTCTTATAATAGTGAGATTATGTTATTGAGATAGTATTGAAATATGATTTTTTTAATTTCATTTAATAACTTTGGTATTTAAAAAATATAATGATTAAAATAATGATACATATAATTAAATTTTAAAACATAATTAAAAAGTACACATAATTAGAAACAAATGGCACATAATTAAAAATACTCGATTGAAAAATGGAATAATTCCACTATGCATCACATGTAAACTCCAAATATATGTTCGATAAAGTCCATTTGAAGTCTGTGGTGCAATCTCGATCATTAATGTCAGCATGTCGCTCCAGAAAAATGTTGAACTCAACGGTAGGATATATTGAAGGGACAACATCTGAAGGCACATTTCATCATCTTGAGCTAAGAAATCATGATTTTTCAGCATATCATCCATTTCGTCCTCAATAATCATGTTAAGAAGAATGATACAAGTTTTCATTATATAATAATAATATAAATCAGTTGGATCTCACATGTGAAATGAACATCTTAATTACTATATGACAGCATGCTTAGAGTACACAAAATGCTTGCTCAATATCTTTTCTAACCCCTCTCGATATCGTGCAAAAATCTTATGTTTTTTTTCGAGCGAGGCCAATGGAAGGTTTTCACAAAGGTGGCCCAAGATAGATAAAAATCATTTGCGAGGTAGTAGCTCATGTTGTACGGGTTCCCGTTTACCTCAAACCGCATTAGGGGCTTCACCTTTTGCAATGTTTAAGAACAAATTGGACCTATTCAGCACGTATGCATGTCAAATCCATAAATCCCTCAATGCAGTAGCATGTAATATGATTGAAGGTTTTTTTTTATGTTCACCTTGATATTATCCTGCCCAAACTGTTGGACAATTATTCCAAGCTCAGTGCATGAAATCAATGCTTCCAAACATCCCGAGAAACCATCGTTAAGATTTTTCACAAGTTAGTCGAGCAACGTCTGTAGATATATATTGGTTTCCTAAAATATTGCTAAAAAAAAATATCATACAACTCCCTTCAAAAAAAATTCAAACAATATTCCAACGTTGTCGAAGTACTCATCCTTATGTATTGGTCAACTTCATCACCTACAGCATCATATGCAAACAGCTGGATCTCAGTCGAAAGCTTCTGAAGTAATAACAACCATAGCTTACTGGTTGCGTTATGTTGGAAAAATTAAGGCGCAATTGGTTTGTAAAGTTTCCAAAATTCTTGAATACAAAGATTTCCTCATTCGGAATTACCTTAGAAAATATTTCTCAATGTAAATGGGATTATCGAAGTATTAAATCTTTCATCCCAACAACACGTTTTTTCTTTCCGTTTGTAGCCATTTACACGACTTGACTTTCCTAATTCAAGCACTACAGCAGTGCGTGCCAGTTATCTCCAGGTTGATGATCGTCTTGACGAAAAGAGCAATTGGTTGATCACAGGGTGAGACACATTTTCATCATCCGATGATGAAGAGTCTATTTTTGATATGAGAAATATGGAAGAATCCTTACGGAAAAATATTTGAGATTGTGTATGTGAAAGAAATTAAAGATTGTGTAAAACTAAAATCAAATTAATTATAGACAAATGTTTGGATTTTATAAAATATAATTGTTGGATTTTCAGAACCTAAAAAAAATTCCACAGTTTTCACAATATTCATATTGTTATTATGATTTTTAAAATGATTTTGTTTTTAAAACGACCAAATTAATTTGGTTGTTAGATCCAAATTAAATAAAAAAAATTAATGATGGATGCTTAATCGCACACAGAGTCTCCGTGCGAAGCCCACCATTTTCCTTGCAGGTGAAAACATCCCTCACCTCTTGGAGAACGAGAAATCCAATGATCCGGTGAAGGCGTGAAGCAGCGGTTCACAATATGTACTACTATAAATATATCACGCTTTTGTGTTGGGCCAAGTTCAAAAATTTCAATATGATTTATATATATATATATATATATATATATATATATATATATATATATGATTTGAGCACCAAAAACTTGAATTCTCTTCTGAAACAAAAAAAACGTAAGAGAATTTAATGTTAATAACGTATGTATATATGATGCTATATATATATATATATAGCATGAAAAAGATATATAATATGACCACAATGCAAATTCCTAATTAATCAGCAAACAGCTTTCCGGTTTAGTAAATTAGGATCACGCATTTATCCTACTTTTAACTTCACTTCTTCCTTCTCCTTGTTCATGTTCCTCTCTTATCAAAGACTGTTGGTAACACTTTAAGGCAACATATAGCATGAACACTGCGTAACATAAAATTTCATTGATATTAATAAAAAAAAAATATATTCAAGATCTGTACATTTTTAATATTACGTACATAAGTTTCTTATTTTTATTGAAAATTACAGACTTAATTATTTAACAATATCTTTATGATGGTTATTTTTTAAAAAAATTATTATTGAAACATTATTTTAATATTAGAACAAAAGAATGTTTAGTCTGTTACCTGTCCAAAGTCGTGCGATTACAGATGATAGGTTCCAAACAAGAGAAAAGGTTGCAAATCCAACGGCTTTCTTGTGAGTGCATGACTCCCAAACGTCAATAAACCGTCGGATCCAGAAGATCCCTTGATGTAATAAACAATTAACAAAAGTACTAGCAAACATTAAAAAAAACAAACAAAGACGCCAGTTGGCACACAAATCTAGAGAGCTCGGCCCTACTGTCGGTAAATTTATTTATTTTAATTAATTACACTGTCTGTTAACTCTTAACCATTTGAATTTTCACAGACTCTTATGAGACTGTTCACATATTAATTTTGTGAGACGAATATCTTATTTAGATTATCCATAAAAAAATATTATTTTAAAAAAAAATTATTTTATAAAAATAAATTCTGCAGACAAACATCTGATCAAAATAAATTCGATGCCAGAAACAATGGAATATAATAAATGAAAATAATAGTGTCGGCCAACGTAAATAATAATAATAATTGCATAAAATTCAGAGTTGGGTGATTTATTTAATTACCGTATGCAGTTATCTGAACGGAATAGGAGGAGCAGACTTTTGGCAACGTAAATACTCCAATAAACCCTGTTGTTGTCATGTCAAATAAATTTTTTTACTGCGATAATAATATAAATACATAAATAAACTTAAATACCAAAAAATTTATGAGCTTTTGTCTAATATATCTACTATAAATTTTTATTTTAAGGTTAGTCTAATATAGGGCTTTACTTCTCTCATATATAACCCAAGGCCCGTAATCGTACATTTAGCATGTTGGTTTCAATTATAAACACCTATATATGTAATCAAAACTAGGATAAACTATCTGCATGGGGGTGGTCTTCAAGTTGAAGAAATAGATATATTTGGTCACAAGTTTTATTTTTTATCAGAATCTTTTTAGGCGAGTATGTCACACAAATTTTTTCTTAATATTGTTTATTTTATTGACGTAGTTTGTAGGTTACTGCGTTCAACTCGAGAATTTATCCTGTACATATCTACAGATAACTAATGTGTGTTCTCTCGTTTAAAAAAACATCAAATAAACAATAATCTATCCCGTTGGATAAACTATAATCCATCTATTTTAAGATTCTAAACGAACCGAATTTTTACACCAAATAAACTGTAATCCATCACCATGTTAAGCTCTTCATAATTTTTTGGTTCTTTAAAAAAAAATTTCTCTTTTCCATTTTACTAATTTACCCATCAAAAGCCCATTATCAATTTCAAATAAAGGGGAAAAAAAAAAAGCAAGGGTAGTTGGTGTGGGGGGATGTACCTAATTTAGCCATCTTCCACATTGTGATAGAGCTGCCACATCTTGCCAAAACAAACAGAAGCACTGCCAACTGCCAGAGGCTAAAATTGTCATCTTCCCAAAATATAATATTTCCACAGTATGCCAAAAATAAATAAAGTTGGTATGTGTGTTGTACAGTTTAAATTTTTTTTAAAAAAAATTTGAGTTAAATAATTTTTTTAATTAATTGGATTATTTTATAAAACATAGTAATTGCAATTATCAAAATCCAACGATAAATTTGGTAAAGTATCAAAATAAAAAACATATCTTGATATAAATTTGTTTGGCTCTGTTGGATCAAGTTTAATACATGATATAAGATAATAAAGGGCATAAATGAGATTTCACCTTCATCGTGGTGACAGGATCCCCGGAGAAAAGGGCTCTCAGTTTAAGGAGGAACTCATTCACACAAGGAAGAAGCAATTTTACTGCCCAAATGGCTTCTTCCTCTCTGATCACATAATCTTCAATGGGGTTATTATCAATACTAGGGGTGTCCAACGGTCGGTTTGGTTCGGTTTTAATAAACTTCGGTTCGGTTTTTCGGTTTACGGTTTTTCGAATGCCTAATCCTAAACCAAACCATTTTAATTCGGTCCGGTTTGGTTTTTTTGTATTACGGTTTGGTTATTACGGTCGGTTATTACGGTTTGTGTAATAAATTTAGTTATAAATAAAGTTGTACGTTATAAATTTAAAAAAAATATAATAAAAAACCACAATCAAATTTGTTTGATTATCTTACAAAAACCAAAATAAAGTAATCAAAAATAGGCATAGCTATCATTCGTGTTACCAATTTGTCAAGTATCTCACAAACATCAAAATAATAAAAATTACAGCAATGACAATTATAAGCAATTTGGAATTTGGATATATTGATAGTGAATAATTCCAGCAATGGATTTATCAACTCTTGCAATAAAAATTCTCATGTGTATGGAAATTAAAATATCAACACATTATAAAAAGAATAAGTTCATATAAATTAGATCAACTTAACAAACCTGATTGCAAGTCACAACTATATATCAATAATGCAAGAATCTCTTCCATCATTGATAAAATCTAGAAAAATTTAAAAACAAGTATCATCAACCGATAAAGAATAAAATAATTATAACATTAAAGATATGAGATATATAAATTAGAGAGCAGAGAACTACCAAAGCAACACATGTTTCTTCTTCTCCAATCTAGACTTGTGTTGTTGGTTTATTGAAAAGGAAATGTGTGAAGCAAGACACAAGCACAACAATTCAACAAAGGTGTGCGACTGCGGCTGAAATTTTGAATGTCAAAACCTAAGTTGGGACATGTTTGGTTTATTTTTAAGTTCTATTTTTAATTTTTAAGTTGGGACATGTTTGGAGTACAATATAATAAAAAAAACAAATAATTCTCATATATTCGGTTTTTCGGTTTTTTCGGTTTTTTTTAAAAAAACCGAAAACCGAACCGGAAAACCGAAAATGCGTAATATAGAAACCGAAACCGGTCAAATAACCGAAAAAACCGAACCGTAAAAACCGAATTTTACGGTTCGGCCGGTTTTTTCGGTTTTAACCGAAATTTGAACACCCCTGATCAATACTCACCCTATTTGTTTGAGAGGAAAAAAAAAGAAAAAAAGAGAGAGATCAATTGAACTCATTCATATTTTTTAAAACATCATTGTACACTGCGTATTTTTTATATAAAAAATTCATATAAAATTGTCTCATTGATCAATATTATAAGACATATCTCATATCGAACACGACCGATTAAAAAATATTACTACTTCTTACTCCAGATCGATTATCGAATCGATCTACACACGAATATAAATATGTGAAACTATTTGTACTCGATTTTATAAAAGATAAGGTCGCCAAAAAAAAAAACCAGCATCAAATATTGGTTACAACATATAAGAAACCAATGCTGAACTTTTACAAATCCCACATTTTGTTAAAGATGGTCCTCCATATGATCTTCTCATATCTACACGCTTGGTACTACGTGTGTTTTCTGTAAACAATAAATTGATTAATAAAAAAGTATGATATGGTCGACCATTATCAAATATTTTGGCCCAATTTTATCTAAAACTTTGTTGGCTTAAAAATAAAAAAAAAAACAAATAATTAAAACAAAAATTGTGTGAGACGATCTTACGAGTCGTATTTTGTGAGACAAATTTCTTATTTGGATCATCTATGAAAAAACACTACTTTTTATGATAAAAGTAGTACTTTCGTTGTGAATATCGGTAAGGTTGATCCGTCTTACATATAAAGATTCGTGAGCCCGTCTCACAAGAGACCTACTCAATAATTAATAGTAAATTACCTGCTATTGCTAACGAGGGATCTGAAAAGAAAATTCACAGCAAGATACGCAAGGCCTAAATAGGAAACCACAGAAATGAAGCTGCAAATATCCCATAAAATCATACAAAATATTATTTTAACATTATCATTAATTCTATAATTATAAATTGTTAAATAATTTAAATATATAACCTTATATTAAGATCCTTCGTGTAAGAAGATGAAATCATCGCAAATGTTCCAATGCCAAATATGAAAGATGATTTCGCTACATCCCTCCACATGATCAAGTCAGCTGCACAAATCCAAACATGAAAGGGAATTTTATAAACTAATCTGAAATTCATCCAAAATATAAAAAAATTCGAGGGATTTGGGAATTTGGAACTCACCAAAAGTCTGTAATTTGCTCCGAGTTCTTGGAACTCCATGGGAATTATCTGAATCTGGAACTAGAAGAAGGATGAAGAAGAAGAAAACTTACAGAGGGCAGAGCATTAAAAATATATACAATTGGATGAAGAATTTCCAGAGAGAACTCAAGATTTACTTGGGATAAATTTAGTGGGATTTTGACGAATTTTGGCAAGATTCATAGCTGGTGGCAGCTGCTTCTTCACAATGGGTGAATTTATCATAGATTTTTGACTTCCCAGAAGCAGTTTCTTCTCCTGGATCACTGATTTCGTTGGCTTACTTTCTGGCGAACTTATCTCTTTAATTTCAAGATTCTTTTCTACAATCTCCACCTCAACTTTCTTATCATCATCATCATCTTTTTCTGTATTCTTGATTTTGTCAGCATTGCTTGCGACTTCCTCCACTTCACATACACCAAGTTCCTCTTCAGATCTCGATTTTCTCCCCAATAGGATCTTGTCGAATTTCCCGACAGATCCTTCATGATCATTGCCTATTACCTTCACCGATGGAGGTGAAGGAGAATTCTTCAAATTCCCATCAGTAAGTTCCTCAATCCCCACCTTCTCCGGCTTGGAATTCTCATCCCTCGTTTCCTCGGGAGAATCCGATTTCACTTTCCTCAACTGAGCCGAGATTGGTCTAGTTTTCTTGACCTGGACTGGGTTTTTCTTAGCATTCCCATCGGCAGAATCAGTCGATTCCTTGAACTTGTCATCCAAATTCTTGCACACATCCGATCTCTGCCTACCAATTTGAATTGGGCTGCCTTCAAAACCATCAGATTTCCATGTTCTCCTCTTAGCCGACCCGCTCCCTCCCCTAACTGGGCTCTGTTTGGCTCCAACTCCTTTATCCACAGGGCCAACTGCCTCATTGTTGTTCACGGGACTAGCAGTGCCACCAGTGGTGCGTACAATCTGAGTTTTTTCTTCAGGAATCGGATGATTGGCATTGAAGACTTTGATGCCACCTTTGAATTCATCGAGCTTCATTCTGGTCTCCCAGACAGAGCCTGATTTTGGGGCACTTGCTCTTCTTCTGCTGACACCCGAATCCATTGCTTCTTTAGTACTCATTTAGAGCACTGATCTGTAATGAGTAGTGAGGGGACCCAATTCAAAAATGGAGTGGTATTAGATGGATAGATGGTGACTTTGAGCTCAAGGAATTTGATGAAATTATGGAATATTTTTCCCATTCAGAGAAAGGAGAGAGACTCAAGAGAGGGACTGTTCAATAATCTCTCTTTTCTCTTTTTCTTATGAAAGAATATGATAGCATGGTTTAAAAATTAAAATCATATCTGCGGAGATTATGTCTTTAAAGCAGTAATCAACTTTATAGATTATAAATTGGTCAGTAGCATTTGAAAATAAAAGTGCAAAACTCGCATTTTTTTAGATGAAATGTTTGATAAATAAGTTAAGCTAACACTAGTTTTTTAATAAAATATCAAAAATATCTTTGTTGAAGTGTTTGCGAAAGATAAGATTTTAATTGTATTGTAAATAATAATTTGGATCAGACAGAAAAATTGAAGATAAGAGTGTCTAGTAAATTAATACTCAGTTTTCAAGAATCAAGATCAACATGGAATTGGCTTGTGAATTTGAATTAATTAGAAGTAGAAGTATTTTTTCTTTTTAAAAAAAGTGAAAAACAACTTTTCTTTAGAGGTTGGTTAAAATTCAATTTTGACAAAAAATAAAATTAAAATTGAATTTATAAGTTGGGAGTGATGAATGAGCCGTGAGTAAACCGAATATGTATAGGATGAATATGTATTAAATTTTGGCTCGATTTGATCAGTTAGGTGGATTAAATTAATGGTCTCTTAATTGCATCCACCACAGGTTTTAAGCGCTCAAGTAGTTAGTTCTTAGAGGCATGCATGTGGAGCTAGATTTAATTAAATGTTACTTTAATACAAGTTGTTAAAATAAAATTCAATAATTTAAGGAATTTTAAATTTATAAACACAAATTATAATTTATACAAGACTCGTCAAGTTTTAAGATTGCCATATAAGTAAGTTTCATCACAATTTAATCATTTAAACTAACAGGCTTATTCAAGGTTTTTTTTAAAAAAAATATATAATTAAATAACATAAAAAATTGATATAATATCACGAGTTAATTTTGTGAGACAGATCTTCTATTTGGATATTTTTTCATGTTAAAATTATTATTTATTATTGTAAATATAAATATGATTAATTAATCTCACGGATAAAGATATGTGACGTCGTCTCAAAAAAACCTACTAATATGTGCCAACTGCTATATTTATTTTGAATTCAAAAAGACAAAAGTGCCTCCAAATGTTTGTTATATTTTTAGGAACATCCATTTATGATTAATTGATAAATAATAATTGATAAACGTTGTGTCACTTTTTTATCTTATATCTATGATACATTATGATCTTCACCCCCCATTCCATCCTTCGTCTATTTACCTAAATAAATATATACATAAATAAAATACTTGTGATATCGATATCAATGTTTCACCAACCTTTTTTTGATTTTCACGTGATAGATCCATCAAAAATTAGTTAATATGGAAAAAATCTCAAATTTAAAAAATAAAAATAATGTAAATATAAAATTTATAATCATCCACTTTCGTATTGATTTTCAACATGTATTAACAAAATGATTAAAATAATATGCCCTTGTAAATATTTCTATAATGCAACATAACAATACGTAAAAAAAACCAAAACAATCGTCTTAATTACGTAATGTGTGATTTTGAAACTCAAATGTAATAATTAATTCTCTAACTAAAAAAACACTCAGTAATTTATTTTAAAATTTAATCGTCAGGTTCTCCATTTTCTTTAAATTTATCCATTTGGTAATTCATTTAAAAAAAAAACTTAGTTCGACATAAAATGGAACCAAAATTTATAATTTACATAATTGACTAAAGCAAGAGAAGCAACTCTTACATATATAGTCTCATTCTTAACCATCGTACCAAATATAATATTATTTTATCATTATATATTATATTTTTACTTCAATAATTTTTATTATTATTTCTCTCTTAATTATTTTATTATTTTATCTTTCAACCAAAGTAGCCTAAAAATATTGCTGTAAAACCAATTATGTGATTAAACTACTTGATCTATATGAACTAAATTTAACCCTTTATTGAAAAAAATATTAGTATCTTCTGATCTAATCTAATAATGTTAGGCCCACATAAAAGAAATCTTGATGTCCAATATGCAAATCGGTCCAGATGCATATCTGAATGCTGATCCAGCCCATTTTCAACTCTAGGTTCATTCTCTCCGTCTAATATTATATGTACGTATTCAAATTAAGCTCTTCTTCTTCACCCGATCTTGTGTAACTCGTAAATTGCAGCCATTGAAGTTGCAATCCTATCAGATTGTTGACGGAATTCCTTTGTAAGTATGATATCTGAAACTCAAATTCATCAAATTTTTGTCCGATTCGTGGACCCTCAAATCCCCACCCGTTCCATGATTTTCCGAAACCCAAGCCCTAATTTTACACTCCACCACCTCAAATCTTCCCTTTTTCCTGAAGCTTCGGTGCCTCAGGAATCCCTTTTCTTCACTCTAAATGGAAAACCCCTTTCGGACGCCACTCCCCTCTTCCCGAATTCTCGAATCCCCGCTTTGTCGACTCTCACGGCAAATTTCCGATTATGTGGAGGCGGAGGAGATGGAGGAGCCACCGGAGCTGAGTCTCGAGACTGCTATCTGAATATGTACGCCGTGAAAAAGCCGGATAAGGTGGATCCGAATGAGTTACGTCTCTCCAAATGGGTTAACTGTAGTTTATCCAACGAACCGCTCAGGCACCCTGTAGGTTATTGATAAATTGGGGAATTTGTTCAATAAGGAGGCTTTAGTCGAGGGGCTGCTTTTGAAGAATTTGCCCAAGGAGTTTGGATATATTAAGGGTTTGAAGGATATGATTCCGGTTGAGCTGGTGCCGATACCTGGAGTCAGAGGTGGTGATGGAGCTGTGAAATTCCAGTGCCCGATTTCGGGCCTTGAATTCAACGGGAAATACAAGTTTTTTGCCATAAAAAGTTGTGGGCATGTTTTGAGCGCAAAGAGTTTGAAGGAGGTGAAATCGGCGGGTTGTTTGGTTTGTCATAAAGAGTTCACAGAAAATGATAAATTAGTCATCAATGGGAGCGAAGATGAGGTAACAGCTTTGTGGGAGAAACTGAAAGAAGAGGAGAAAGCAAAAAAGGATAATGGCAAGAAATCAAAGAAGATGAGCAATGTGAATGAGGAGAAGCCGAGAAAATCGACTGAGAATGGGAAAAAACATAGGATTGAGTTAGTAAAAGGTGATGGCAATGGGCTGTCTAAGAAGTTCAAGGCAACGGATACTATACCGACAAATGCTACCAAGTCGGTGTATGAATCGATCTTCACTTCATCTAAGAAGTCAAATTTCAAGGAGACTTATAGCTGCAGATCATTGCCACTCGGTCGGAACTGATGAGAAAGTATACGATGCCGGATTGTATATCTTGAGACAGTGATTGCTTTAGCAAAGAAATATTTGATTTTTAGACTTTTTTTAGCACTGTACTGTTTGCTGTGATGGATACTGCTAACCTCATTTGTTTGGTGTGCCATTGAGATAATTTTTATTCATGAATTTGTTGCCTCCTTTTACAATTTATTTTTCCCAAGTTTGATTGAAACATACGATTGATGGGCTTATTGAGTCTTGGAAATGCAGTTAAGAAGTATGAAATGTTGGATAGCAAGTTTTGTCTGCCAATCCCAGAGCAAATTTAATTAGATTTCCGAGACCCTTAAAATTTTCATGTCATCTATCATTCGACTGTTTCGTCTATTTTAACTTCACAAATAAAACATGAAAAATATTTAATATTAACTTTAAATTATATTTTGATATATCCAAATAATTAGATAAAAATATTTAGGAAGTAAAATCGTATATTTCTAAACTCTAATTAAATATTTTTGTACCAATTTAGATATTACATTTTAACTCCAGAAATGATTCCATCAAAAGTCACTTACTATAACTTGAAATTCAAGTATTTTTTATACATTTCAAATATTCAAATAGTCAAATTAAATATCGAACCCCAAAATAGGTATTTTATCAGTTAAAATAATTATTTTTCCTAATTCCATAATAAGGTGAGAAACTACGTTTTTTCAAAAATTATATGACATGAATAAGTAATCTTAGAGCATTTTCAATGAAAAGACCAACCATTAATGAATTTGTGGTGATTACTTTAAAATATAGTATTTTTTTTTATATTTGGAGTATTCAAATAGCGAAATCAAGTATTTGAAACCTTTTAATTAGTACTTTGTATGTCAAAATAAGTATTTACTCTTATTTCATGATAATTGAAAAACAATATTTTTAAAAAATTATATTTTAGATGGAGAAGATGTCGTGTAATCTTTGTGGATAAAATAATATATTTATTTAAATATTAAAAAAACAAAAATATAAATTTGAGTTTGTAAAAAACTAAAACTAAAATTATAACATTATCATGTGATTATTTTTAAAAAATATGATTAAATATTGAATTTGTTGCCTCCTTTTTACAATTTATGTTCCCAAGTTTGATTGAAACATGATCGATGGACTAGTCATTGAGTCTTGGGAAATGCTGTTAAGTATGGGATGTTATATAGCAGGTTTTGTCTGCCAATCTCAGAGCAAATTTATTTAAATTTCATGCGGAATGAAGAGCCCTTTAAAAATTTTCACGTCATCTTTGTCATGATTCGACTGTTTCCGACCATTTCAGCATCATTAACATGATTTCCATGTTTCCCATATGTTTCTTTTTTCAATTGTCTGGTTTAAACTTTTGTCACGTAAGTGCTAAACCCCCTACATTACAATATAAAATAGAATGAAATCAACACATCCTCGAAGGACATAGAATTCTTTAAGCAAATCGACGAGGAAACTGAATATTTTGAAGTAATGAATGCAACAAATTTGCGAAGAGGGAATCTCACTCCAAGTTTCTTCAAGATTCTGGCAATAACCTAAAAACCCTTGATCCACGAGCATTCTTGCAATATAATCGTCATTAACCTTGCTTATTGCGTCCCTGATTTTCCTAACCAAGTGTGCAAGATCCATTTCATTTCGATTGGTGCATGATGCTGTTGCCATTCCACCGAAATTCCCGAAACAATCCACTGTAAACGGCGATTGGGATTTTCTCCTCAGATTCACTGCATGAGTTAGCAGCGATGCTGACTTGTTATTCGCGAGAGATGCAGCCATGAAACACCTCCATATGAGTGCTGACACGACTTCAACCCGAGTGGGACACTCAACAAGTGATTGTTTATTGCACAGGAATCAAACACAAAGCGTCTCATGACAGACTTCCCGACTCTGAGAAGTGGTCGTAGAGAACCATCTTGTGTTTGCATTTCTTCATTTTGCGGGAATAAATGTTGAAATAAGTAGTTCGGACATATGCATTCTTTCTTTGAACCTCGAGCAGTTGTAGCCCAAGAATGGACAAAATTGATGATTGTCACCGCATGTCTGCATCCCCCACCTTATGCCAGAAAACCACACCAATGGCGATCCCACCACATTCGAATTGGCTCACTTGAATCATGGCGACATTATCACCTGGACCAAGTTCAGTATCCCACCTGATCTCAAGCGGAAACAGGCAAGTCTCGGCCGGCCCCTGCGCTTGTTTATATCTCGAATCCGTCATCATCTCTCCTTCAATCTTGGCGACAATAAACGGAACCCCTTCATCTTTGCACTCAACGGATCGGCCATCTTTCCTTATTCGTCCTGCTAACGGATAAAATCTTGTCAAGATCACCGAAAGCGAGCGCTTCAGAAGCTGTATTCTTGTTTCAAAGGTGGTATTGGTTGGTGATTTAGGACTATACGGGTAGTACAAGATTAGAGGAACAGGCATTGGAGAATTGGCCTCGTCTAGCATTGAAATCTTGTAAGTTTGGAGTTTATGAGGCGTTGGAGAAGATGGATACACTCTTTTCATTTGAAACTATCTGCTTGCTTTCAGTTATTTGCATGATTTTGTCCTAATTTTCGGATTTTTCTAAGTTTCAAATCTTTCTTTAATGTGAAGTAATGAGTCGACAAAATCCTAAATTTATAGATACACAAAGTGGGTAGCCACGTAAATAAATGTTTAACAAAATTGGATAAAATTTGTGTGAGACGGTCTCACAGGTCGTATTTTGTGAGAGAGATATCTTATTTGTGAAGAAATCAATTGGGTTTCATATCTCAATACACAATCTCCAAATTCTATTCAATTCTCAAGAAACAACATATATATTAATCATAATTGCGGAAGCGTACCGGAATCCATGAGTTTGCAGTCAGTTTTCGGTGATGATCTTCAATCTTGCAGTTTTCTTCCAAAAAACCAAAGAGTTCTGTTGATGGGAAACAGAACGATACGTTGTTCTGCAAAATTGGGACCATAACCCATTTTATAATTAAACAAACTTCACTATTTCTAATTTGGTCCCTCAACAAACCAGAAATATCATATATGGTATCCACACTTAAATATCATGACATTTAAGTCCTCAAGTCAATTCTTATTCCAAATTAGACCACATAAGTTTATGACTTATTTAATTGATGACATGTAAACATTTATAATTACATTTATGGTCCCAATATTCTAACAATCTCCCACTGGACCATATGTGTAAACTTATAAATGTGTTAAACTTAACGAGCTCAAAACTTTTGTCATCACAACAATAAGACTTCTTAAACAATCTCGTCCATTAATTATATCAACATAGGATCAATGCAGTCTTTGTTGTATCTATCACAACTAAACCATCAATGGTCACACATATCAATACAATCAAATGACATAGATCAATCATGAATGTGTGGCATGAAAATTACATGCAAGGTGATCTATTCATGTCAATTTTCAACTGGTCCTTCTTTACCAAAGTGAGATCAAAATCTTAATTTCAGTTAGACAAAGTGTAAAGTAAACAATGAACTTTATTTCTGATCAGAAAATATCCAAATACATAAGTTTGAACAACAGAACTAAACATAAAATGTATAGTACAAACTCCCACTAGATCTAGACTTCATGAAACTGAATAACACCCATATGAGTGGTGTGCTCATGGAAAACATTGGGTGGCAAACCCTTCGTAAAAGGATCTGCTATCATGGAGTTTGTGCCTATGTGTTCAATCAAAATCTGTCCACTTTGTACTCTTTCTTTCACAACAAGGAACTTGATGTCGATGTGTTTCGATTTTGTCGAGCTCCTATTATTGTTGGAATACAATACAGCTGATCTATTGTCACAAAACAATTTCAACCTCTTCTAGAATACGCAGCCCAGTGACAAAATTCTTCAACCATATTGCATGATTAGATGCCTCGTAACATGCTATAAATTCAGCCGCCATGGTGGAAGAAGCTGTTAGTGCTTGTTTGGCACTTCTCCAAGAGATAGCTCCGCCAGCCAATAGAAATACATAGCCTGAAGTGGATCTCATGCTATCTTGGCATCCCGCGAAATCGGAGTCCGAATATCCCATGATCTCAAGATTATTCGACCTCTTATATGTGAGCATGTAATCACAAGTTCTCTTTAGATATCTCATTACTCTTTTGGCTGCTTTCCAGTGATCCATTCCTGGGTTGCTTAAATATCTGCCCAACACTCCAACAATGTACGCAATATCTGGACGCGTACAAACTTGAGCATACATAAGACTTCCTACAGCCGAAGCATAGGGAATCTTTTGCATTTCTTGAATCTCGAGGCTTCCTTTAGGGCACTGTTTAAGACTAAACTTGTCTCCTTTAGCGACCGGGGTATTACCTGGCTTACAATCTTGCATGCCAAATCTTTTAAGTACCTTATCGATATAGCTCTTTTGCGATAATCCAAGAATACCTTGAGAACGATCTCGATGTATTTGGATTCCTAATACAAAAGAGGCGTTACCAAGATCTTTCATTTCAAAATGTCTAGAGAGAAATTTCTTGGTATCGTTCAACATGCCTATATCGTTTGTGGCAAGCAAAATGTCATCCACATATAAAACCAGGAATATATGTTTACTCCCACTGAACTTATGATACACACAATCATCTACTACATTTACCTCAAAACCAAATGAGATAATTATTTGATGAAACTTGTGGTACCATTGACGAGAAGCTTGCTTTAACCCATAGATGGACTTTTTAAGTTTGCAAACCATATTCTTTGGATTTCCCAATACAAAGTGTTCTGGTTGCACCATATAGATTGTTTCCTCAATGTCTCCATTGAGAAAAGCTGTCTTGACATCCATCTGATGAAGTTCCATATCAAAGTGTGCAACAAGTGCCATGATTGTCCTAAAAGAGTCCTTCGATGAAACTGGAGAGAAGGTCTCTTTAAAGTCAATCCCATATTTTTGAGTATAGCCTTTAGCTACAAGACGTGCTTTGTACCTCTCCACATTACCTTTTGAATCCCGTTTGGTTTTGAAAATCCACTTACAACCAATGGGTTTCACACCTTCTGGTAATGGGACAAGTTCCCAAACTTTATTGTCTTGCATTGACTTATACTCCTCACTCATTGCCTCGGCCCACTTTTGAGAATTTGAATCTTGCATGGCTTGACGAACGTTGATTGGATCATTCTCCGTCATACCATCATTTTCCTCATGTTCTTGGAGTAGCACTATGTAATCATCCGGAATAGCGCTCTTCCTTTCTCTAGTGGACCTCCGTAAAGACACTTGTTCTTCAGACGCTGGTTCTTGAGGTTGTTGAGTTTGTTCGATTGGAACTTGATTGACAATGTCTTGTTGTTCTTGTATCATATCTTGATCAATGACAGGAATACAATCCTGAACATTATCAGTATCAATCATAGGAATATGAACCATTTCCTCTTGAAGAGTATTTGGATCAAATTCCTCCTCGAAGACAAAGTCTGTTATTTTATTCTTCCCCCCAAACTCAATATCCTCAAAAAATACTGCAGTTCCCGTCTCAAATATATTCTTTACTTTGGGATCATAAAATTTATAGCCCCTTGATCGCTCAGAATACCCAATAAAGTAGCTACTGACTGTTCTGGAGTCAAGTTTCTTTTCATACGGTCGATATGGTCTAGCCTCAGCTGGACATCCCCAAATATGAAAATGTTTTAGACTTGGCTTTCGCCCTGTCCAAAGTTCATAAGGTGTTTTAATAGCTGCTTTAGTTGGTACTCTATTTAGAATGTAAGTTGCTGTTTTTAATGCTTCTCCCCAGAGTGACTCTGGTAAGGTTGAATGACTGATCATACTTCTTACCATATCCTTAAGAGTCCTATTTCGTCGTTCAGCTACACCATTCATGCTTGGTGAGCCTGGCATGGTGTATTGCGGGACGATTCCATATTCCTCTAGGTATTGAGCAAAAGGTCCTGGACGTTGTTCTCCTGAACCGTCATTTCTACCGTAATATTCACCACCACGATCAGATCTGACTTTCTTAATTCTTTTGTCGAGTTGATTCTCGACTTCAGTCTTAAATGACTTGAAAACGTCCAATGTCTGTGATTTTTCATGGATAAGAAATAAGTATGCATATCTAGAGTAATCATCAATGAATGATACAAAATATTGTTGACCATTCCAAGAAGATGTTGGAAATGGTCCACAAATATCTGTATGTATCAATTCCAATACCTCAGTAGCTCTATATGCACCATCTTTCTTTCTTTTGGTCTGTTTGCCTTTGATGCATTCGACACAATTGTTTAAGTCTGTAAAATCAATGGAGTTCAAAATTCCATCTGATACAAGTCGTTCAACTCTATTTCTAGAGATGTGCCCTAATCGCTTGTGCCATAATGCACCAGAGTTTTCATTATTAAATTTACGCTTAGTACCACGTGATTCCACATTTAGGGTTTCAATATAAGAAGCATTTGTATCAAGCATATATAGATTGTCATAAATTATAAGTGAACCAGTTCCAACAACATTAGAGTTAATAGATAACCTAAACATATTGTTTCCAAATGAACAACAATATCCTAATTTGTCCAAACTGGAAACAGAAATTAAATTCCGTCTAAACGACGGTACAACAAAAGTATCTATTAAATCCAAATAAAAACCAGTACTTAATAACAATCTAAAATGCCCTATTGCTTCCACTTCGACCGACTTGCCATCACCTACATAAATGCATCTTTCAGCTTCATTTGGCTTTCGGCAGCTCAGGCAACCCTGCATTGAAACACTTATATTAGTAGTAGCACCGAAATCTAACCACCAAGTGTTTCTTGGTACTGAAGCTAAATTTACTTCAGAACATACCAAACTTGAAAATGTACCTTTCTTTGCACGCCATGCATGGTACTTAGGACAATCTTTCTTGACATGATCATCCTTATCACAGAAGAAACAACCTTTCTTATCCTTATCTTGTTTTTGTTTCTTTGCATATGGACCTTTAACAGCCTCATTCATTCTTTTCTTGCCCTTATCTTTAGAGGTACTTGCATAATGAGCACTTTCAGTCTTGTCTTGCTTTAATCTCTCTTCCTCTTGAACACAATAAGAAATGATCTCATTAAGAGACCATTTCTCCTTTTGACAGTTATAACTGATCTTGAACTGACTAAATTGGTTTGGAAGAGAAATCAGCACTAAATGAACAAGCATGTCTTCCGACAATTCAAGATTGAGTGCCTTCAACTGCGATGCAAGGTGGGACATTTCCATAATATATTCTCGGATATTTCCCTTGCCTTTATACTTCATGGAAATCAAGCTCTTCAGAATCGTGCTTGTTTCCGCCTTATCGCTTTTGGCAAAGCGCTTCTCAATCTCATCGAGATAATCCTTAGCTTTGGTGACACTGTCGGACACCGCACCTCTGAAAGCCTCAGGTATGCCGCGTTTGATGATCATAAGACTCATGCGGTTAGAGCGATCCCACCTCTCACATATAGACCTTTGTTCAGAGGAACTAGAATCCGTAAGAGCGGCAGGTTGCTCTGTCCTGATCGCAAGATCTAGATCCATGCAGCCAAGAACAATAAGAATGTTCTCCTTCCAATCCTTAAAATTTGTCCCATTAAGGATCGGCACGGAACTTAGATTAGCAGATATAGTAGCAACTTTTGCTGAAAAGAGAACATAAAAAATAATAACATAATTAACATGCCCATCTCAAACAAATTAAAATAAATGGAAAATTCCATCTCAAGATACCTAGTGCAATATCAATATTAAATCTTTGGACAATAATATTATATGCAAGTGGTACTCTTGTTGCAATAATCAAACATTAACAATAATATATGACAAACAAGAAATCTATCTTTGGATAGATTTATTATTTTCATAAAATAAACAAGTAAAATCTTGTAATTGTTACATGTTAATTATCACAAGAAAATGAATCATTTTGTCAAGTATAAATCTTCCTTTGGGCCGCAACACTCACATAAATATTCTCATTTTCACTTTATTTAAAAACTTTAATAATATCCTAATATCTCAAAAAAAAATAAATTAAATAACAGCGGTCACTTTGGCGACATATAATTCAAATTTAATTTAATTTGAAATACTAGATATTAATATATTTATGAAATTCACTCTAAAATTTTAATCAATTACGGTAAAACAATTAAATTATTTTACTCAAAATGAATAAACACAATGAATTTTAATAAATTCCAGAAAAAAAAAAATCAGTGCAGTTATCAGAATAAAAAAATGTCAAAAAAACAAAACGGTTTCAACCAAAGAACGTGTCCATTGATATGCAATTCCCAAAAGTCACTTATGGATTCCACCGTACCAACTTTCAACCAAACACACATGACAGATTATTAAACTAATTAAACAAAATTATTATTATTTTAAATAATAATCATGCCCTTACTATCAAATGCATGTGGAAAAGATTCAAGAAAAACAAAAGGCACCGATTCAATCATTCCATGAAAAAAAAAAATTTGTTTCCACCGATTATACCCTTAATAATTATGTATCGATCTACTTAATTATTGGAAAGAAAAACAAATAAAATAATATTTGTATCACAAATCACCGCACAAACCCGGAATCCCGAGAAAATCCTTACTGTAAAATATTGAAATCATGTGGAAACAAAACAATAGATGATTGGACCGAAAACTCAGAACTTGAAATTATGACATTAAGGGAACAAAACAGGTCAAACAAAGAAGCACCGATTCAGATTTGGAATGAAAACAAAAAAACCAATTTTGTTATCACTAATCATGCCATTAACCGATAATAATGAATATATCCAAAATCATTTGACCCACGTCACCGATACAATTTCGAAAACAAATTAAACATTCCCGAATTCGTAATAATTATTGAAGGACGAACCGTTTCTCAAAAATTGAAATAGATGGCTCTGATACCAATTGAAGAAATCAATTGGGTTTCATATCTCAATACACAATCTCCAAATTCTATTCAATTCTCAAGAAACAACATATATATTAATCATAATTGCGGAAGCGTACCGGAATCCATGAGTTTGCAGTCAGTTTTCGGTGATGATCTTCAATCTTGCAGTTTTCTTCCAAAAAACCAAAGAGTTCTGTTGATGGGAAACAGAACGATACGTTGTTCTGCAAAATTGGGACCATAACCCATTTTATAATTAAACAAACTTCACTATTTCTAATTTGGTCCCTCAACAAACCAGAAATATCATATATGGTATCCACACTTAAATATCATGACATTTAAGTCCTCAAGTCAATTCTTATTCCAAATTAGACCACATAAGTTTATGACTTATTTAATTGATGACATGTAAACATTTATAATTACATTTATGGTCCCAATATTCTAACAATTTGGCTCATCCATGAAAAATTATTACTTTCTATGCTAAAAGTATTACTTTTTATTGTGAATATCAATATAGTTGACCCGTATCACAGATAAAGATTCGTGAGACCGTATCACAAAAAATATTCTCTTTAAAATTTTAAGCCCCGTAATTATTGAAATAAATATATTATTCAAACCTACCAATTATTTATTATTATTATTTGTGATTTATATGTTTCTAACATTAATTCTAGTCATCATAATATTAGATATTCTTGTTAGAAAGAAAGATAATTAAATTTGATGAATGTTGAACACCCAAAAAAATAATTTACAAAAAAAAAAATTTATAACATATAATTTCCACTTAATACACAAGCATTTTTTAATTAAAACTAAATTAATGTTAGGGTGAACTAAATATGACAATTTTTATAAATGAATTTGATTTCTATGTAAAAGTTCATAAATTTATACTATATTATAAAGAGCACCTTAGAAAAACTAGTGTGGTATAGCAATCCCAACATGGCAAATAACACTCTTATTTTTAATTAGTTTACTTATTATTTATTTCATAATTTATACAACAAAAATGAAAATTGTTTACAAAAAATAGACAATATTTTTCTAATTAATGAAATAAATATTTTTAGTAACTATCACGAACAACTTAATTTTTTTAAAAAAAATAAAAGAAAATGAGACGTGAAATCCGAGGTCGAAGAAGATGATGAGTAATCGCAGGTGCCATGAGATAGCATGGACAAAAAACGACTTTGAGCAAACTTAATTTAGACAAATGACAGCATGAATTAACAGATTTCTTACCACAATGAGAGGCATTCTAAGACTATACAGGTACAAGACTGTATAGTAGAGCATTGAGTGCTTAAAAAATTTAATAAATATTATTCATACCAACATACATCTTCTTTTCAAAAGCTCATAACGTCAAAATTTCAAAATTAAGCGTGTTTGACTTAGAATAATTTTGTGATAGATAACCTCCCTATGAAGTTTCTTAAGAAACATGTAAATAAAGATATAAATACGTTGAAAAGACTTGTTTTAATACAATTAAGACAACAGTCAAATACGGGGCATCACACGAGAGCCCGCATAAAACAAAGAACAATAATAATTAAAATATAACAGAAAAAGATAATATCAAATTCCAAATTTTCTCAGTATAAAATATCAAACATAAAAAAATATTAACAATTTCCTTTAAAAAAAAATCAATTAACAATTTTGGTTCCAAAAACCGTAACCATAATCATGAATTAATTAATCCTAACTATTAAGATTTTATAGCCTACATAAACAACTTAAATAATATATTTAAACTATTTAATATATATATAATACCTCATATTTATTTATTTTTATATAAGAACAAGAACATTTAATTTTAATTATTTCAAACTGTGACTAGAGCGTTTCTCGATCGAACCCAAACTTTTGATAAATTAAAAATCAAAGAATCCTTGGATACTGCTAGTTCTACCCCTAACAATCGTTCAAAGTACAGAATTATTCAACCATAATATAATTTCAAAAAATTTGGAGATCAGCTAACCTGAATAAATTGCAACCACTTGAAATGAGTACTGTACAAAGTTCAGAAGAAAAAATATATAATTTATACAAATGAAAATACATAACAAACATTATCTCTGAGGTGTTAACTTGCATTCATTCTCTCCAGCCAAGAAGAATATGTACATGAACTTTTCATTAACAAAATTGTAGACACCCAGACTCTGCAAAATGAAGATTATCAAAGGAATTAGAGTGAGTCTTATGTGAGACCGTCTCACGGATTAAAATCCGTAAGACGGATCAACCCTATCCATATTCACAACAAAAAGTAATACTCTTTGCATAAAAAGTAATATTTTTTCATGGATGATCTAAATTAGATATCCGTCTCACAAATACGACCCGTGAGACCGTCTCACACAAGTTTTTGTCAAGGAATTAGTCCCAAGTTTCGGCTACGAAATCTTAGAAGCAGCTAAAACAAGAAATAAAAGACGAAAAACAATAGCGCAAAAAAATAAAATGGAAAGCTATAAATTTAGGAGTGTTCTATCTTTACAATGTCTAATCTTCACCTGTTATGGCCGTCAAATGTCCAAAGCAAAGGTAACGTTCATTATGACTTAGGGACGATTTTGGCCAGATGCAGTGTCTTGTCAGATTGAAACAATCGCATATCCGTCTTAGTTGAACACGATCCGAGAGTCCAAGGTTATTTCACATCGAATCATTTGACGCTCTTGACTCGGGACAAGATCAAGTTCCCGCTATCTTTTTCGGTTGCGTTTTTTATCTTTGATTTCTCAGCTGAAGCCTCTTTTTCTGCCTTCTTTCTCTCAAACTCCAGCTGCTTGCAGTTTTCCTCGTTGGATTTTTTGAACATTCTCACAAAGTTCAGTAGCGTTGAAATCACTGCACCGTGTTTAAGGTAAAGGAGATTAGGACAAACATGAACAACAAAGGCGTATAACCTCGAGATTCTACCATAACGTTGTGCCTAAATGGATGGATTTGATTTAAGAAAAGATTCGAGGAATGAAAAATATTGTTAAGATTAAGCGGTTTTATTTGGGTGCAGTGGATTGCTAGTCCACTTCTTGTAATGTTAAAACAACTATATTAATAAAATTTATGTTTCTCATAAAAAAAACATATAGTGGATTTAAAATTCACTTTGGTTACATTTGGATCGATGGTTTTGAAATTAAGGATTTCAAATCCATTGCTTCGTCCTGGTAAATTTTAATTGATAATGAATTTCAAATATCAAATAATTATTTTTTGAGTAACTGTGGTGGATTCCAAATTCGTCTTGATATAGAGTCATTTCAAATCCTTCCTTTAGATACTTCCTCAAATCTAAATCTTCCAATCTAAACACAACTTTCAATTTTGTCAATCCAATCAAATTTGAAATCAAATGATCTCAAATCCAACAATGCAAGCACAAACTCACAGGCTAGAACATGTTCTATAAAGTTGTTTCTAGATGGGGTTAAAAGAGATATGCTTGATAGGGGGTACACCAAATCACTATATTGAAATTTGAAATCTATTACGAGAAATTTTATATTCATGTAAAAAAGATCCAAAAAAAATTATGGATCCTACATTATAGTTTTGAATTCCTTTAATTTCAAATCCTTCAATTCGGTCATTTTTTCTAAACTGGGGCTACACGTTCAGCAACTCGAACTTTCAAATAATATGAAGGTGGGAACCACTCACCAACCAAAACCCAAATAAAAAACAAAATATCCATTGCTCTATCGCATGCTCATGACACAAATCAATTGACGGATTTCACTTCAACTTAAATCTGCCAAATAACCAACTTAAGACGCGCTAGCTCAAAACCATATGTAGCAACAATATCCCCAGATAAAATCAACAATCTACTATATCAGCTTTTGTTAAAACCATTGATCGACGAGTTGAGTACTTACAGTTTTACCAAAATTCATAGCTTGTAATAACAGTTCAACCCACATCCTTTTAAACCGTATTGTATCACAAACGTCACGTTTCAACTGCTTGAGTAATTGTTGCTTCCTAACCGCCAGCCCTCCCAATAGTAATACTAACTTACAACATATGGAAATCAAATACACGACTTTGGTTTTTGATCACTTACAATTTCCTAAAAATTATAGCTTTCAATAATTATGTATATCATATCTTTTTAACTTCCATGGTCCAGTAGACCACATCCCATATTTTGATGGCGCTATCAAAAGAAGGAATTTTCGCTACCTTACAAAGTATACAGTTTTTTACTCCACTACGCATGCTATCAAAGTTATGGTTGACTCAGTGAGCCATGAAAATACATCCATTGTAAACAGAGTGGAACATAAGATTACCTTGCTCAAATGGGCAGCGAGATGGGTCCTCACCAAAATAAAGGATCAATGCATCCACATTTCTACCCTGTACAATCAAATATTAGATCAACAGCGAAGAATGTTTGCTGAAGATATAACAGCATACAAAACCTAGGTCTTTATTGTGAAAAACGAGCAACACATACCACTCCAGAATAAAGTGAAGCCAAGGACCTCACTTCACCTTCAGAGAAACTAAGAAACTCCTTCAAAGCCTGAACAGAAAAACAGCAATTATTTGTAAACGCCTATGTCGAAAAGAAGGCACAAGTATGTGATTGCCAAGATTTAATAGTTTTCATCATTTGGAATAATGCCTGTTCTTCAAGCTTATATACAAAACAAATCATAGAACCAGGTGATATGTCCATAACTCAATTATAGTCTAGCCATTTCCTGCAGGCACCGCTGCAACTGCTAGCCATCAGATTTTCCACAGGCGTTCGTATCATCAACATTTCAAAAAAAAAATTACATTACAAATTACCCTCCTGACCCTAATCAGTCAGGGCCTAAGATTTGTCCTATAATAAAAGTTGATACAACTTTATGCTAGCATAACTTAACAACAGTCATTTGCTACAACTTTCCAAATCAGTTTAACCGAGCCACCGTGTGAAAGTCAAAGTTAAGTTACATTAAGGTATTGATGTTCTACGGATGTCAAATGTCAGAAAACGGATGCTATTTAAGTTCTGATACCTATGGTATTTTATGACAGGTGATACCACCTTTTGGTTGGCTCATCTTTTGCACCATTCACCGGCTGCCTTCATGTTTCTTGTTGTGGAAGAGTAATAAGAATGTTTATGTAGTATAAATGTCGAGGTTCTCAGAAGTAGAGGAGGATTCACATCACAGCCCACGATACCAGCTAAAATAGAGGAAGCATGCCGGCATTTTGTTCCAGGTTGATTTTTATTTACCATGTATATTTCTTATTACATTTATCATTATTCAGATTTTATCAAACTTGATCAACAAAGTGCAAACCAAGACTGAATAAATTAAAATATACACATGGAACAATATTGGCAATCTAACAACAGAACATGGTCGTGAGAAATCACTCTTACGGCACTCAAACTGCATAATAAGTCAGAAAGGAAGCCAAAGTAAGCAAGTACAACTATTATAATGGCTGCAAAAGGAGACACTGATGAAATGATGCAGAATTTTCCAGGAAATACTCTCTACTGGTGCAGTATGAGTGAAAATAAAGAGAATTTTATTCTGTCTTCAACTCCTATTTTATCCTAAAAACCACAGTTGATTTAACTTTTTAAGTACTCATTTGTCTGGACCCAGCCTGCTGGAAATGGTTACCAATTTTTAACCGCGGAGTAAATGCTCATGTGTGACTCGTTAGCAGGACATAAACTTGGATATGAAAAAACAAGTAAAAGAAATAATAACACCTTCAAACCATGAAGTATTTAAATATGCCTTGTATAGAGAAAAATAAGCACCCTAAGAAATCTGATACGGACCAAACATTGAATTTTTTAAAATAAATATATAAATCTGGTTGACGAAAATTAATAAGAATTGTTGCTTGGATATTATCAACAAATTACCTTGCGAAAATTGTCAGACGCGGGTCCATCATTTTCAGACATGGATAATTCCTGCACAACTTTTTCAAGACCTTTGCTAATGGCTTGCATTTCCTCGGCCAAAAATTTCAGTTGTATCTGGACAAAATTGTCCACTTAAGATGACAAATGCCACATATCATAATAACTTAAAAATTTTAATACTGGTATAAAATTCTTTAACGTACCTTTGAGGCATGTTCCAAGCTAGACAGATCTTGCCAAAAATCAAGAAGCTCTGGTAGTTTATCAGCAAGTACCTGGAGCGAACAAAAAGTTTCATTATATGTTGTCTTTGATTGCAGCTAATCATAATAAGCAACAACCACAGAAAAAGAAATGTGGTACACACACCAAGTACAGGGAGAAACTAATGCAACCACGAACTGTTGCTTGGTCTGGATGGTCAATTTGATAAGAAATGATAACTCTCACAAAGTAGGACAGGTAAAACAAATAGAACACAAAAGTCATTGAAGTTTCCCAAACGCCAGAAATATAAGAAAGAAAAGGAAGCAGAAAAGGCAAGGCAGGGCAGGGCGAGGATTATTAATGCATGATATCTTTTTTTAATGCGTCCGCTTCACATGTTACACATTTACTAACATAAGATGTGGCACATCTCGACATCAGAAAAAACTTTATATGCATGTATCAGTAGGACCCCTATAACATTTCTATCCACTATGAGTTTAGAAGACAAGTACATAAAACTGCTTTGTGATGAGTCCACAATTTAAAATATTTGAAAATAAAAATAAAAGAAACAAAAAAACGAAACAAATCAAACACTTGTGTTATCTGATATAAACTTCACTAATCAGTGAAACTAATGATTTCAAATTGTAGTTCTGTACCAGAAGATCATTTCCCCCTCTGTTATGAAATCTCCAGCAGCAGATCATGCTACTTTGCAAAACTAATGCAACTAGAGATTATTCATGCGATTCTCAGTTGTACTATTTTTTGTCAGAAGCTAGCCAAAAAGACATTTTGATGCATACCTTGCAAAGATAATGCATCAATGTCATCTTGTTGTTCCTGGCACGTGTTTCAGTGAGTTTGAGCAGGCTATCCAACCTGAACCCAATAGCAGAACCTGTAATTGTCTCATGATTAGACTCGATAATTACAGAAAAGTATTTGTAATAAAAAGAGTGTAAATAAATCAAATGTCTGATTCTGACAAATATTAAATGACATTGCTACACTAAAAATTTCATAAAGGAGCAAAAAGTAGTGCACTAGTCAAATTCCGTCACTTAAATACATATATATGCAATAGTCAGAAAGTAATTGTCAAGTTTCAGCCCTGGTATAGTTCCCAAATTCAAGAGCTGGGTGATTTTTAGTCACTATAGATGAACCACATACATTTTCATTTTCATCCAAAATTTTCAGTTTTATACCATGAGGTAGTGAAACATAATTAAATCTACTGAAAGCTTGAGAAGAAGAGGAATAGGCAGGAAATTTTATTAACAGTTCTTTGAAAGGCCCAGTGTATATCTACTCTCAACCCATTCTAAAAAACATCTTACCTATTATTTGATCCCCTTTTATCAGTGCCCAATCTCATAATACCAGGCCTGGTTAACCTGGATCAAACTTAGCTAAAAACTGTTTCCCAGCATCTTGACAACGTTGTATTAAAAGATCGGATTTCGAATATAACAATTCCAAAAATTCAAGCCCACATTAAACACAGGACAAAATATTAATCTCCAAACGAAACCAAATCATCTGATGTAACAAATGTAGAAATTAAATCCCGAAACTTGTGCTCACAGGAAATAAAAATTTAACTATAAATAAACTCAGTCACGATCTTGAATTTGACGATTAAAGGAAATTGTATCCATGTTCGAATAACTAAAAAATACCAACTATGTTTACGTTCAATATTGTGTTTATTATTTTTTACTGATAATCGATAAAATAATTGAACATTGTTAAATCTGGACCTGATTTTGCAAGACAGGAAAATAGGTTATCATGAAGGTTGTTTTTTCTTTGCTTTCCTTCATTAAGTCATCATTCCAGAAATGATGCATCGAAGGGACATTCTCCACTCAATCCCGTTCACAAAGGTATTGTGCTTCTACCAAGCAAGTTCCAATCATACTAACTGCCACATACAAGTGGGGCCTCTCAACCAATCCAAAGCCAGCATTTCCTACCAAGCAAGTTCCAATCATGCTAACTGCCACATACAAGTGGGACCTCTCGACTGATCCAAAGCCAACATCAAATTCCACGACAAACTCGTAAGGGAAAAATCAACCAAGAATGTACAAGGAACCTTAACACGAGACACTTTCATTAACAAGAAGAGTTAGGAAGATATCTAGGGACACATCCTTTCATGGATTCCATATCTCAGAACTTCATACAAAAAAATTGCGTCCACTGATAATCTCAGTCCACACTAGCTTTACACAGACAAAATAATCCTTGGGGGTCCAACAACAGCTCACTTTTTCACCAAGCTTAGTATACTGTATGCATGCCTGAGCCTACTATCATGGGCACAATGGAAAACTTAAATTAAACAAATATTACTGTAGATCTCTACCAGTTCGACCTCCAATGCATAACCCAGGGGCAGGTGAAATTATTATCTCCACCAACTTAGTCATTTTGTGAACAAAAAGCTAAATGGCAGTCAAACCCCCACTTTATCAAATGATAAAATATCAATATTTACAAAGTCCTGACTTATATCCCCATTAAACAGTTCGATATCAAACCTAATTTTGACACATAGCTGTCCATTCATTTAAGGTTTCAGTTAACTAAGCGCTCTATTATTCTTAGCATACCAATGAGGATAAACAGTTAACATCACAAAAAAGACTTGAGAAAAACAAGACATGGATATATTTAACTGACCTCTGGCAGTTCCCTGGTTCAAGGCATTACCAAGAGAGAGGATTGTTTGCATTATTCTTTTTAACTTGGAGGAACCCCTAATCTGATGAGAACAAGGTTGCAAAGATGTATATGATATCAATATAATACGCCATATACCAAAATAGCATGACTTAGATAATAAGGCAAAATCCAATTGCCTGATCTGATGCAGAATTTACAACATTCAAATTGTTCCTGAGGTCAGAAACCTGCAAGAAGACCCAAACGAAACAAAATAATCATGAATAATTAAACCCCAAAAAAGTGGAAATCAGTATCTGACATACTGAATTCTAACCTGGGAGGAAAATTGAATCTTAAATGAAAAAACTCTCAGCTTAGACTCTATCCTTGGCACTTGCATCAACGCTAGAAAGAACTGAGGTTTTGAAGAAACCAAAAAAATATTCATATTTCTTGCAGTGTAAGTTTCCAAGTATTGAAATCACCAGAATCAGTTCAAAAAATCAATAGATCACACAGACCTGTTCACATTTTCCTAAACTACCTTTATCCCCAGTATAACCCTGGAAACATAAAATTGTGGTTAATCTCCTGACAAAATTGTCAAATAACTTTGTGAAACTTGCATTACGTCTGCCTGCACAAGTTGTACTGATAAGGATACACAAGAGATTCTAGACATAAAAATGTATCTAACCTTAAGTATCTGCATCTCCTCTTTGGTTGGACAAAACTTAATGAGGTTGTCAACCTGATCAACATCTAATGCCGAGTCTTCCAATGAAAGTACAGAGCTCTATGATATTGCAGAAACGATTATCACAAAACCACGAAAAGGAGGCATGCATAAGAAATTGCAAAAAATTTGTAACCAAAAAATATAAAACAAAGAGTAACTAAGTCACATGATGCACATGAAAAACACAAAAATACCCATGGGATGTGCATTCAACATTTCTGATTTTAAAAATAGCATTCTGATTTCTGCTCATTTAAGAAGTGTCTTGACTCATTAAGAATCTTTCTGGTATACTGACAAATAGGATATAAAACACATACACAAACACACAGAGCAACTAAAAGGATAGAATCCATAAAGGCACCTTATAGATGTAAATTATATGCCTTTTACTTATAATTTATTAATGGAATTGTGCTTTACTAGTTGGTTTTAACTGTTGTTTTCAAGATAAATAATTCCACTTGTCAATTGTCATCGCATTTGAAGTGATAAAATATCGGCGTAAACATACCAAAAAAGCCAAAACGATTGAGAAATAAGCACGAATCTTGACTATATTACACCGGAAAACTACTAATAATGTAGTATGCATTAGTCCTACGCAAAATACGCGTGGACCCATATCTAATTGTGTTCAGAATATGCGGGGTATAGTTCCTCTATCCATTTTAATCTAGAAAACAAATTTTTGACCGAATTTGAAAACATGGGTCGTCAATAATCCCCACAAGCTGCCGTAAAAAGTATGGACATTCACTTAAGGCATGTTTCTTGAATTAAAGAATACACAAATTTAGGTGGGAAAAAATCCTAGAAAAATCAAAACCAAATGAAGAGATCAATAAAAACAAGGGTTCAATGTTCATTGTTCCAAAGCATTTTCAGGGAGAGAATGACCAAAATCATAGGATGATAACTGGTTGAGACGAAAAGATGGATATTCAAAGTGCAACATCGTCAATTGCAAGAATTACCTCATTCACCTTTCTTCAATAGATTCAGCGAAATCAGAATGACAACAATAATAGGATGATAACCGGTTGAGACAAAAAGATAGATATTCAAAGTACAACATCGTCAATTGCAAGAACTTATCTTATTCACCTTTCGTCAATTGCAAGAATTTATCTTATTCAAAGTACTAGAGAATAAAACTATATTATAGTGGATCCAGGGCTCTATGTTTTGGAGATCCATAAATCTATTGAATTCAATTTAATAATTTTTTCCCTTCTCGACATGATACTAGAGTAATCAACTGTAAACTCTATTCCATATCTCTCTATTTCGTGCAAAAGCTCTTGTTCCTGTGAGCGCTACCACAGGGAAAACTTTACATAAGCCATACTTATTTCTCTAATTTTTCTTTTTAATGGTTCTTTCTGGCTATTTAGTTATGGGTGCTTGAATACTTATAGAAATAGGAAAAATAAACTGTTAATAAATCAGTATGTTGAAACTTGAATATTTATATCATTTGAGTGTAACTGAAGGATGCTGATCAATACAGAAAAACTTGTTTGAACTCCGAGACTGATTTTGAACAAGGAACAACTCACCAGTAAGTCGTGCAAGGGTATCTTCACTTTTGAAAGCATGATCTCACAATTGTATGCACGCCTATGATCTATCTGCAAAGAAATTTGAAGTGATTCAAGTTTCACAATCATTATCCTCGGAAACGAATTCGCTCCATAATTTTTATCTGGATGAACAGAGGGGTAGGAAACAGCAAGAAAAATAATCCTCTAATTGCATCAAGAAGACAGCAAAGTTAATATCATAATAGGTATGGAGTAGTAAGGGATGCAGCAAAAAGTCAATTTGTAACATGCAATGTTGACTCGTCAAACAAAAGAACAATAGAAAATTAATCACGAAAAGCTCCATCATCAAATTTTGGTAACAAAGAAAGACAGATATTTCATCTTAGATGTGATAAAAATGTGGACATATTACAAATTGCTTGTCTGAACAGCAGAGTTTAATTAATACAAGAGATTACATTTTTGTTCTTGGTACATAACAGGAGAATAATTAATTAATTAAAAATGGAAAATGTATTGAGTTATTATCAAGCAACGAATATTGGTGCGTTGGTAGTCTGATTTTCGAAAATCCACGTTCCTCGGTCTAAAGAGAAAATCAAGTGATAAACAACAACTAATTATAATCTCTTACCCAGATATGAATGCAAACACACATCTAAAAAGGATTGGTATGACAACTTTATATCTTTTGGGCTACATATTGGACATCAAGAATGAGGGCAGGTTCACTATATAACTTTTGTGGGAAATTCATCTAGGATATAGTGGCTTACAACAGTTTCTCCACAAACTACTTCCTGCACTAATTGAGTGCTGATTTATTTTGTCATGATTTCATATGAAACTTTAGTGTGAAAAATTTTTTCTGGCCTTTGCCTGTACTGAGTGTTCTATGCTCTATGCAGTGATAAAACTGATGTTCTTTTTCTTTTTTTCTTTTTTTTGGCTCAATTGAATGATGCTCCGCAAGAGTTTGTCTCGTTAGACGTTAGGAATAACTAATGATGCATTACCACAATCCTTGACATATTGCGAAATCAGGAGAAATGGAATGCAATAACTCACAGATTAATCAAGAGCAGTTTCTAGTGTAAAGGGAAACTAGACAGTTGACTAGAAAAAATCACACTGCACACTACGAAGGCAACAGTAATCTCAAATCAAGACAAGAACTTTCTAAGGAACACTTCAATGTAAAAAATTAATAGAGAAAACTGAACATTCACGATCTAAGTTAAGAAACAACATCCACAGGATGAGAAAATGCAAAACACAAAAAAATTCATGAGTATTGCACGTATAAATTGATCCAAATGACAGTCCATTCAACCAATCAGAGAGGTCAAACCTATATTACAGTAAAACTATACCTAAAATGCTATTTTAAACAAAATTTGAGGACCAGTCATACAAACAAGGCATGAAGAACATAAATCACCAGTTGCACTTTTTCAGATTTATTTGCCATTGAGCCTCGTGAACTAAGTTTTCTGCCTGAGCGCCCTTGATCAGGATTTGGAACTGCTGCAGAGAAGAGAGACTCAAGTTCTGAAAAATCAATCTCAGGAGCCCTAGAAAAAACACATTAATGAAGTAAGAACAATATGATGACATGAGAATCCAAAAACACACCCAGAGGAGGGGTGAAGTACAAAGTCATTCAATCTCAATCACTAGAGAAAAATACATACTTGGAAGCTTCACCAGATTTTTGTGTTTCTGCCCACAAGCTTCCTGAAACCGCCCTAGATAATTTTAGCCAATGCAGTGGCTTTAATTTCTTTGTTTGGTTATTCCTAGAAGTGAGAGTGCGTGACAGCAAAGATTTCCCTTTTACTGCAGGAGGAATAACAGAAGGTGGTGGAGGAGATGGAGACCCAGGGAAACTACTAGCTCTAGTAGCCGTAGTTGTTACATTTGAAGCTTCTTTATAAGAATTGAGTGGAGGAGGAGGGACCGAAGGAATGGAAGGAGCGTGTAAAGTAGGAAGGCAACCATCTTTTGCAGAAAGAGCTGGGACAGGAGGTGGGGGTGGGGGAGACATTGAAGATGGTCCCTGCCCAGAATGAAATGGAGGAGGTGGAGGAGGAGGAGGGCCTCCTCTTATCGACGAACTCTCACCGGGAGACATTGGAGGAGGTGGAGGTGGAGGTGGACAAGGTGGAGGTGGACAAGGTGTAGATATTTTAGCTGAGCCATCCATCATAGGCGAGGCTAAGGGAGGTGGACAAGGTGGAGGTGGACAAGGTGTAGATATTTTAGCTGAGCCATCCATCATAGGCGAGGCTAAGGGAGGTGGAGGTGGAGGTGGAGGTGGAGGTGGAGGTCGAGGCGGAGTTGGAGGAGCAACTACAGAACCTAAATGTCCCTTCATCGGGGAAATTGGAGGTGGAGGTGGAGGTGGAGGTGGACTGGGTACACGTCTAGTGGCTGAACCATCCATCATAGGCGTGGTTAAAGGATGTGGGGGTGGGGGTTGAGGAGGAGTTGGAGTTGGAGTTGGAGTTGGAGTTGGAGTTGGTGTTGGTGTTGGAGGAGCAACTAAAGAACCAAAATGTTCCTTTAGCGTGGAAATTGGAACAGGGGTTCGAGGTGGATGTAGGGGTGGGTGCCCACCTCTATCAAATAAGATCTCATTTGAAGGGACTAAAGGAGGTGGAGGGAGGTGGTGGACTAGGTGGAGGTTTTGTAGCCAAACTATTCATCAAAGGTGGGATAATCGAAAGGGGAGGTAGAGATAATGGCTCAAAATCAGAGGATGAATGATCCATTGGAGGATCATTGGACTGGTGATGGCCTGATATAGAAACCGAATCTTCCTTCAATGAAGCAGATATATGAGATGCAATTTTAAAAGTAACATATGTTGTCCAAGTACAAGAAAGAGGAGGAGATGGTGGTGGTGGAGGTGGAGGTTCAGTTTTGGTTCTTTGAATATTATTTGGAACAAATGAATGGGAGACTGGAGGAGTAGAAACGACTTTGTCACATATCACGGCATCTTCAGTAGAGGAAGAATGATCAGGAGATCGAGGTGGTGGTGGTGGAAGGGATACAGCCCTAGAAACTTTAGCCATGTCTTCATCTGAATGAAGAGGTGTCAGTGTAAGAGATCTAAAAATCATGACGCTATCATCACTCATAGGACTTTGAGTAGAAGAAAGGGATAAATCACCTGCGACTGTAGTGTCATCCTTTGAAGGTGGAGTTGAAACACTGGGCATTTCTGGGGACCAAAGAGGACGACCAACCCCACTTCGGATATCTATCCTATCCTCCAAAGATGGAGTAAGAGGAGGTGGCGGCGTTGTCGGTACTGACTCGAGACTGTCCAGGACCAACAACAAGATCATTTGTAGGTGGAATTGGAGAAGTTGAAAAAAAGGTGTTAGAAGACATTATCTCAGTTTCAGTTAGACAAGGACCTGCTCTAGCAATATCAATTACACGAGCATCAGAACCAAGCTGTTTAGCGTGTAAGAGATGCAAAGTTTTGACAGTTGATGTGAGCGGAGTTGGTTCTCCTGGAGGAACTGGTGTTGGCTTGGTGAATAATACTGCCTCAATTTTATTTGCTTGGGGATCAGCCTGCTTAAGCACAGTCTATATTTGAGGACACTTGGGGAGAAAAGTTGCTCTGCTTATCTGAAGTTAAATTTGTTGGGCTCTCAGCACTATATTCTTGCATGGCAGGATGGTGATTTTCTGGAGACTTTTCTGAATGAGAATAAGCTTCAAGGACAGCATTTGATAAAGATAAATTCTGGAGAACTTCAACAGCGGCATCTCCTTTTGGTACCAACCAATCCACGCTACTAAACATCTCCTGAACTTTAGCAAATGCCTCCAATGGAAGCCCATCTTTCTCTTCAAAACAGGAAAATTCCAGAGGAACTGTGGAAGCAGCAGCATCCATCTCAGAGAAAATAACCTTTTTCCAAAAATGATTTGCATAATCACATTTATGACTTATTCGGAGTTAGAAAACATATTTTTAGCATCTATTGAACATGAGCAAAAAAACATACCTCTGCCCTGAAGTCTCTAGGGAATCGATCTTTAGCATCCCACAATATGTCAATTTCGTCCCGGTTGAGTATTAAAATATTTGACCTAATAAAAGCTGTATTGAACATGACTCGGAACATCATCTCTTCTCTCTCCATGTCATCATGCAAATTGATGCACTCCAATACAACATCACCTTGGATGTGGCAATTGATATCAAGCTTAATTAATTCACATTCTGCCTGAAAATAACCCAATGAACAGAGGCTGAAATACCAAAATTCCAGGAACTTGTAAACACGGACATGCACACAAAGATAAACACTACTGTAACTAAACATGCCCAAAGACACTCACTGTATTGATAACACTAACAGTTTACCAACAAATAGAGTACTTGTGCATGTATATACATGCAAAATAGGGAGAAGGAGAAAAGGGAGGGGGGTGGATGAAATCCTACCCTTTCCCTTATATTCAAGATTGTAAACCAAATGAAGAAAGGAATTTTCTTGGAAGTTAAAATGTGGTGTGTGTTCCTGATACAAGTGCAGAGATACACGACACAAACTATTACTTCTAAAAAGCCTATAAAAAGACTTCGTTAACAATAACTTTAGCATTTTAACCTCAATGAAGAACAATAAAAGCCTAGGTGTTCATTACAGGAAAAGGAAATCTCAATCCACTGATTTAAACACGATAAAACTCCAATACTTTGTCGCTTTCTTCAAACTACACGTAGGATATGCATGAACAAGTACTTGAATTTCAAGAAAATTGCACCACCGTGTTTTATTTCATAATAAAACATTATCTTTCTCATACTTCAACTCTCCATTGCTTTTCGGCTCTCAATTTTGGATTATAATCGCCAGATGTTATTCAAATAACTGAGAACTATAGAATAATCTTACGTGAGTGATAGGCTTGGAACAATCATAATCAAAGTGGTTAAAAAGAAAAGAAAATGTTAGTAGCAAATGATTTTAAGAGAGATTTTTATTCAACAGAGAATCCACAATCCTCATAGAGCTAAGGCAGTGACTCACATCATAACACAAGTTGTATTTTGATGGACATCTGATGCAACACATAACCAGAAACAATGACTGAGAGAGGAGTGGCTTTCTCCTTGTACTTAAATATAGTTATCGTGTTTTAATGAAAATCGAGTTTTTTAACTGCCATCCTTCACTCACTTATTGTACTTTTGCCAAATATGAATACCAACACATCAGAGTTCACCAGCTATAATGAATTTTTGTTTCCCCTCTCCCAATTGTTATTCAGAAGTCCCCTTTAGTTCTCAAATAAATGGGATTTTTTCCCTTTATAGTTCATGTTGTACATGAACTCTATGACCAAGTTTATCATTTCATGTTGTTCATACAACTAATAAATGTGATCTCAATCAAGCTCTTATTATCTAAATAGTCCACAATGTTACTCCTACAATCTTTCGAACTAAAATACATTCAAGTATCCACAATCTAGCATTTTGGAAAGTCTCTCGAGCACATTGAATTGCCAGCACCCAGTCAAATTGAATAACTGAATTCATTAGCCCAATACTTGTGTTATTACATTTCTTGTCTCATTAAAACACACTTGACTCACCTGCTGCAGGAGTTATAAATCAGACATGTTGTTAACAATGGACTATATTATTCGATATATCCATGTATGCAATGGCTTTGTTGTTCTAGTTTATAATTCTGTCCATTTGATCAGTGTAAACATTTACCAAAGTACAGTTTATAGATTTTATCATCCATTTTAAGTTCAAGAACTACTTATAGTCGGACAAATCCTGGGATAAATGGATCTGTCTTCCTGCTAAGTCAATCAAATAATTTCTGAGGTGATCAAACACACACACGCACATATTTGGTCAACCAACAACATACACGATTGTAACAAAATGTAAGAGTTCACCTGCTTATAGTGTCGAACAACTCTACTCTTTTTTGGAGTTGAAAATAGAACCTTGGGTGTACGATCGGAAACAAGAAAAGGATCTTGTCCATATAAACGAAATATTGGTCTGCAGCCACCCTTGCCATCAAAATTAGGAATCATTCTAATGATGACACAATCCATGGTGAGTGCCCTGTCTAAAGGGGGCCATTCTGCAGCAATATTCCTCCTTGACACGTATTGCAGGTAGCGTAACTGAGAAGGAATAGGATTCAGCGGGGACAAGTAGTGCAAAAGCTCCCGAGGAGCTTGCTTGTACACCATGTCCAAGGTCTTATGCTCCCCACTATACAGCTTTTTGTAGATCAGTAATGCAGCCAACATGAAAGCCAAAACTGGCCAACCACCAATTTCACAGTGTGTGAGAAGCAGATTCTGCAGCCCAAGTGATAGCCAGCTTTCACTCGAACGGATAAAGTGGTGGATCATCTCCATTGGGAGCAATGGGCATCCTTCGTACTGCCGAGGGTACTCCATTATAGTCATATCATATTCAGACAAAGCATTCGCCATCTGGCTTTGGGTCTCCCCCTCTCGGAAGTTGAAAACTAGAATAGAGGCATCAGGATAGTTCTCCCTAAGTTGCGTCATTATTCCTCCCACATATTGCTTGTAATTTTGTTCTTCCCAAGTGTTGGTGGTAAAGCAATCATCAAATACTGTATCAATGATAAATGCCACAGGCACAACTTAGGCTCTTCAAATTGAATACAAAATTCATTGCAATTTGTTCATAAGCCACAATCTTTTAAGATTATAAAACATGTTGTCAACTTACTGAAAAGTACTTCGTTGTCTCCCACAATAATATTCAGATTTGAATCATCGTGCTATGCATGATAATGACACTGTTCCATCGAACAAAATATCAATTTTTACTTACTACATTTTATCAACTCCATGCATCAAGTTTCAGCAGCTAACAAGGATTTCTATTGCTTTCTAATGCTGCTCAACCACGCATCAAGAGTTTTACATTGCATAATGTAAATTCACTCACCGATTTGACATCATAAATTCAAAATTTACTAGTTTAGACGCTTAATTAGTGAGTAATACATGCATTTGACTTATTATTTATACGTCATATGTAGAGTCAAGCACACTTGTATCATAAATTCCACGTATTTAGAGCGACAATTTCACATGTCACAATCTATGGTCAATTCCCATGCGTATATCCATAAAGCTAAGACAAACATCTACACCACTTGAGCAACAGGTGCCTATTAGTAGTCCACAATCACCACAGTCAAATTTATTTTCCTTAATCCGTAGAACACCAATAGGTAACTACATTTTGCTTAGCATCAACTGCTGTAGACAAAAAGGAGGACAATACCTTCACTCCATAGCACCAGGCCACGTCCGAAAACTATGTTTACAAACTCTTGTTTTTTTTAAAATTATTAATCGTGCCTCTTCCAAAGCCCATTTTTTTAATTACCCGTACCCGATTATTCAAAAGTAAAGCTAAACTAACCCACAAATACAACTCATAATCTCCTTACTCAAAGTATGTCTTAATTGAAAAAACCACGCTTTCGAGAAAATAGCAACAAAACCTTTCATAACTAATTTTCCATAAACATGCACGGATTAAAAGAAATAACCAAAAACAAAAATAGCTAAATATAGAAAGATGGAGACAGAGTCACAGCACCGTATACTTTCTCGCAGATCTCAAGAAGTCCATCCGGCGGCTTCCGGTAAAACAATTTCCGAAACAATGCCATTCCTTAACACCACTTAACTCTTCCCCTCTCCCTACACAAACACACACAAGCACACAAATGTAATTGTATACGCACACCTGAAACTATGAATTAGATCAATAGCTGAGAAATTTTAATTTATAAAAAAAAAAAACACTAAAATATTGCAAATTTCTATTTTGTTTATCGTGGGGTTTGGTTTTCTTGAAGCTACGGGAAAGCTCCGGCGATTTCTTCAGATGAATTTATCGAATTGATTAAACAGCCGACTCGGAGAATAGGAGATAGGATGCCACGTAAGCACGTGTTAGAATCCAACAACGGCGTGTGAGTCACGAGAAGATTGACTAATTTATGGCAAGAAATGAATATTTCGGCTGGTTAATTTTTTTATTATTTATCAGACTTTATTCTTTTAATATTAATATTTATAAATATAAAATATTATCGTATTTATCTTTAAAAATATTGGTCATACTTAACTTTCAAAATATTTGTTGAGATTAAAAATAATATTTTTTCGTGAATCTCATCGAATAAAAAATTATTTCTCATAAAACATTAAAATAAACCGTTGTTTTGAAATTAAGTTTCCGTATAATTATCAAGATGTTATAAATTATTTGTATTGGATCATATTTTGATGGTAAAAACTTGAGTGAGACGGTTTCACGGGTCGTATTTTTATGAGACGAGTATCTTATTTGGGTCATCCATAAAAAGTAATATTTTTTTATGCTAAGAGTATTACTTTTTATTGTAAATATTTGACTCATCTCATATATAAAAATTCGTAAGACCATCCTACGAAAGACTTTTTTTTTTTTTTGAACGTGGCCGCAAACTACAGTAGCTCTTGTATTTCAAAACTCACAATGAAGGATTTTTGCACATTCTTCTAAATAGGAAGCACTTGCTGTGTTTGGACACTTGGGTCCTATTTCTCTCGAAGGTCATTTGTTTTTCTATTCTCTCGAATATGAAAACTACAATTGCAACTTACACTCCACCAAACTTTGAAAAAATAAACTATCTTGATTTTAATTTTGTTCCTCTTTAATTATTATGTATCGTTAATTAACTATAAAATTAACGGAAGACTATTGTTAACATTTTTTTATTTAGAGATCAAATATTCTATAAGTTTTTTTTAAAAATTTCACATAAATGGATCGTCAAAACTATTACATTAAATTAAAAAATAGACATAACCATGAGTATGACCAAACCAGATTAAGATCTTCTAAAGTCAAATTCATGCATCTTTTATTTTATCATGAATATTAAAAACTGATATTTCATTATTGATTTAGCAAAACAAAACACTCATTTATTGAAAATATATGTTTACGCTTCTTCTTTTTTTTAAACATATATTAACTTTAAATTGAGATATTTTTTTAAGTATATTTATTTTCAAATGTATTTATGTGGCCGTACTTATGATTATTAAATTTTTAGATGTTTTAGTTAAATTAATAATAACTAATAATTATTTTACATCCAATGGGTGAGTGACACCTCATCGGTGCTCACCAAAGTGAGCACGGTAGGTGTGCAGGATATCAAAATTATATATATATATATATATAATTAAAACCACAACCAAACTTTTGGGAGGATGTGGTTGTAGTAAATCATCCAAGGAACACAAAATATATATATATATATATATATATATATAATATATATATATATATTATATATTATCTTTTACTATTTATTAAGTTTAAGCATATTAGAATAACTGTTTTTGGTGTCTTTGGTCTGTTTTTTTTTTCCTATTTTACCCCTATTTGATATCAAAATTACATTTTGTGTTTTTTTTTTTAATTTCAAAAAACATTTTTGTTTTTATTTTTTTTTACAATTATTCAAATAACACTTTAGTACCTCGATAATTTGTCAAATTTCATTTTAGTCCATAAATAATTATAAAAAAAATTGTACACACGCACCGCGTGTGCAGAGTAGCTAGTATATATATAATTAAAACCACAACCAAACTTTTGGGAGGATGTGGTTGTAGTAAATCATCCAATAGGGAGACTTTGTGTTCAGTCCCCATTACTATTCAAATTTACTTGTCACTCCCCATCACCCAAAAACCCTTCACATCACTTGTGAAATAACATTCTCTCACCAGGGAGTGAGAAAATTTTTTTATTTAATTTGGGGACTGACCCCAAATTTCCCGTAATAAATAACGACTTTTGGGCACCAATAATCAAAAAATAAAGACGCACTTATATTAAATAAACAAATTAAATAGATTCATAACAACGATGAAACCGAGACAATAATAAATAAAAATTAAATTCGCCACGTTTTCAGAAGAATTAGATTAAATGACATAACTGACGAGATCATCATCTCATAGGACAAAGAAAAAAATCAACTAACATGCAAGATTTATTCATTAAATATCAAATAAAAACAATAACAATACTTCATTAAATTAAATCCACGATGTTAGGCTATAAATTAAAGATGGGTATTGTCCCAAAAATTTGTATATTAGCTTATATAATTTTAGAGAGTTTATAAGTCACTCTTTATTAATTTAATATATCAATATGAGATATTAATAATATTGTCGACTTCTTGAGAAGCCGACGTCCGCGGCGGCTTACTGTAGACGACCAACAGTCACTTTTATCGATTGGTAGTCATTTTTTATGTTGACAATTTCACTGCGCCGACCTCACAAGAGAACCAATGTTATATTATAATTATGAGTAGATGTGAGACATTTGTAATATTGTATTCTCCTTGAAAAGTTGAAGTTCGCGATGACCCACTCTAGACGGTTTTCACTAACATTCCAGTATTCAATGCATTCGTCATGCACTTTCATTCAGGCTATAAATTTTTTCGCTACCGATATGATGGTTACCCTTTTCTAGATCGTCTTTTCTACTACGCCGACTTTCAACTAGAGCAACAATATTAGGTTATAAGCTCAAGAAAGATATCATCTCAAAAAATTAGTGTAACTTTTTATATTTATTAGTCACTGTTTATTAATTTAATATACATGGACATTCCACCCACAAATCCCAAGCAAACTCAACGAGATGCTTCGACGCACAAATCCGAAAACAAAAGCAACGATGACCATGCGAACCTAGACAAAAACAAGAAAGTGTAAAAGGACGAACCAATGAAAATTCACAAATAAATCATCGGTTCGTTGAGGATTTATTACGGTTGTTATTATTTCCGTGAATGTTTGAAACTAACAAAATTAATGGCATTAAATGTCATGCACCAATTAGATGTTTGGTCATAGATTAATTATTAATTAATGGTTCTGAGTAGATGCAATTTTTTTAATGATGTCATGAATGACGAGGTAATCTAATCAATGCAAAAAATAAGCATTCACAATCAATTAACAGACACGAAATAGATGATGTCATGAATGACGAGGTAATCTAATCAATGCAAAAAAATAAGCATCCATCATCAATTAACAGACACGAAATAGATGATGTCATGAATGACGAGGTAATCTAGTCAATGCAAAAAAATAAGCATCCACCATCAATTAACAAACACGAAATAGATGATGTCATGAATGACGAAGTAATCTAATCAATGCAAAAAAATAAGCATCCACCATCAATTAACAGACACAAAATAACATGCATTAAATATCAAATAAAGAACAAACTGACTGATATCAATATCAACTCGTATATTTTATCAAGTAATAGAACAAACTGACTGATATCAATATCAACTCGTATATTTTATCAAGTAATAGAATAATATATAATTGTTTTAAGTATAAACTGACTAATGAGTTATTAACGTAGCATTGTATCCAAGTTTGCCACGAGTATCCGTTCTCAATCCCTTTTTTTTTTGCTAGAATCGAGAATCTTATATATTCGAACAATTGAATCCTTGAAAGACTTTTAAATATGTGAAAAGAAGTCACATGTTTACATATGTATGTGCAATTATTATTATTATTAAAAAAATAAACAATCTTTATTTTTTTTAATCCAACTTTATTTTTTAATCGAATAAAACTACAAAGTACGAGGATGAGCAAAATCTGCAAGAAAAGTTGAAAAGGGAGTAATCTTTTTGATACACGTCAGTCAATACTCATGGCTCTCTCAGCTCTTATTGGTACGACATCCCAAACAAAGTTCGATCCACCACTCCACCTAAGCCCATCAAATATATATATACACACACATAAACTCGCAGAGTATCTCTAAATTTCATGCTCTTTGCATTTCCATGGCTTTTACACTTGCAAACTCCAACTTCCTTTTCTTGGTACACGAAAACTGAATTTATCTTTGACACACTCATAAACTCGTTTCTTTTTCTCTTTAAGGCTTTATTTTTGGAGAATTTCATTTTATTTTGAATTTTCAGGGAGCCCAAAAGGAGCAGTGTGCGGGCAATCGAGTTGCCGCCCAACATTGTACTTCGTCAGGTTTTTTTCCTCCTTTTTTTTGTGTGTGTTTAATTTAAAATGTGGTTTCAGGGTTTAATTGGGTTTCAAGTTCTTTGGTTTTTTATTCATATTTTTTCTCTGTCACCTTTATTCTAACATGTTTAAGGAGTAATCTTGGCTGCTGACTTGAGCATTATCTTCCTTCATTTTAAGTGGCATTCTTGAGAAGTCTTGCTCTAAATTTATTGGGATACAAGGAGAATAATAAAATACAGAAAGTGCTGTTTCGATATTATAATTCAGAAGTCCTGCAAATCAGATCACAAGTTATTGCCATGTGCGCATTTGTGTGAATGTATTTTCACTTCGATGATAACGGGAAAATGGACACAAATCAATCAATTTTTAAGTAAGTCTAAATAATTTAAAAGTCTGCTTCATAAGGAATTTTTATGGCGATTTTTGTCCAACATTGGCATTGCTCAAACGTCCTGGATTGACAAGGCTCGTCTTTGCAGGCAGCCAGGCACGTTACTTTCCGGTGTGTATATAACATATTTGAATTTATTCTCTAATAAAAAAAACAGGTACATATCTTTTGAAGTGGGAAAATCTACCTCAAACAGAAACTGCAGAGAAACCGTGTCTCATACCCTTTAAAAGGTGTAAAATCGTGAAAGCGAAGGCTGTCTCAGTGGCACCATCTCCAACTGATAGCACAGAGCATAGACAGCAGTTAAGTCAAAATTATGGCTTTCGGCAGATTGGAGAACCACTTCCAGATAATGTGACAATAAAGGATATAATGGATACAATCCCTAGAAAGGTACATTCACATAGGCACTTCTTTAATCCATGCATTTTCTTTCTGACTTTTGCTCTAATGTAAGAAATTCTCTTGTACAGTTATCAGTTAATTATTTACTTTGCTGAAAAAGGTTGACAGGGTGGTTTTATACCCTCAACTTCTTACCTAGTTCTTATCCTGTAACTCTTTCTGGATGATATAATTATTTACTTTTTATTCGTGTAAAAGGTGTTCGAAATAGATGATATCAAAGCGTTGAAGTCTGTACTGATATCTGTAACTTCCTATGCTTTGGGGATTTGGATGATAGCCAAAGCACCGTGGTATCTTCTTCCTCTGTCTTGGGCCTGGACGGGAACCGCTATTACAGGGGTTTGTTATGTTCTTATATTTCCTATACAATTCATTGTTTTCAGATGATTGATCCTCAGAAGTTTGGAAGAAATAAAGAGAAAAAAACAGAAGGAATTCATTTATCAAAATCCCACCCCACGGGGTAACATTAAATCTGGCCCAATAAAGGCAAAGGCCATCCGTGTTGCAAATTTTGCAACTTGGAAATGCTTTTAACTTTTTTGTGATCCTATAAATACCTTCTAGCTCTGAGAATCAACAGAGAATGTAAATTCACTGAATTCTTCGATGTACAGTGTTTTAAATTTTGTTTATGTTTACCCTCGGCTGTTGTGAAGTTTTTTATTATAGGACACGATTGTGCACACAAATCATTCTCACGGAACAAATTGTTGGAAGATGTTGTTGGAACTCTGGCCTTCATGCCACTGATATACCCCTATGAACCATGGCGATTTAAGCATGATAGGCATCATGCAAAAACAAATATGTTAGTTTCCTGTTTCTCGATACGTTTCTTTTGGTAGAGTCTCGATATCCTTTTATTTTTATTCAGTCCTTTGATCTAAATGTTGTAGGAGTCCAGTGGCTTACTGTGTGTTTCTAATACATAATAATTGCTGCTGTGTTTTTCTTATTAATCTTATACAAAATTTTAAAAATACGAAGTTTCTAGTTTGCTAACTTTGTTGTGAATCGAAACTTGGATCAAGCAAATTAAAGGTGTTGAATTCAAATACTTGGGCAAACCAACTTTTAGAAAACACACTCTGCCTCATCTTCATGTATAAAGATTGAGACTTGTGTCCCTGCCAGCCGTAGATATGGACATTACTCATACAAGTGAATGATTCCAAATGCAGAAAAATCAAAGAAGTTATAATTTGTTATATAAGCTGGAGTAATACTTTAAAATAAGGGAAAATACTAAAATATAGAATTGCCAATGAAGTAGGGGTAGAAAGAGAATGTGATCTGGGATCATTATATTCACCTTTATATTTCAGGTTGCTACAGGATACGGCCTGGCACCCTCTTAAAAGAGAGAATCTGGAGACCTCACCAGCACTTCGAAAGGCGATTATCTTTGCATACGGCCCATTCAGACCATGGATGTCTATTGCTCACTGGTAAGATTCAGTAGTAATATCATCTTAGAGTTTCATTGTAAATGTTGTTTATATGTGTTTGGTTTCAAAAATGATCTTATAGGTTGATGTGGCACTTTGATCTGAAGAAGTTCAGATCTAATGAAGTTAACCGTGTGAAAATAAGCCTGACCTGTGTATTTACTTTTATGGCTATTGGATGGCCGCTGATAATATACAAGACCGGAGTCATAGGCTGGGTCAAGTTCTGGTTGATGCCGTGGTTAGGCTATCACTTCTGGGTAATGCTTCTTTCTAACATCTTTCTTGATATTCTGCAAATGGTCCATTTCTTATGTTCTCAAGATTAGGGAAGGCTTTTAGTAGGGTCGAGTGCCCACATCAAATGGAAAATTTTGAAATTTTACATGCAATATTTAAAAAATGCGAGTTTCACCTCCAAAATCATCCTTCGACCTTCCTTACCTCCTCTATCGATCTATCCACCCCCTCTGAAAAAATGCAAGACATGGTGTTAAATTGAAACTACTTTTAAAAACTTTTGCCTTATTTACCGCGTTTGGATGGATTTATCATAAACATCTCCTTTTTACCAAAATGAGAGAAAACAGAACCACGATCCTAACCTGATTTGTTAATCAACCTATCTTGCAGCTTGCCTCTCCTGTATCTCTCGTTCTGTAGGTTGGTTTTTGTATCTAAGTTCTTACTCAAAAGTTTTGAAATCTAACCCGAACTACCTGTTTGCATATCACAGATGAGCACTTTCACAATGGTCCATCACACTGCACCTCATATACCCTTCAAGTCCTCGAATGAGTGGAATGCTGCTCAGGCCCAGCTTAATGGAACTGTTCACTGCGATTACCCGAGTTGGTAAGAGTGCTACATTTCCTATCACCCTAAATCTAAAACGAATGAGATATAGAGGGAGAAGTTATTAATATCAAATCATAAACTAGTAGAAAAGAGTGAGAAAGATGGGGTCAAAGGTTTGGGACTAAACTTCAAGTTAAAGGTGCAATTCAATATTTTTAAAATGTATAGTAGTCTCTTGATGAATCCATTTTTCTATGTGATAGGATTGAAATTCTTTGTCATGATATCAACGTACACATTCCTCATCACATTTCACCAAAAATTCCTAGCTATAACTTGAGGGAAGCTCATAAATCGCTACAAGAAAACTGGGGGAAGGTATTATTATTACCATCCAAATTTCGATTTATTATGTTTGCTCATTTTCTATCAAGTTTTATTCTGAATGCTTAACAGTACCTGAATGAGGCTACATGGAACTGGCGTTTGATGAAGACGCTTATGACTGTATGTCATGTTTACGACAAGGAACAAAACTACATCGCCTTCGACGAACTCGTTCCCGAGGACTCTCAACCAATCACGTTCCTTAAAAAAGTAATGCCCAATTATGCGTGATGGCTGCACTGCGTTCTTGTTCGTATCTTGATTAATTGGTGGTCGAGTTAGTTCTTACAGTCTCATATACAACAAGAAAGTTCATGTATTCTTACTCGAGTTTTATAGAAAAATAAGGTATCTGAATATTGATAGAAAATACAAAGTTCTTGCCAGTGAAATTCGCTAGTCAAGTTCCTCTGGGCGATCTCTATGCTAGATGCAGCACTAAAATTCTTTGTCGCAACAAACGAGGACAATCATAAATTCCCTTTTAATAATAATAACGTGATATTTTTGTGCTTCGCTTGAAAGTTAAACCTTAATTCTCCCGTCGATGCATTGAACAACCCCATTCCTCCTCTGTCTCAGCCTAACCTCTCGCAGGCGCTAATCACAACATTCTTGGGATCGACCCAAATCGCATCTTCCACCCTTTTGATAATCAAGACTAATAGGAGGGTGCTCCTCCAGCATCCAATCATACACATGAACCATACTATCATGAGGCACACAGAAGCCATCATCTGTTCCGTCCCGTCCCCTGGAGCCCGCCCAACAATGAAACAAGCCAAATGGAGCCGATTCCCGTCAAATGGGCCCCACTTGGCAGTCATGACATGGTCCAAGAGGCCATGGAACAAGGCTCAACTGCGTACAAATTTCTCGGGAACATTTGAGGGTATGTGAAGCTCCCCTGTTCGGAGGAGATTAAGGAGGACCTCAACGAAATCCGAGTTTCGATCGATGAAGGGATGGAGCCGAAGATGGTTTGATGGAGAAGGGATGGATCGACTCCACAACCATCTTTATCCATTTATAAAAAGCAGTTTATATCCTTTCTTTTTCTTAAAAAAAATACATGGTAGTTTTTAAATCTTACAACTCTGATTTATTTTCATTTAATAAGTTAATATAATATTTTAAATTTTATTTTTTATGCCATAAAATTTATTTATCGTACTTGAAAATTATATTTAGTCTTTCAAAAACAAGACTAAATTATTATCAATAAAGCATTTATATAAATATTTAATTATTTATCCAATATTTTAAAAAGATTATTAATAAATTTATTACGTGTATTTTGGTTAATATAATACGCAAACATAATTAATTCATATTTTAAAATTATTTTAAAATCATATCAATCAACAAATAATTTATCATAATATATTATTTAACCCTTTTTTATTATCAACTTATCTCACCTAATGTACCAAAAGTACCCAAGACAACTTTTTTATATATTAAGTAGTTTGTAATTAAAAAAAAATAGAGATTGTTTTGATACGATAATATATCATATTCAATCATCTATTTTATCGTATTTTCTCGATTTACTATCATTTTTAAAGTGTCTTGAGCTCGCTCTTCATTTTAGATAATTTTTATCTGTTTAATAATTTTGTCAAGACGGAAAATAAGCATGTGATGATGGTTAGACTTGTTAATGTTTATCCTATTTTGATTAAACAAGTCAAGAATGAGGAATATGTCATGCATCTTGCGGAAAAATGAGATTACAAATTGGTTCATTCTATTATATATATAAAATCAGCTTTGATTTCTAAATCTCGTTCGATGACGATCAAGAAGAGCTAAGTTTGTAAGAATTAATAAATTAAACTTTTATTTGGTTATATTTTTAGTGCAAATAAATCGATTTTTAATATTTTAATCAATGTTTATAGCTTCTAATTCTTGGTTTTCATAAATGCCGGAGAAGAGAAGTTACATGCTTACATGATCCATGTACACATGATAATGATAATATTATTATTATTTTATTTTGTTTTTGAATCAAATAAAACGACAAAGTAGAGGATGAGCAAAATCTGCAAGAAGAGTTGGAAAAGGAAGAATGTGCATCATTCACATCCATACTCATGGCTCTCAACTCTTATTGGTACGGTATCCCAAACAAAATTATACCCACCACTCAACCTAAGCCCATCAAATATATATAAGCTCTAAATTTCATGTTCTTTGTATTTCCATGGCTTGTAGACTTGCACACTCCGGCTTTCTTTTCTGGGTATGCGAAAACTGAATTTATCTTTGACACACTCATAAAGTCGTTTCTTTTTCTCTTTAAGGCTCTGTTTTTGGAGAATTTCATTTTGTTTTTAATCTTTAGAGACCCCAAAAGAAGCAGTGTGCGGGCAAACGAGCTGATGCCCAAAATTGCACTTCACCAGGTTATGTTTTTATTTTCTTTATTTTTTTTGGGTAATCTTTTATCTTTTTATTTTTTGGTGTGTTTAATGTAAAATGTCGGTTTCAGGGTTAAATTGAACTGCAAGTTTTTTTGGTTTTCTATTCATATTTTCTTTTGCACCTCTTGTTCTAACATGGTTTAAGGAGTAATTTTGGTTCCTGACTTGAAGCCATTGTCTTCCTTCATTCGCAATATGAAGCGCTGATGAAGGAATTAATGTTTTTTTGTGTAAAGTTTCTATTTTCTAATATTATCCATGGAGTTCTAAGAAGAAACTAAAATTAGTGAGAGATTGAATGAAGCTGACAAACAAGACAAAATACAATGGACCCTGCTATAAGGATGAATTGGAATTGGAAATGAATGAATGTACAGAGATTGCAATGAATCTTTCTATAAGTATTGTCTTATGATTGACTTTTCTTGTCGTAGAAGATATTTACCTCTCCTTCTTGAGTGGCATTCTTGTGAAGTCTTACTCTAAATTTGTTGGAACACAAGGAGGAACAACATAATACAAAAAGTGATGTTTCGATATTAGAAGTTCTGAAATCAGATCACAAGTTATTGCCATGTGCGCATCTGTGTGAATGTATTTTCACTTCGATGATAACGGGAAAATGGACACAAACCAATCTGTTTTTGAGTAAAGTCTGCTTCACAGGGAATTTTTATGGCGAATTTTGTCCAAGTCAGTATCCACCACCATTGGCATTTCTCATACATCCTGGATTAACATGTTTCGTCTTTGCAGGCATGTTACTTTACTGTGTATAAATAACATATTTGTATTCATTGTCTAATAAAAAACAGGTACATATCTTTTGAAGTGGGAAAATCTACCTCAAAGAGGAACTGCACAGAAACTGTGTCTCATTCCCTTTAAAAGGTGTAAAATTGTGAGAGCGAAGGCTGTCTCAGTGGCACCATCTCCAACTGATAGCACAGAGCATAGACAACAGTTATGTCAAAATTATGGGTTTCGGCAGATTGGAGAACCTCTACCAGATAATGTAACAATAAAAGATATAATCGATACATTACCAAGAAAGGTACGTTTACATTTGCACTTCTTTAATCCACACATTTTTTTTCTGACTTGTGCTCTAATGTAAGAAATTTTCTCTTGTACAGTTATCAGTTAGTTATTTACTTGGTTGGAAAAGGTTGACATGGTGGTTTTATACCCTCAACTTTTTAAGTACCTCAGAACTAATAATGACTTGGGTTCATTTCATGATAGCTACTGGGATGCCACTCCCTTTAGCTGAAAACTCTTGTGAGGCATCCCTTTAACGAAAAACTCTTGTGATTCTATAACTAAACATGGTTAAGTGCAACCAGAAGAAAGAGAATTCAGTTACTTTATGCACCTGTTTTACATCACATCCCCAATGTTTTACCTTTGCTATTTGTGTAAAAGGTGTTCGAAATAGATGATATCAAAGCATGGAAGTCTGTACTGGTATCTGTAACTTCCTATTCTTTGGGGATTTGGATGATAGCCAAAGCACCATGGTATCTTCTTCCTCTGTCTTGGGCCTGGACTGGTACTGCTATTACAGGGGTTAGTTATGTTCTTATAATTCCTATACACTTCATTGTTTTGAGTTGATTGATCCTTAGAAGTGTGGAAGAAATAAAGATACAAACATTGAAGGAATCCATTTATCAAACGCCCCCACTGTACATCAAATTCGGCCCAGTAAAGGCAAAGGCCATCTGTGTTGCAAATTTGCAACTTGGAAATGCTTTAAATTTTTTTATGATCCTATAAATATCTTATAGTTCATGTCAATTCACCGAATTCTTTGATGATGTACAATGTTTAACTTTTGTTTATGTTCACCCTTCGGCTGTTGTGAAGTTTTTTGTTATAGGACATGATTGTGCACACAAATCATTCTCACGGAACAAATTATTGGAAGATGTTGTTGGAACTCTGGCCTTCATGCCTCTGATATACCCCTATGAACCATGGCGATTTAAGCATGATAGGCATCATGCGAAAACAAATATGTTAGTTTCCTGTTTCTTGATACCTTTTTCTTTTGGTAGAGTTTCGATATCTTTTTATGTTTATTCAGTCCTTCGATCTAATGTTGTAGGAGTCCAGTGGCTTACTGTGCATTTCCAATAATTACTGCTAAGATTTTCTTATTAATCCAACACAAAATTTTAAAATATGAAGTTTCTAGTTTGTTGAATTTGTTGTGTGGAACTTGGAGCGTGCAAAGGTCTTGAATTCAAATACCAAGGCAAACCAACTTTAAGAAAACACACTCTACCCTGTCTTTATGTATAAAGATTGAGACTTGTGTCCCTGCCAGCTGTAGATATGGACATTACTAATGCAAGTGAATGATTCCAAATGCAGAAAAATAAAAAAGCTATAACTATAATTTGTTTTATAAGCTGGAGTAATATTTTAAGGAATAAAAGGAAATAAAGTAAATATCAAATTACCAAGGAAGTAGAGGTAGGAAGAGAATGTGAAATGGGATAATTTAATTCGCCTTTATATTTCAGGTTGCTAGAGGATACGGCCTGGCACCCTGTTATAAGAGAGGAATTTGAGTCTTCACCAGCACTTCGAAAGGGGATTATCTTTGGATATGGCCCATTCAGAACATGGATGTCTATTGCTCACTGGTAAGATTCAGTACATATCATTGTTGAGTTTCATTGAAAATCTCGCTTTATATTTGTTTGGTTGAAAAATAATCTTACAGGTTGATGTGGCACTTTGATCTGAAGAAGTTCAGACCTAATGAAGTTAACCGTGTGAAAATAAGCCTGGCCTGTGTATTTGCTTTTATGGCTATTGGATGGCCACTGATAATATACAAGACCGGAGTCATAGGCTGGGTCAAGTTCTGGTTGATGCCGTGGTTAGGCTATCACTTCTGGGTAATGCTTTTGTCTAACATCTTTTTGATATTCTGCGAATGGCCCATTTGTTATGTTCTAAAGATTTAGTGGAGGATTTAGTAGTGTCAAGCGTCCACCTCAAATGGAAAATTTTGAAATTTTACATGCAATATTTAAATCTGCGTGTTTCACCTCCAAAAATCAGTTTAATCATCCTTCGACCTTCCTTACCTCCTCTGCCAATCTATTCTTCCTCCCCTCCTTAATTTCCTGGATGTGCCCTGCCTAGGATGTGGTTTTGATAGTTTATCACATTGTTGTATTAACCCAAGAACTCATCAACTTTAAAATTGATTTGGTCTCTTAGTTCTATTGGAATATCTATTTTGCCAGTTCTAGTCAAAATCAAATTAATTATATCATTATGATGATGTCATACTATTATTGCACACGTTTAAAAGTGGGAAAATGCAAAGTATGAGATGGGGTTAGATTGATTAAAAGTTGAAAAAATGCAAGAGATGGTGTTAAATTGAAACCACTCGAAAAAAAAAATTTGCCCTATTTACCCTCGTTTGGTTGAATTTTTAACGAACATCCTTTTATTACTAAAGCGAGAGAAAAGAGAACCACGATCTTGACCTGATTTACCAATCAACCTATCTCAGCTTACCTCTACTGTATCTCTAGTTTTGTAGATTGGTTGTATATTAGCATCATTAATCGAAGAAAGACGTGGGGAATTGGCTGTTTTATTGAATGAATAATGATGATGAGTTACATCAGAATATATAGAAGTTCTACCAAATCAAAATACTATCTAGTCTAGCCTAATTTGAATTTAAACAAGAAAGATAAAATGTTATCTAAACTAAACAAGTCAAAGAGTTATCTTATCATCTAATCTTTTGATATTCAACACACCCCTCAAGTTGGATCGTAGATGTTATCATACCCAGCTTGGAAATCATGTCTTCAAACTTGGATGATTCAGATTCAGCGAGCCGAGTTTTTTTTTTCCTTCCACCAATTTGTAGGAGCTTCAAGAATCACATTAGGTAATTGTTCATCGATCTCCCAAAAATTTGGTTTTTCTATTTTTCCTCATGACATTTTTATTTGTGAAAATGGTGTATTTCCCAAAAAGAAACATCCATAGTGATATAAAATTTTGGGCTATAGGATTGAAACAATTGTAACATTTCTTACTGGGAGTGTATCCCAAAAAACTGCATTTCTCTGCTCTTGGATCCAACTTGGAACGCGACCCTTTAGGAACGTGCACATATGCGGTGCAACCAAAATTTTCATGTGTAGGGCAGAATGAATTCGAGTGTCTGGAAATACCCTCTTTAAACATTCCAATGTTGTGGTAAATTTTGGAATTTTTGTGAGCAGCCCATTAATTAAGTAGGATGCCGTCAATATTATCCTCATAGGTACTTTGGAATATTCATGTAAAACATCATAGCTCTAGCTACTTCTAACAAGTGCTTATTTTTCATTTTGACTATTCCATTTTGTTCACGGGTATGGTGACATGAGAATTGGTGTAAAAATACCTCTCTTTTAAAAAGGTTGGCAAAACTATATTAAAATATTTGTCCCATGATCAGATCTCAAGATGCAAATTCTTGTTTAAAATTGAGTTTTTCTCGTTTGTAAATGTTTTTGAAAATTGTTTCAACTTCAGATCTGCATTATAAATATACCAGGCAAAAACGAGTACGGTTGTCAATAAAGGTCACAAACCATCTTTTTCCAGCGACAGTGGACATCTTTGAGGGCCCCATACATCACTGTGAAAAAGATAAAAAGGTTTTGATGCATGATAAGAATCTGGAATGTAAGATTTGTGTTGGCTCTTTGCCAAAAAACAATTTCACATTGAAATGACAAAGTCCCATGGAACAACTTAGGAAACAAATGTTTTAAATAAGAGAAACTCGGATGGCCCAACCTATAATGCCAAATCACTGTTTGATAATGAACATAAACAGAGTTAAAACCACTTTGTCCGTGAGCAATTTTATTACTGGGTAAATTATCCTCAAAATAATAAAGACCATTGATCATCCTAACATTGCCAATCATCGTCCCCTAACTCTTGTCCTTGACAAAACAATTAGAATCATAAAAAATAACATAACAATTAGAGTCTCTTGATACCTTGCTAACACACAAAATATTACATGCAAGCTTACTGAACATGAAGAATAAATTTAAGATGCACGCTTTTAGAAATTTTGATCTCACCTTTTTCCAACAATTGGTGAGAAAATTCTGACTTTTTTATTTCCAGGACAGGGGTATAGGATTCAAATAAATTTGAGGAATTGGTCATATGATCAGATGCTCCGGAATCAAGTATCCATGGATCAGAGGATTTAAATTGACAAGATAGAGCATTTGGTTCTACCTGTGTACCGTATAAGCACTAGGAGTACTAGATGGCTGACGGGATTTAAGTAGTGCTAGAACATGTTCAACTTGCTCCCTGGGAAAGGAGTCATTTCAGCCTCATTGGCAATGGCAATGACTCGCCCGGTTTGTTACCTATTTTCCCTTTCCAATTAGCAAGTTTGTCATGATCCTCCAACATGTATCTTGAGTATGATTAAGATTTCTCCAGACATCACACCAAACGCATGGTTTCTCATCATTTCACTCATCATTTGTTCGCTGATTTGTGGTGGCTTTGTGTATGTTCCACCTGTCTTCAACGGTAGGTCCTTTCTTTCCTAGCATCACATTTCTACGACTTTTCTCCCTTCTAACTTCCAAGAACACTTCTCCAATTTGGGCAAGGGCTGTCTCCCAATGATTCTTTCTCTAACCTCATCAAACTCAACATTGAGCCCCGCAGAAATTTATAGATGCGACAATCCTCCACAACCTTTTTATGATGGCGTTCTTCCTCGGTAGACTTCCATTCATAGGTATTAAAAAGATTCGGATCTTGCCAAATATGCTTCAAAGAATTGAAGAAACTAGTGACATTGTCCTCCCCGTCGTATTTCTCCCAGTTTATGGTTTAACTCAAAGATCTGGGATTGATTTCCTTCATCAAATTACATCCGATTTATGTTTTCCCAAAGCTCTTGTGCCCGTGGGATATCACATGTAATTTGAGCTTATGTCTTCTTTCATGGAGTTTACCAGCCATGTCATAACCATGGAATTCTCATTGTCCCATGTACTATAGGGGTGAGCTTTTTTTCACAAGTTAGCCCATTTTGCCACATCCTCTAATATACATTCGGACAGATTGTGACCATCTCAGAAAATTATCTCCATTCAAAAGATTTTTCGTTATTTGAACGGAGTTAGATTCTGAGGTGGTTCCACTGTTTTTTGATGAATTAGTGGTAAGCTTCTGACATGGTTTTAGGGACTCAGTGGAAAAAATGTGTTTCGACGTCTCTGGTAGCAAGTCAGAGAACAAGAATTTTTGGAATGAATAATTCTTCATTTCATTAATCACTAATTTATAGAATTTACACACCATACACAAATCATCTAAATCGGGAAACTGGATCACTGATTTGGAGCACAACACATTTATTTCCTATAATAAATAGATTTACAATCGATTAGCTATTCTACAGATTTACAAGAATAATTATCAAGATCATTTTTGTTTTCCAACAGGACAATACCCGACTCATTTCCTTAATGCAATGGGCCTTCCATCATGATCAACATGTTCAATTATAGACGAGTCAGAAGTAGTAATATCTTGATCAGTTTCCATGGAATCTCGAAGGATTGCTATTGGCTAGCTGTTCTTGCAAATGGTCATGTTGGCTCCCAAGTTAAAGTAACTTCCTATGAGAACACACCTGGAGTAGTTTATTGACGAGGGTTGGATTAGGATTAGGCAAGGAATCATATGATGGATCTTAATGGATTGGGGTGTTTGTGGAATCGAAAAATGGGACGGTGATAGGATCCCAATTCAGAGATTCATTATTGGTATTCTCCCTCTGAATCCCTGAATTGGGGGAAACGGTTCTCGCTTGAGGAACTTGACATCAATGGAGAATGTAAAATTTACGGGTAATTGGGGAATAATATTTGTAACCTTTCTGATTGGGAGATTAACCGAGGAAAACACATTTGATGGCTTGTGGTTCAAGTTCACCTCAATGTTGGGAGTGTATGTGAACAAAGGTTGAGCATCCAAATACTTTGAGAGCCATGTTGTATAGGAGTTTTGTAATTAAGGACATGGGAAGACATTTGGTTAATGAGGTACGTTGCAATAAGCATTGCATCACCCAAAAATGACTGGGGAACACTATTTGTATTCAACAAGGAGTAAGCAACTTCTAGTAGGTGATAGTTCTTTCGTTCAGAAACACTGTTTTGTTGTGGAACGAAAGACTGTTTTGTTGTGGGGTTTCAACACACGACATTTGTTGAACAATTCCTTGAGTAATTAGGTAATCACCCAAGACGGAGTTGAAGAAATCTTTGGCTCGATTGGCTCGTAGGATCTGAATTTTTTGTTGAGAAATGGGTTTGGATCATGGTATTGAAATGTTTAAAGATCTGTGAAGTTTTAGTCTTGTCTTTTATTAAGAACACCCAAGAGAGATGAGTATGGTCATCTACACACAACAAAAACCAATGAGTTCCTGTGATATTTTTCACATGTGATGGACCCCAAATATCACTGTGGATGAGAGTGAAAGGAAATGATGGTTTGTACGGTTGTGTTTAAATGTGGTTCTTGTGTAATTAGAATAAACATGGAAATTTTATCGCTGAATAAAATGGGGAACAACTTTTCTAAGTACAAAAAGTTGAGATGTCCTAACCTATAAAGCCATAATAGGATATCATTATCCTTTTCGCATGAAAACAAAATTGGAAAACAGGGAAATGGATAAACATGAGGTCTTACTTCGCAGAGGATCCTTCATCTTGAAGAGGCATAGTCCAACACAAAGACCAGCACTGTCAATCGTCATCTCTGATGCCAATGGCAATTCCTGAAAAATACTAGTTTCTAGCAAGTTTCTAATGAGTGGTTTGGCTTCTTACATTTTTCACACCATAAGCAGCCTTGTCGAGGTTTTTCATTATTTTGGTATGTGTTCTCGGAAGAGTGGACATTTGCAGATCATCTGAGAAAGATGGCTGATGAGAAGGAAGGGCCTGAGCTGTCTTTCAGTGGTTTTGAAGTGGGTGAGCCCAACATGCATTTGCTATGGCTTTCTTCATGACGTACCTCGGAGAAGATTGTCCAAAGGTTGGATGTTGGCTTGGTACCTAGAATCATGGAGCATCACCCCTAGCGTAAATCATGGAGCATGCATTCAATTTCAAAAATTTCAGAAGTGTTATCCTTGGAGGAATGCGTATCTCGTGCGGCTTCCAGATGTCCATCGTTGTCTTTTATAGGATAAATATTCACCAATTTCTGGGCTCATGGAATTGATTAACCATGACATAATCATGTTGTTCTCGGATCTCCATGTTTTGATTGTCGAGTTTGTCTTTTCCTCTTCACAGACGAATAACATCGTGGATTGGGACCAAGAAAGATATTCTTGTCATTTAATTTATGGCAAGTGATTGGGACGGTGGATGATTTCCGAAACCCAGTGGTCAGGCATACTGGATTCGAAGATCCAAAGGTGTTGGATGAGGAGTCTTCGTCGGAGATAGATCCCATGCCGTATTTTGTCATCAGCGGCGACCTGTCTCTGATTTCATGTTGTTAATGGACGAAAGACATGGAAATTGGCTATTTTATTGAATGAACAATAACGAAGAGTTACATCAGAATATATAGAAGTTCTGCCTAATCAAAATACTATCTAATCTAAACTAATTTGAATTTAAACATGAAAGATGATATGATATCTAAACTACCGACCAATCAAAAAGTCATCTTATCATCTAATCTTTTGATATTTCAACAAGTTCTTACTCCATATTTTGGATATCTAACCCGAACTACCTGTTTGCATTTCGCAGATGAGCACTTTCACAATGGTCCATCACACTGCTCCTCATATACCCTTCAAGTCTTCAAATGAGTGGAATGCTGCTCAGGCCCAGCTTAATGGAACTGTTCACTGCGATTACCCGAGTTGGTAAGAGTGCTTCATTTTCTATCTCCCTAAATCTAAATGAATTAGATATCGAGGGAGAAGTTAATATCAAATCATTAACTATTAGAAAAGAGAGAGAAATATGTGGGGCCAAAGGTTTTGCGACTACATTTAAAGTTAAAGCTATTGATAAAGGTGCAACTCAGATTTTTTAAAATGTATAGTAGCCCAATTTCATATGTTGATTAATGTAATACATAGACGATCATAAAGGACAGTGACGACATTTGTGGTTACCCAACATTATCTTTTCTTCTCTCGATGAATCCATTTTTCTATGTGATAGGATTGAAATTCTTTGTCATGATATCAACGTACACATTCCTCATCACATTTCATCGAGAATTCCTAGCTATAACTTGAGGAAAGCACATAAATCGCTTCAAGAAAACTGGGGGAAGGTATTATTATTACCATCCGAATTTCGATTTATTATGTTTGCTCATTTTCTATGAAGTTTTATTTTGAATGCTCAACAGTACCTGAATGAAGCTACATGGAATTGGCGTTTGATGAAGACGATTCTGACCATATGTCATGTTTACGACAAGGACCAAAACTACATTGCTTTCGACGAACTCTCCCCTGAGGAATCTCAACCAATCACATTCCTTAAAAAAGTAATGCCCAATTATGCGTGATTTTTTAGTGTGGTGGCACTGCATTTTTGTTCGAATCTTGATTCATTTTTTTGTCGAATGAGTTGTCAGTCTCGTATACAACAAGAAAAGTCTTGTATTCTTACTCAAGTTTTATAGAAAAATCGTAAATCTGATCATCGTCAGCTGCATGATCAGATATACAATTTCGTCTATTGATAAAAAATACGAAGTTCTTTCCAGCGAAAGTCACCAGTCAAGTTCCTCTGGGCAATCTCTATGTTAGCTGCCACTGGGTGAACTACCTGTTGCTAGCACAATTGGATCCTCTATGGCCATATGAAAGCATGTCTGTTTACATCTCATGTTTTTACCCGTACAACTCGAAATTAAAACCCAGATCTCTACTGCAATCCCATATAAATTACGTAGGACAAAGGAGAAACACCCTTCAATTTTCATGATGTGTTTTTTAGTGCTCACTTCTTTGGCAAATGTGAGGACTTCATGAAATTTGTGCAAGAACTTGTTTGTTGTAGTTGAGTAACTTTCACATTATAATTTTGGACATGAAATGACTCAAAGTTTTGCATCTACAGCTAAAAGCTCGCAGCACTTTGACCCCAGTTGATAAGAGTGTTTTTAAACTCGATCATAAACTAATTTTGTACTCGGTCACCCGAGAAAGCAAAGAGATAAAAATAGATGATTCCCAAATTATCGATATTCTTTGGTTGGAGAGGATGCATAAAGTGGTTGAAACTGCAAAAGAAATCATGATGCTTATATTCTATTTGAGTTGTTTGGTGGTAAAGAGATAAAGAATTGAATAAAGTATTTTCTTCAACCACCATTTTCCTTTCCCCCTACTTTCCACCTTCCCATAACATGGCCTATTAGACTAAGCAAAAAGCATCTCATTTTTTAAATTAGCAAAAGATGTAAACTATATTTCCTTCCAAAATAAGAGTATCATATCATCAAGTTGTTTAGGTCCTCTCATTTGAAAGTAAATTACGTAACAAAATCGAGTTAAACCAACCACACCGTAATGGATATGTGCACTAGGAAGGATAAGAATCAGCATTGGAAAAGTAAAGGGCGAAAAAAGAAGATGTCCCGATTCGAGGAGACTTGGCAAACACTAAATTTTGCGGTCCCTAGAAAGCCACGAAAATGATAGATGTAAGTTGTAACCTTCTGTAGTATGTGCTAATAGTAATAGATCACGGTGGACTCCGTGGGACTAATGCAACCATCCATCTCATAGGTGGGGAAAGACAAAGCTACCAACATGTTGAATCACAAACTCAAAATTAGTACTCTCGACCGGAACGCGAGTCAATCCGACTCGGTAAAATTTTGTTCGTTTAAGCCTGACCCAGTTAAACAGGACTGCGGGGTTTTCGACTGATAGCCAAAGAAATTTGTAAGGGGGCAGATTTTTTGTTATCAAAATAATGTTCTCCATTTTTATATTTAATGTATGCTTTTTTAAAAAAAATAATTATGTATGCTTTAAAAATATATATATATTTATTCAGATAACATGTTTATAAATAGTTCCTACTTTTTTCTTCACATTCTCTTATTTTATTTCGATATTTTATTTACAACTGTTAGGTTTCTCCATGGTTTGCAAAGAAAAACACCTTAACATTTTTTTGTTGAGCAATCAATTTCCTATGCCATTATGAAACCTTCTCGCACATTGTGAACTGCAGACAACACTCATTTTCTTCTATAATTACAAAATCACCTAAAAGTATACATCACTTGCAATCCAAGAAACATAGTGGAAGCATTCAAAACAAAGGTATGTCAATCAAACTTTGGTTAATCTGTCAAAAATCATATAATTGGTGGAGGCTTAGTTTCCCATATATCAAAAACATTTTCTTCACTATGTAGTGCAAAAAGTCGATCCCCGCCTATCGAAAAGTCGAATATCGAACCACCCCGACTGTTCTTCAACCTCGACGTCAATACCCACTCGGGACCACAAAACACCGATATACTGTCATTCATCGACGAAAATAGCTGTCCTTCGTGCAATGCCAGCTTTGGATAGCAGGGCTCGTCCGGCATTTGGCCCTTCATAAGCCTACTTCTCGAACTCCACCTGACAGTTCCTTCAGAACTCCTCAAATCTATGAATCCCAAATCCTCATACTCATTCACCACGCATATCGAATTTGTTTCCTCCATCGCTGTCGCATCCCTGACCCTTCGTTCTTCATTTATCGGATCCCCAATATCACACCAACCCCACACCATGTTTTTAACCCGAAAATCCAACAAGCTAACGTAACAATAATCTTTTCTTGGGAACATTGTTGAAACTAACAAACAGTTTGTACGATGTAACCATTGCAACTTGTCAGCATCACCGAGTGACCATCCGTTCGGTTCGTAGAAAAAATCTATCTGTTTTCCGGTTACTTGGTCCCAAACACCGATACCATACTCGTTGCTTCGACCTTTACAACTAGAAAACAACTTGGAATATGAATCAGTACACAATGCACCACCAGTGTAACTCTTCACCTGATTTTCGTGCTTCACGTGAAACTTAAACCTTAATTCTCCCGTCAATGCATTGAACAATCCCATTCCTCCGTCGTCTCGGCCTAACCTCTCGCAGGCGCTGATGACAACATTCTTGGGATCGACCCAAATCGCATCATTCACCCTTTGATAATCAAGATTAATAGGAGGGTGCTCTTCCAGCATCCAATCATACACATGAACCATACTACCATGAGCCACACAGAAGCCACCATCTGGTCCGGCCCGAATGGCCGTGCCGTCCCCTGGAGCCCGCCCGACAATGGAACGAGCCAAATGGAGCCGATTTCCGTCGAATGGGCCCCACTTGGCAGTCCTGACATGGTCCAAGAGGCCATAGAACAGGGCTTCACTGTATACCAATTTCTCAGGAACATTTGAGGGTATGTGAAGCTCCCCTGTTCGGAGGAGATCAAGAAGGACCGCAAAGCAATCCGGGTTTCGATCGATGAAGTGTTCAGTGATGTCGTCGGATTGGAGAGCCCAATTTTCATCAAACATAGAGCCGAAGAGGGAATTCTGGCCAGCGTTCCCCAGGGTTGTGGCCGTGGTTTCAAAGTTCCGGCCGCCAACATTGAATCTCACCCTATCTTTCTGAACTCCCATTATTCCGCTGAAATCACCCCAAGAAATGGATTTTGATCTATAAAGTGACGGAACCAATAGAGAAAAATGACACAAAACAAACTATATATGAAATCAAAATCAAGAGCTTTGTGTAGCCGAAAGAACATAAGGAGAACAAAATCCAGGAAAATAAGGAGAAAAGGGGATCAACTTCCAAATTTTAACGCTTCAATCCAAGTACCCAGAAAGCTCGCAGAGAAATCAGAAATAAATATATTAACTTAACGCAGAAAATCTGTAGCTTTTTTAGCAGAAAATATGCATATGGCAAAGATTGACAGAGGATGAAAAAAGAATCGAAAAACTGCGAAGTACATATCAAAGATTTCGCAGATGGGCTTGAGAATCTTGTGGAATTCGGTGAAAAAGTGCGGAAAATTCAAGGCGGGGGGCGGTTGGATTTTCAGAATCCACTCTGTTTTCTGATCTTGTGTTTTACCATTTTCGGCATTTGATCCTATGAACCCATTAATCTTTAAGCTTTTTATGTTTGGCAAAAATACGTGTGAACGGATTTTATTTCGTGAGATTGAGTATTATTTTTTTATTGTAAATATAGATAATATTGATTGTCTCACAGATAAAGATTCGTGAGATCATTTCAAAAAATAATACTTTTTATCTTTTAATATTTAAGCAGTTTGTATGTAAAAATTTAAAAATCGTAGTAAAATAAAAAAATAAAGAGATTATCTTGATAAGATCTTTTTTATAATTTATAGTAATAATTATTTAAGTAATATATTTTTTATTTTTAAAATTTTTATAATATTTATTTTACAACAATTTTTTTTGGATTTTTAATATCTGAATTGAAATTATCATTTTGTTACTACACCGTGACACCACAAATATTTATTCTACAATCAGCATTTATTAAATATTAAAATTTAGATGTATGGAAAAAATATATTAAATTTTAGTATGAATCTAATTTTTTTTATATGCTATAGTAACAATATTGTATTATTTTTGTGTTTTAAAGTTTTTACATTGTTATGTTTAATTTAAAAATAATGATATTATGGGAAATCAATATTTTGATAATAACATGTGGACGTTTTACATTATAATACTAGTGCTAGTCTCAATTTTATGGATGAATTTTTTTCGATCATTTTATTTTCTTCAAAAGTATTTAATATTTTGTTTTTTTTTCATAAAAGCTAATTCAAAGTATAAATTTGTTTAAAACAAATATTTAAGGCGCAAACTTGTGTGAGACAGTTTCACGGGTCGTATTTTGTGAGACAGATCTCTTATTTGGGTCATCTATGAAAAAATATTACTTAATATTTTTTAGACAAAAATTTGTGTGAGACAGTCTCACGGATCGTATTTTGTGAGACGGATATCTTATTTGGATCATCCATGAAAAAGTATTACTTTTTATTGTGAACATTTGTATGGTTGACTCGTCTCACAGATAAAGATTCGTGAGACCGTCTCATAAAAGACCTACTCTATTTTTTATGCTAAGAGTATTACTTTTTATTGTAAATATCGGTAAGATTGACATGTCTCACAAAAGACCTACTTAATATTTAAATAAACCCACCAGTCACCACCATATTATAAAATCTTATATAGAGAAATAATATAAATAGACAACAAATATAAGATATTTTGATCGAACCTTGAGAATATAATCGACTCCGTTATAGTTAAAATTATTTTTGACTAGAAAGTGAACAAGTCTGTTCTTGAAGAGTGTGTCTCATGTGAGACCGTCTCACGGATATTAATCTGTGAGACGGGTCAACCCTATCCATATTTACAATAAAAAGTAATACTCTTAGCTTAAAAAATAATACTTTTTCATGGATGACCCAAATAAGAGATCCGTCTCACAAATTTGACCCGTGAGACCGTCTCACACAAGTTTTTGCCGAGATATTTTCTAAGTCGAAATTACTTAAATGGTTGTTAATCATGAGTTTTTTTAATTTTTTGAAAAATCATCTATATTATATTTAATAATCTACTTGGTAGATTTTACATCATAATATCAAATTTGAAGTATATAAAATAAACTAAATAATATTACTAAAACTAAAAAAAATATTTATATACAAAAACTATTATGAAATCGTTTTACATGTCAATTATGTGAAACAGATCTCGACCCAAGCCAACTCATAAAAAATATCAATTGTTATTTCAAAATATTATTTTATGATAATTGTTAATCAGGTCAATCCGTTGAAAGATAAAAATATATTAGGCTGTCTTATTAAAGACGTACTCTTATTTAAAAGATATATCCAATATTTTTTTAAAAAAATTTATATATATATATATATATATATATATATATATATATATATATATATTTAAAAGAAGATATCGTGGAAGAAATGAAGTGAGTAAAAATTATTATTTTTTATATTTTTGGGACACATCTTCTGGTCAAAGAATATTAATTTGATTGAAGTAAATATAGACGTGGGAAGTTGGTTCAGACGTGGGACCAAGTCAATTCTATGGGAAGTCAACTCAGCTGCCATAAATAGCTGCGTGTCCACTGGGACATACATATATATATATATATATATATATATATATATATATATATACACACACACACACACACATCAAAATTCATGGAAATTCTATCGATTAATTTTTTCTAACAAAAATAAATTTAGATAGGAAAATAATCATAAACAGATGCCTCAACTGAGGTAGTTATTTTCTAATAAAAAATTTGTTTATTATTCATGAGTAAAATAAAAAAAATTATGTGTGTGTTACATTTTTTTCCATGAATTCAACAATATATACACATGGGGATGGAGAATTTTTTTTAGGAATTTTAAAAATATGGGAAATGGGAATAATAGGTGAGTTATGATTTTACTAAAATAAAACATAAATTTATGTAATTTGCAGTTTTTTGTTTGCAAAATTTTGATGGAAGAAGAAATCGAAACTTAAATTTTGACCGAAATTTTTGGATTTCGATCAAAAGATTAAATAAATGGTTTGTAGCGAATATTGTCACCATAAATGTATCTCGACGTGCAAATGGCTTCTCATCAAATTAATTAATTAATTTATATTTCAATTGGTGTTCAAATATGCTATTTTATTTATTTATTTAAATGAATACGTAATATTAGTCTTACAGCATTAAATAAAATATTAAAACCGAATAGATATGCCACATTGGTACTTGTACTGCAAAGAAAATTGTCAAATTAAATGGTAAAAATTACCTAGAAAACTTATTTAAAGTATTTTCAAGAGTATGTATATTAAACTTTTATTATTTATTATTAGATTCGGGCATTTTGCATGCAAAATAATATTTGTGAGAGTTGTTTAAAATATGTTTCATACCATACAAAATAATATTTGTGAGAGTTTTTTTAAAATATACCAATATTAAATACATCCTCGGTAAAATTATCTCCCAGAACAGAAATATTTGCAAACGAGAAATACAACACAAAAGCACAACCATCACAAACAAGAACCATAGAGATTAGACTAGACGGTAGTTTCTGGTCATTTAATTCATAAAGGACCAAACAAGAAAGCTCGTGGATTGTGCAATTCTCAACCTCTGCTCAAAATGAGGCCTAAATCAAAAAAATTAATACAACAAATATTGCCATTATAATCGTTAAATTAATTTCTGGAAGCAGTGTAACAATCCCCAAACAACAAATTTGTGCAACATTAATGTAAAAAAAAATAAGGTTCTCTTGTCCCCACTGGTCCATCATATCCTAAATGGTTGGTTTGCGGAGTTAGATCGGTGCAGCTTCGCTCTCTTTCGTTTTGCTTTTCTTGTTGCGATTTCTTGGAACAGATTCGGTTCGTCATAGCTAATCTTGGGGCCCCGGATCTTCTTCCTCTTCCCGCGGTCGTATTCCTCATCCCTGTTGGTATCGGAAGAACGAAGTTAAAAAATTTGACATCTACAGATGCATATACCTTTTAAATATTAAACAATGGTAATCGATCAAATGTAAACTTCCAGTGAACCGAAGTATTGTCGACAGCCAGTAACTAAAGCAAAAAAACGTAGAAAACCCAATAAAATACCATGATTTGAGTCCATTGATCGGAGAAAACCCTGAAGAAATCTTGCTTCAAAGACAACTATAACATTTCAACATAACCTAAAATAACCCTTTTGCGAGAACTTGAGTGTGAACACCGATGTAAACCTAATTGTCTCATCATCCGAAACAGATTTAAAAAATTTGTATCGTCACAAATTTTCGGCGGAACAGCTTTAATAAGTCTGGTACCAGACTGATATCATGTTTGCATTAAAAAATATGCTAGAAATTCAATTTCAAAATAAGATGATTCTTGACCCATATGTTTATTTTAGCCAAGGGCATCAGAACAAGTAGAGACTCACCATTCATCCCCAATGTAACCAATTCGAGAAGGCTCCGATTTTGGTTTCATATTTTCTGGAAGAAAAACATCAATGCCATCCCACGGGGCAACTGAAACTCAAATATTCAAAGATAAAAGAATAAATTATGATTTTTTAGTTTATGGACGGATTAGGATAGAACATCAATTGCAAATTTGCAATGGAATTTACCAGTTGTTTCTTCAAGCATGGTCATGGTAATACTATTCTGTCTTGATTCCCTTCTTTCTTTCTCAGAATTACCAGGCCCTTGAACAGTAGCCTGCCTTAATTGTGACGGATTCACAGTTGCATGCATGGCACCGTTCTGGCCTACTTTCTCCTTGCATCCATCATCATTTACACCACCTGCAACATTATCATTACAACCACCGTTTTGTACAATAGAGTTTTTATCTCCATCATTTGAGCAACATCCAGCTTTCTCTCTTTCAGAGTTAGCATTATGATCATTGGGTAGAGGTGATGATTTGTCAGAATTAAATTGCACGAGATCCAATGGTGAGTCATTTTTCCCCAACAACTGTTTGAAATTGAGATTCTTGTGTTGCAGAGAGTGAGATTTTCTTCGCTTTGGCTTCTGCTTTTTCTTTTGCTTTTGTATGGCAAAGGGCACTCCAAATATAATGTTAGAACTCAGCGACATTCTGGAAATCTGACACTTAAAAAGCTTCCCTTTTACTTTAAGTTGAGATTCTTTGTTATTTGATATACCATTCGACAAGGACTCTGATGTGGCAGGTAAGTGCAACGAGATCTCGGATTGGTAAACTGTCCCCTTTTGTAAGCCTCCATGAGTTTCTAATGAGGTTGAGTCACCACTGTTTTCAGGTGAACCTTGCACCTAGAAACTAACAATTAGAAACATGGCATAACACTGGAGAGGGAGAAGGGAGAGGATTAAAATTTCAGCTGTCAACAAATGCATAATTGTCCATGCTGTGCACCGAGACGAGAGAGCTACCTGAGACTCTTCAATTCTGTTTCGCTTTGCAAAATTTGAGTATCCCTTTTTACTTGATGCTTCTTCTATTGTTCTTGTGGGCATAGTTGTGCTATCACACTTAAAAAAAGAACCAAGCAAAAGTTAGTGATGTACAGCACAGGCTGAGAAAAGCGTAAAAGGAAAAATTCATAAAGCCAGGTGGAAAAAAAAAACAAGTCATAGCAGGCTGCAAGTAATTACCATCATCAAATTTGTGGGTGCAATGCCGCAAACATCTGCAGACGATACACAATCACTGCTGTTCTGCGGCTGGTCAGCTGGTTTACTATGATTTTCATTGGAAGTATTCTTATAGCACCTTGGTGGCATGGCCACGAATTCACCAGACTCTTTCTTGTTAACTGAGTCCTTGGGCAGATTGCAGTTTGGCAACTCCATAGCAGATGCGTCCAAATCTTGCACAACACTAACTCCCTTTTGGCTGACAATAATTTTGGGATCATCGCCCAAACCGTACTCACAGTGAGAAACTTCGCAGGTTGAACCTAACATTGCTCGACTGCCAGAAGAATTGAAATTGGCAGCAGAACAGTCCACTGAATCTTTTACTGGAGGCGCTGATGATGAAGGTTCTGATTGAGCATCCCTCAGTTGGGACACGTGATCAACACCCATAGAGCAATTTACATTCTGAAAAGATATTCTTTTAGGAGACTCTTTCGATGAAGTGCCGGTAAGTGTCCCTCTCTCGGACAAAGCAACAGGAATATAACCATCTGACTTCTCAATTGAACCATTCGGTATCTTCCCCTTCAACTGCTGGTCAATATTAGAATTCACTACATTTTCAAAGGCATTCATGGCTACCTTATTCTCTTTCTGGACTACAACAACTGGTTTCTTTGCAATACAATTTTTCATATCTCGAACATAAAACAACATGTAGGCCTTTTGTTCAAGAACCTTCCCCTCATTAACTTGGACAACCTATTAAAAATCAAAATAAGTGAGCTCGTCAAAGAGTTATTTCCAGACAAAGTACAAGGACTGGCATATGAACTCGATTCAAATATGGATGATTATACAAAAAACAAAACATAAAACCATTTCAATTTTCAACTGAAATAGCAAACTAGAACATGAATTACCAAGAAAATCATGTATTCAAATTAGTTGGTTGTTTGTAAAACACTATTACTTCATGCCTGATTGTCATCTAGAGAATACCACATGCCACTTGAAGTGCGAACAAAGCAGTAGTAATGTCCAGAATGGGTGCTCCAACCAGCATGAACAAGAACACCATAGAGAGTGTAGCTGAGATCCTCATCCTGTAAAATTCAAAATGGACAAGTATTATAAGACATCAAAAAGAATGAACACAGCAGGAAAAAGATGTCAGGCATACAAGTTTTCATAAATGTTGCTGAAAACTAAAAACTGTAAATAATTAGTAACTATATTTGTCTTCCATATACATATTCCGGCATTTGAGTCAAAGTAAGCCTACAATATCAGCTAACACCAAGTATACCGAAACATCACCGATCACAATTATTGCATTCCAGAAATGCCACTCCATCAATACTTTTCCCAGATTCGGTATATGAGACAAAATCAAATAGAAAGTACTATGTTGATTGCAGACAATTAACTTCAGGGTAAACTCCTTAGGTATCACTATGCGATCAAAGCAAGTAAAAACACAATAAGGTTAATCAAAGGTGAATGTGCTCCATACAGTTTCATAAGATATCGTGTTCAAAGGACTGGGGATCATTTGGACTTCAAAGTAATCACAAACAACGATAGTTTAATTACAGAGCCTGGTTTGAAAGGAGAGAAAGAAAGAAGACTTGTAAAAATACAAAGATATTCAAGAGGGGGACTTACATAAAGACCAGTTACAAATGGTTTCAAGTCCAAGGTGGGGCCAAAAGAAATTTTTTTATCGATTTTCTGCCCTTGTATATGCGAACCAAACCGCTTTAAGTGAATAGTAAGCACATAAGGTGCCTTGTGAATTGTTAGCTGCTTAAGAGCTTTAACTTTATGTTTGCATTCCTGACATTGGTACTGGCTAGCACCTCCATCCAAAAACTCTTTAGCTGTAAAATGAGCGAGTGCCTTGTGCAGTGAATCTGCTTTTTCAATTTCTAAACTCAAATCCAAGAACGGGTCGAACTTATTGGAGCAAAAGGAACATTGTATGCATTTCACCTAGAAGAATGGCACAAGTGTCATTAGAACCACTCAAGACGAAAAAAGACCCTTAAATTGGGTATAAGCAAATGACAGCATGTAAGGTACCGTAAAAAGTATGAAGCAAAATAACTACACTTAACCAGTGAGATAACAGGGAAATGAGATCCTATTCTTAGGGTGCTACCCAATGATGCATCTAAGAGTTGATTTTTCAGTGGACCCCATATTTATTATTAAATATTCACATTTAGATGCACCGTTAGGGTGGTAGTGCCCCAAGGGAGTAGCTTGAACTTTTCCAAAATAACAAGGGATTATTTTCTCAAATTTTTTTTTAAAGGGTGTTTAGCCATTTTCCTGAAATTGCCTGTGAAATTAGGAGGAAAAACATCCATAAACATTTTCTGACACCTTAACATTTATAAAAGCCACAAATTACCTGACTTCTAAGCCGACCACCAAATATCTTGTGGACTAAACTTTTCTCATAAGCAGAATGTGATTCACTAGGAACTCCAGATGGTAAGCAGCATTTGTGCATGGATTCCAGTAAATTGACCATATACTCATGAGCATCCTCTTGTCTGGCATTACGAAAGTTCCGGGATATACCTAATATCTCAATTAAGGGTTCAAACCTTAAAAACAAAATCGAAGGTTCAAAGAAGCTAGAAGCCCAACCTGGAAATTAACTAAAGAAAGCTCAAGGAAATGTAGATTAACAATTGATTACAAACTAAATAGACAACATCATCGCGATGTGAGATTTGTGATGGAAATATTTTGAGAGGAAAAAATATTTGGTAATAAGATTTAAAATATGGTTGTTTCATTATCTTAATCACTTGACAAAGGTCACTCACATGTATCAAGAAAAAGAAATGATATGATAAAGACAGGGAAATGTACTAACCAAGCTTAAAAGAAATAAGTCAAATAACATTTCTATATGGTCGGAAATTGCTAAAAGATCAGCAAACCATGTAACAAAAATTAAGCAAATTAGGAAAAAACGTCCAGTATTTTATTTAACATGAGAAATAACAAATAAGCAAACAGCAAAAAACAAAACTCCAACGATCAAGGTAAGAATAAAATGATCGGCTTTGAGTTCAAATCAACAAGAGACCCATCATCTCCTTATTACAGAAAAATAAACAGAACATGTCTTCAATTGGATACAGCGCAAGTTGGAAACAAGATCTTTAGGCTCCAATATTCTTCCAGTTGATTGTAAAGCACGGCTTACATGTTTCTGTATTGCACATAGAGCACAAAATCCAGCAGTGCGACCTTCATAGACCATGAGAGTAAAATCAGAATGAAGAGCCTCAAATATGTTCCATAACAAGAGTGAAGAGAGTGACAGAATTCAGTCAATGCATGATTTAACATAATATAAGGTGAAGGTTACAGAAAGCTGAATTAGACGAGTTTAAAACTCGTTTTTTTCTGAATGTAACACAACAACAAATTCATAAAGAGGGAGAGGCTCACAGGAATATTGATGCTTCCCACTCTGTAGATAAGCAGCTAAGGGCTCAGTATAAGTCAAACATTGCAACACCGAATTAAGGAAACAAGTATTTCCAAGATTGCGTAAGCCAGCGCCCTGAAATTAATAGTATAAGGCCTACGTTCATGCAGTTAGTTACCACAAAAGAATTTGTGATCCAGAAGGTACACTTTAACCACATCTATATTAGTGAACTGACAAATTATTAAAACAATCAATAGATCATATATGATTTCCAATCGATCGGCAAACCCATATCAATATATCGAGTTTATGACTGGTGTCAACAGAGGAAAAATCAATTTACATTGGCTCATTAAGTGAACAAATAAAAAGGTTGAAAGTAATACGTATTTTTTGGGCTTAACAATCAATCCACTGATCAAAATTTTCCAGGTGTCCATAACTCTCACATATCCTAACAATTTTAGAAGGTCAAACGTTAATTGCAAAATGGAAAAAAGTGGCAAAAGAAAATAAAGACAGAGTATCTCATTTAAAAATCAATAAAGATGATAGATAGGTAGATTCATACACACAGACACTGAAGTAGAGCTGTGATATAATATGACCATAAAGTTCAGAACTTTGGAGCATAGACGAAAAAATGTACAACGAAAATCCATTCACATAAAGTGGATAATATGGAAACAATCCCATGAAACAAACAACTCACAATTCTGCGGAATGTAATCCCCAAACTAAACTCTGGATCCAATACCAAATTATCCGAAAGCTTAGGCATTTCATGTTTCGCCGCAAACTCGGATACCTTATCGTGCTCTGAATTTGGATTCAAAGTCACCAGCTTAAACCCAAAACTGCTATTATTGCTGAAACCATTATACGTTTTCGTCCCCAAATGGAACTCAATATTCCGATCAATCACCGCCACAGACGAGGACGGCTCCGGGTCGATCGCCGCCGCCTCTGAAAACATCGTATCGGCCATAATAGGTGTGAAACCTCGATTAAAAAAAACCCTTCCTTTTTCCTTTCTCCTTCGTACTGTCAGAAATTTTCCTCTGGTTTGGGTTGTTTTAACAAAGCGATTATGGAATCTCTGCGCGTGATTTGAGAGGCGATGACGGGATTTGTTTGAGCCTGAAAGGAGACGGAGGAGAAGCATCCACACTTAAACCCTCAAAAAGAGTGTTTGTCTGTCACGCGTTGGTTACGAGCGTCGCGCTTAGACGCGTTGCAAAATACAAGTGGTTTCCATTTGCGGCTATTTGGGAAACACCTCGTGCCAAAATTTATGTATCTTATCAGACAAATTTTTTTTTTAAATACATTATTTATTCAGATTGATTCTTAAAAGTAATATGAAATTTTTGCACACACTTGGCATTTTTTTATATTACATGCGCATATATATATGTTATAATGACCTAGTGCTATTTTGAAATAAATCATTTATTAAATCAGAATAATGAACCATCAGCTAGTCCGTAACCACCAAATGTCAATTTGAACCTTTTTACCGATTCAAACCTCTCGAATATCAGAGTTTGGAACTTCTGAACTTTTTCTATAAATAGATCATCTGAATATTAGAGCATGCATGTGTAAAATATGCGCACACTATATAGAAATTAGTATGTGAATATGAAAAGTTAGTAATATCGTTCTTTTGGTTCTAATATCAATTTTTTTTGGTAATAACGTGGATCGGAGCGTAGGTATTTTAGGATTGCTTAGAGGTACATAAATACTTAGATATCCAAAGAATATACAAAATATTATTTGTTGCATATTTATTTTGCCGACATATGTTATATAGTCATGACATATATGTTGTATTGTATATAACGTTGAGTATATTATTATTTAGTATAAGCCTTGTTTGATTAAGGACATTCGACCCAATTTTTTAAATGATTGGGCACCGAGAGTCATTTCTGATTTGACGAGACATGATGTTACGTTGACTTCGGACAGTCGAAATCTCTCGATTTGAGTGTGAGAATCATTTCTTTTTACGACAGAGTTGAGACTACATACCCCAACGTCTCTAGACTGAGCATAAAATTCTAATATTTGATCTTGGATTTTCTAGCATGCATTTTCACATTTGGTTTGCACACTCATATATATGTATTGGGCAATTAGATCGTTCACAAGTTATTTTCACATAATACGTATTTATAGGCGCCGAATATTGTAAGAATACACATTTAGCTATTTAATGAATTTTATAATTTTTAATGAGAGATAATATTGAAAATAAGTGTTATTCACTCTCTAAATTTTGTTAATCATATGACCAAAATGCCCCCACCTATTAATTTCACATAATACGTATAATTGATATAATACACAATAATAAATTTAAGATTTATTTCTAATTAATTATCTTTAAAATAAACAAATTTGTGAATATCGAATGTTTTTGGAATTTATTAATTATGTAAATTATCTCAAAAAAGTCACCTTGGGAACTAGTGCAGCTGTACAATCTTTATAACAGGGTAATGAAACCAACAAGACAAATGACAAATTTCAGAAAAGATTATCTTATTAATTGTTTTCATTGTTTGATCAGTTCAAGATCCTTGAGCAAACCAACTATCTGCTGCATGCTCGGCCGCTTTGAAGGAACTACAGCTGTGCAAAGGTATCCGATCTTCAACGCCTCGACGATTTGAGCATCTGGGGCTGTTCCACGGATCTTCGCATCAATAGCTCGTGATTCTTTGTTCCTCCTCACTAACGCTCTCACCCAACTTACCAAGTTTACTTCTTTTTCATCTGGATAATCATCTCCGACGGGCTTTTTACCGGTGACGAGCTCAAGAAGAACTACTCCAAATCCATAAACATCAGGTTTTGGAGTTTGCATCTTTGGAGAGCTTCTTTCTGGATCAAGAAACTCTGGTGGCATGTACCCTGGTGATCCACGATTAATCTCATCCTCGAGTTCACTACCGAAAATCTTAGCCAGCCCAAAATCTGATAATCGTGGTTCCAAGTTGGAGTCAAGATAAACACTGCTTGCTTTGACGTTTCGGTGAATAATCGGAGGTGAGCAGCCATGGTGCAGAAATGCCAGTGCCCGAGCCATGCCAAGTGCAATGTTATGCCTAAATTTCCAAGCTACTAGAGACCCCTCAGAGCCTACGTTTCGTATCCCATTATTCTCGTCGTCCCAAGTGTCCATGCTCCAGTCTTCTGTGGCTTGAACGCCAAGAGGCAAATCATACAGCAAGTTTTGCAGGTTCCCATTTTCCATATACTCGTAAATGGCAATCCTCCGATCTCCAGCCAAACAATAGCCAGCTAATGGGACCAGATTAGGGTGTTTGATTCGACCAAGATGTTCAAACTCTTGTGCCGCTTCCTCATCTGTCAATGTGGATCCATGAACCAAAACTTTGACGGCGACATGAATTCCTCCAGGTAATACTCCACCATAAACGGGCCCGAACCTCCCTTCTGCCAACAACGTCCCCCGATCAAAATTAGAGGTAGCAGACAAGAGGTCTGCAAATGTAAAATTCATCAATGGTTTCTCAAAAACTACTACTGGCACAGATGCCGCTTGCTTGATATCAGCCACCCAAGTGGTTGAATCAGTCTGGAATGAAAATGGTCCCGAGATAACTTGTTCTTCCCTAAAGGATTTCTGTTTCACAACCCACGTTTTTGTTTTCCTCCGACATCGAAAGGCCAAAAACAGCAATCCCACAAGCAAACATATCATCGAGAGAGAAAGAGCTAGAGCAAGCTTTAATCCCTGATGCCTCGGTGATTTTCTTTTGAACAAGGCCGAGTTTGCAGCAATCGGACAGCTGTTCACCGATCCAATGAAAGATGTTTGAAGGGCTTCAGAAGAAATCTGTGATCCACATAAACTCAAGTTGTTGTAAGAAAAGTTCACCCTTTCCATCTCATGGTATTTTTGGATGAGCATCAATGGGATACCCCCTGTAAGATTGTTGTACGAAATATCTAGAACTTTAAGATTATCAGTAGCAAGAGGAGGAATATGGCTGCTAAGATGGTTTTTGGATAGATCCAGTGTTCTCAAATGGATAAGCTGTGAGATATTACTAGGAATAGGACCAAGCAAATTAGTTTCAGACAAATTCAGGTACTCTAAATTGGTTAGCAACTCAACATTCAAGAAACCTTGTTTGGTAAATCTATTGTGAGCAAGATTAAGGTGAATGAGATTCTGTGCTTGATTCAAATCAGTGCAAAATATCCCACTAAACTGGTTTTCAGACACATCCAAATGCCGTAAACTCGACCATTTGAAAGTGGAACCTGCTATTACCCTGGCAATGTGACCTACAAACTGGTTTTTGCTCAAATCTATCACCTCCAGTGGCCCTCCAAAGATACCAACAGCAGAACCTTTAAACAGATTGTTCGAAATGTTAAGGTGGACAATGGAATTCATCCCTACGAAATCCGAATCCCGACCAGAAATTTCATTTGCAGCAAGGTTCAAGAATTTCAAGTAAGGGAAAGCCGCAATGAAACCTTCAGGAAGATGACCACTGAGCTTGTTTGCTGATAAATCAATGGAAACCAACCACGGGCAATGAGTAATTCCCGAAGGAACTTTCGATTCAAACATATTGTTACTGAGATTCAGAGCTTGCAAAGTGGTGATGGAGCTTATAGATTCAGGGATACTACCAGAAAAGGCGTTGAATGAAAGGTCCAAACTTTGAAGTTGCCCAAAATTGCCTATGTTGTTAGGAAGATATCCAGATATTTGGTTAGATGAAAGGTTAAGACTCTTGAGCGAGCCCAAACTCCAAAAATCAGAAGGCAAGGAACTGATTTTATTGTAACTAAGATCCAAATATTCAAGGTTTGCCAATTTCCCAATAGTGGTTTCAGGAATTACACCAGACAAGCCCAAACCAGAGGCTTCAAACTTAACAATATTTTCACCTTTGTCATCACAAGACACACCTCTCCAAGAACAAAATGAGCCAGAGAAGCCATAGTCTTCCGATGGATTTTTGCCCATTTTTTGCAAGAATTCAAACATATAAAACACATCTGTATTGGGTTGTTGGCAAACCACCAAAGGCCTAGAGAAAAGTGCCAAAACCAAAAAATAAACAAATATTCCAAACCCCATTTCAACTTTGCCCTACAAGCACAGAATAGTTCATTCAAAATAAAAGCAAAACCCCCTACCCTTCAAGACTCCAACTTTACCGACATTAATGCTCATAAACCCTTCCTCCTGCAACTGAAACACCAACAAATCCACAGCCGTCGCCACCGCAAAGCATTGAACAAATAATTTAAGGTTGCAAGATAATATCAAAAAATGGGCTCTTAACTTTTTCCTTCAGAACACCAAGAAAACAGTACAGCAACACAATATGGTAGACATTACCATTTTGAAAACTTCTACACAGTAGTACATAGGAACAGTGGAAACAATTGAAGTTTTAGGAGTCTAGGAGTCCAAAGATAATCAACAAACGTGAGGAGTATTAAATGTCTAACCTTGGGGAAATCTTGGACTCAAATGAAGCCAAGAATAATATCAGTGGCTAAATATTCAGACATACAACAAACACTATAAAAACTCTTTTGCAGAAAGGTCGTTTTAAATGAGATAAATACTCGGTAGTGGGCTACAACTTTCAACAGTTTTACAGGTTTACGGTTGTGTACGTAGTAATTAGTAAAGAAGGGGAAAGTGGATTTTGAGACAGTGGGGTGGTCAGATGGTGGACTTCATAAATGATGAAACTAATGTAAAGAAGGTGAGAAAATTCAATGCTTTCTGCATTTAGGTGTTGCTCCATCATCACTTGTTTAAACGTTTTCACTCGGGTTGCTCCTTCAGTTGATAATATTAATAACAAGCCACCTGACTTGAAAATATAAAAGTTTAAAATTTAATAACCATTAACGGCACAATCCCACCAAAATTCCCTACCATAATTTTTAAACTCAGACATTGACAATTTATTCACTGATTATAAATTGTTCACGTATATTTTTTCATGTTAATCGATGCATTGCATCACATGAAAAATGACATGACATATCTTGTATTCATTTAATCGACTTAGAGTGTGTTTGGTTGAGTGGATTAAATAAAGATAGATTAATAGTCAAATATTTCTCGTTAAAATTTTAAGTTGTTTTAATAATCATTTTGACCCGGTTTAAGATCCAATTTTATGGATAACTATTTGATTAATAAAATTAGATCTTAAACCGGGTCAAAATGATTATAAAACATATTAAAATTTTAACGATAAATATTTGAGTATTAATCTATCCTCATTTAATCCACTCAACCAAACACACCTTTTAGAAGATAATATCCCGAAACAAGATCGAACTAACTGTTGACGTGGTATAAGTACTCAATTGTTGGATTGCTGGTTTAACCAGTTAGTCGATAATTGATCCATCAAGTCAATTCTTGTTAAATAGCAAATGATACTGATAATCGACAAGTATTAAATAAATCTAAATATTTAATATTCATCTAGTACACTAAGTTTCCATGACTGATGGTCTAATATTGGTTGTTACCAAAAAATTAGGAATTCGACTCGGGCTATGCCATCACGAGTCAAAATTAATTGAGTTTTAACATATTTATTTTGATAGTGGATGAAATAAAAATGGTAAATTAATCTATTACTATAGTTTTTTTTTTTAAAAAAATTTCCTTTCAATGCGTATAATATAGGAAGGAAATATTATATGAATCCTTCGATTAATGTTAAAGCGTTGACTAACCCATTTAAATGGAAATGTGGCTTTTTTGAGTGCTTTTCTTTTACCTTCCAAAATTAGGCTATCTTCTATTCTTCTTTCCCACCCACTCGTTATCGTCGTTGCCTTAATTCTGGGATTCTATTTTTACCGGGTGGTTGATTATTTTTATCTATAAAAAATGTATAAAATGGACATATTATATATATTCATAAAAGAATCTCATATTTTATATAAAAATATAGTGTATAACTTTTTATATATAAATTTATAAAAGTGGAGCAAAAAATTGGTCTAAATTGAGACATAAATTAACATATCCAACCATAGAATAGAAGAATACCTTCTTTTTTAAAAAATTAAATTAAATTGATCATTCATATCACTAAATCGATAAATCCTAAGTTACCATACAAGAAATTCAAGATGGAATATTTCCATCTAGTCAATGTAAACTGGAATAGATATTGAATTCTCTATGAGCAAGAAAGTATTGATCAAGCGATGCATATGTTTGATCAACACAAAATGATTTCAATAGGAACATAAAATTAACTTCAAAAGTCAATAAACCCAAAGAACCAGCTTCCATATCTGGGTTGAAAAGTACACGAACCGTCTCCTTAGAGTCTGAATATATATAAAAAAAAGATACTATCACCTGTAGACACAGATCCATACTGCAACGAATAGCCAATATTTCAGTTGCAAGGACACTACCTGGATTATGGATGGTAAGAGCATGGGTACCACTAGTTATTTCCTGTGAATCTCTAATTATCGCTCCAACATTGTATCCATTATGCTTGACATCAAACCCTATATCAACATCTAATCAAAATAAGTTAGGGGGTAGGCAGTTTCCACAAGTGATCTACTGAGATTTGTGAAGTATAAGCTGAGATAACACACTTTAATCTAGAGTAACAAATAAGATCTAGAAATTCATAAACCCAATCCATTTCTAAATTTCTCGTTCTTACTCTGAACTTCGTGTTTTCGAATGCATGTTTCATGCCAAATCGCCCAACAAAAGATCACAAACGATTCGAATTCCTCCTGGTTAAATCTCTTTGACACATATAAAGCACAATCAAGAAAGGAAGCATCACGATGTTTTTTCAGACAGCACCAAAATGGAATATTTTTTCAAACATCCTTAATATCCAAATAGAAAAAAAGACAATGACTATTAGATGCATAATGGAAATTGCATAGCGAGCATGCCCCCATGAGTTGGAATATGATGAGAAAGCAAATTAATCTCAGTCGAAATAAAGTCTCTGGATGCTTTGCACATAAATATACGAACTTTCGATGGTAATCGGAGTTTACAAATCTTTCTCCACCAAGAGCCAAGAGCCTGCTGAGAATTGAATGGTGAGGTGTCCCAGCTTTTGGTCTCCATATGGTAGCCATCTTTAACGAATATTTATCATTCTAGCTTCCTAACCAAAATCGACACAGCCATGTTGGTGCAATAGAATATTGAGGATATCATCAATCTCATGTATGGAGAAGAATGTCCTAACCATGGACTCGTTCCAAATTCCCGTTACAGAGATAAATTGTGACACTCGAATGTGATTTTCTGTAGAAAGATGTAAACTGTTCTGAAAGGATGGAATCGTGGGGATCCAAGAGTCTGTGAAAGCCCGAATTCTCTGACAATTCCTTACTCGCCAACACAACCTTCTTTGAATGATTTCTCTACTCCACAACAAAGATCTCCAAACATAAGATAGATTTGAACCCACTTCTGCCGGCATAATATCTGAATTTTTTAAATATAAACACACGTCTTAAAATATATTTAAAATATAAATATTTAATACATTTATATTTTAAAATATTGACGTATAAACAGATTTAACATTTTTTAACGTTTGAATAACACTCCTCTAAAATATAACAAGATTATTAACAGGAAAATGTACACCGAATTTCTTAATATGAGATCAAAGTATGATTTTCATCATATATTACATGTGAATCTACCTTATAATGATATCAATAATTCAATGATAATTATCCTGATTTACTTAATGTTAAATAATTATTTGTTAATACTACAATTAATTAATTATATCAATATGGGCAGAAGAATCTTCAATATTTTGATGTGAAATGTACTCTAAAAAATCTGATATCCTGTAGCGATATATAGTCATAATTTATGTACAGTTAATGTATGATAGAGTCAGGACCATCCGTGTCTGAATAAAACAATAGCTTCATCTGACAAAGAATTAAATTTTTTTGGTCCATACGGTTACCGAAATTTATGAATCCTGTCACATTTTCAGTCTCACATTTATTAGAAACTAATATTTTTTAATAAATTTTTCTTAGAGATTTTTTTTATTTATAATAGTATTATATAATCAAGAACTTTTAAAGATTGTTTTGTTTGTTAGTAGGACAAGTATTTACTATTTTTAAATATTAAATATTTTATGGTGCTTTTTTTTAAAAAAAAAACTTGTATGGATGATGTGAAAAACATAGCCACTTTACACTAAAATCAAATTTTATAATATAAAAGTTTATTATTTTTGTAATATTATTTTTGTAATATATTAAAAATATGATCAAATGCAGACTCCCTAATGGCTAATCTGGCAATGGGAGGGTATTTAACTTTCTATAGCATTTTAAAAATAATTATATATCTTCTGCAGAGGCGAGGACACCATTTTGCGACAATATCATTTGGCTATGTGCATGCAGAAAATCATATAGAATAATGGGCATCATTGCGACAATATCATTCTTCAACACCTAATGTTAATTATTTGGCTGATTCAACTATTTATACATAAACACTAATCGTGGAACCGTTACATGTCTCATAACTCAATGTTATATTTGAGAATCTCAGGGGGTGTATTCAACGTGGAAAATTTATTGACTTTTAATGATTTTTGTAGATTTTAAAAATCTAGAGGTATTCAATCAAGACTTTTGCATACTCTATAGAAGTCTTGTGGTATTCAAAATAAACTTTCATGGAGTTTTAAAAAGTCAAGTGGTATTCAACATTGACTTTTATAAACTCTATAAAAGTCTACAGGTATTCAAATTTTCCATGGACTTTTAATAACTCCATGGAATTCATTGACATAAAAACATTAAAGCCTAAGGTACAACTACAAATTGTAAAAAATTGTATTTTGTTCACCCCAAATATTTGAATGGATTTTTAAAACTTCTAACTCTCTCTCTGTCGCTTCACATCACATATCTTCATATCTTCTCTCATCTCATCTATTTTTATTACTCTCTCAAATTTTCGAAGTGTATCTCTATATATATTTTCATCTTTCTTTTTCAAATTTTTCATTTTTTGGCTGATTGTTCATTTAATAATTTTTTATTTTAATAACACGGGGAAATTTTGAATTATAGAATTGATTTTGTGATTTTTAATTTATGATTTATACAAATTAATGTAATATTCAATAATAATAAAAGACGATCAAAAAAATGTTGTTTAATTCTTAATAATTGAATAGTTTCGTAACAACAATGATTTTTTAAATTCATTTTCGTATTTTTGATTAATATGTAAGCTATGATATTTTTATACAAAATTATATTCACACAATAATAAATAATATTTTTTTACATTTATATTATCAATTTAAAAATAAGATTACATGTTAATCAATTGATGTATTTTAAAAAATTTACAAACATGTATATAAACCCACATATATATATACATGTAAGGATTAAACGATTTAACTTTTAAATAAGTAAATTTATTTATTAATATAAATATTAAAAATAATTTCAAATTGAATATGTTATATATGTCAATTAATTATTGGTTCAAAGAAATTAATAAAAAAATCACATGTTATAGTTAAGTACACAATTTATAAAATTCTATAACAAAAAAATATACAAAAGTCTATAAAAATCTTGCAAAAAAGTCTACATAAATCCACGTAAATCTGTTTATAAATCTGTGAGATTCCATAAAAGTCAATAAAAATTTATCAAATCCATAAAAGTCTATAATTTAAAAAAGTCATTAAAAGTCATCAAAACTCTGAATTGAATACACCTCACTTAATGTCTATCTCATATCGAGACTCCGGATGTCACTGAGATAAGAGACATGTAACGATTCCACGATTAGTCTTTATTGAAGGTTTCCTTTTATGAAATTCTTTTGATCAGAGCCTCGAATAGCGCTATAGCGGTGTTTTGAGATAGAAGGATCGATGATGTGTAGGTATAACTCAAGATTCAATTGAAGTTTAATGAATTTATATTAAGAAGATATAAAAGATTAATCGAAAGTGATAACTATCCAAAAAGAACCAATTACAAAATTTTAAGTTCTAACAACAAATTTTCTTCATTGTTTGTGAATGTTTATTTTCAAATATAATTTTAAATAATATATTGTAATAATTAATTTTATAACCGGAGACCGTTTTTATGTACATATAAATTGTGTGTATATTTTCTGTAAATTGAAGAGCCTCGTGCTCCTCTCATATGGGCCTGTTCTTATAAAACAATGGCATAAATTAAGGCCATATATTCTCTCCGTTTAACAAACTATACTAGAAATAATTCAATTTATCAATCAGATCATGGCCAAATAATAGGCAAAAAGAGTTCAATTAAATATAATACATATTTTACACGCAAATTCGCAAGTCTTCACTAATTTTATAGAGAATCTTAGCTCATTTGACACCGAGATCTCAATTTTGAGACGACGTCACGATCTCTCGACCAATTATTGGCCTAATCTAAATTTCATTCTTGCATATACATCCTTGTTAAATGCTCCATTAAAATAAAACACGAGGGTTGGCCAAATAATCCACGTGTTGCCTTCAATTTATTGGGCCAACCTAATTTAATAATAATTTAATAACAGTCATGCTAGGATTGATTGCTTTCTCGATAATACTCTCAATTTTTTTTTCCAAAAATATAAATAAATATATCCACATTATCCTATATAAAAAAGTTAATGAATACACGGCATTATTTTATTTCAATTTCTAATCCCACAAAACAACTTATTTACTTAAAAAAAAACATTTTTATAACATTATATTAGGACTCCACGGCAGATAACAAGTGCGTACGAAAGAAAAAAGTATTTGGGTAAAAAATTGAAATTTATATTTATTATTTTCCTACAATTTTGGTGGGTATAGTAATTTTAAATGTTAGATGTTCATGATAATTGTAATAAATGAGAATCGAGATATCAATTTTAGAACTGAATGTATGTCGTTTTAACAAAACTCATATTTAATTATAACGATATAACTTTAACATTTTCAGTCATATAACCGTAATATAATTGTTACACAAGTCATTATTATAATGTACAAAATTTTATATTTAAAAAAAAAAATTAAAATACCTCAAATTTATATTAAAAAAATAAATAGATAAATCAAATATTTAAGTATAACCTGTAAACCGCCACCTAGCATCACAACCTTAGCTGTAAGATCTGTCTCTCAAATCCAGAAACAAGAAACTTCGGAGCTCCAGAAATGTCGTCTTGTGCAACCCTTTGCGAAATCCTCTTCGCGATCCTCCTCCCGCCGCTCGGCGTTTGCCTCCGATATGGATGCTGCACTGTAAGTTGTCGTGGTACCATCAGATTCGTTCCCCGAAAAGAAGTCAATTGATCCAATTTGTGCTTTTATTGATTGTTTGAACAGGTGGAGTTCTTGATTTGCTTGGTTCTGACCATTTTAGGGTACATTCCCGGGATTATTTATGCGCTCTACGCGATTCTTTGCGTCGATTCCGAAAATGTCCGTGGAGACCAATATCAGCAGCTTGCTTAGTTAGTGCACCAGCCCTCTTGTTTTTCGGGTGGTGTGATGATGTTGTCGTGATATTTATGTATTTCTGTGTTATTTATCGTCGGAGTTTGTGACTTGCAAACGATTATGCTTTCTGAGTTTATTGGAATAATTGTGGATCTTGGAGCTGGGCATCTTCTGTCGACATTTGTGATGATTTTCCATGTTCAATTCGAGATGTTGAAATGGTGAATGTGTTTTTACTCATTATTTTAGTGTTTTTCTCCCAGCCTCTATTAAATCCTGAAAAGTTTTATCTTTTGCTTATATTTGTTCAGTGGGTGAACCCTTAGGCTAACTGAAACTCGAGTTGATGAGCTCAATCTTGAGACTGCAAAATTTTGGGTGTATTTGGTGATACTTCTGGTAAACATTTCCTTGGAAATGCGATCCTAGAAGTCGAGTTGGGGAATGTGATCTATGTTTCCTTGTTTGGTGATGTTATTGGTATTTCTGGTAAAAATTTCTTTGGAAATGTGCTTCTAAAATTTGAGTTGGGTAATGTGATCTATACTTGGATATACTTTTGAAATTAAACATTTATCTACGGATCTATCGGAAATGTGATGTTATGTGTTACTGGATAACTGTTGGGGTGTTTGCATCATTAATGTTATGTCTTTATTTAAAAAATTCGAAGAAAATAACACAACCATAGAATCATTTACGACTGATGAAAAGTTGAATTCAAAATAATGATTTTATGGGAGAATATGGAAATGAAATGTAAATGTGGGAAATAACTGTAAAATAACGTAGATACATTAGCTTATGCTTCAGACAAGGGAATACGTTGGTTTCCAGTGAGATCTTTGCTATGGGATGATTGTTTTGGCTTGTGTTTAGTTACTAAGACATCAAATATGATGTCTGGGTTGTCATACTGTTTAGAAAGCATTACCATGTGATAATAACAACTAGATGTTACCATAGTTATTAGAAGCACAGAGTGCCATAAGGTGCGTACGTCTCATGGAGTCTAGGCATGGTGCAAGGCATGCTATGAGCCTTATTGAAGTGGTGCGCCACAGATCATAAGATAAAGGAGTGATAACATGGATTTCATCTTGGATTCACCACTCCTACATCGAAGGTGAGCTTGAGAGGCGATATGAGTATTTACAGCACACCGATGCTTAGGGCTTCATGGTTAAGGCACACGCGTCATGACAGAGATGTGTATTAGCTTGTTTGCAATGGTAGTCTCATTGCGTCCTGAGCCTAGACGCATTTCCTTCGGGCTTTTAATAGCTATGGATGTAGCATAATTGTTTTAGATGAAATGTCACCAAGATTCGTAGGATTGGTACAAATATGATTATGAACTAGGAATTGAAGGCAATATATGGAACACTTAAATATTTTATGCTTAACTTTATTAACAAGTCTAGATGTAGCCAACTTGTGAAGGATTTTTAGTTTTTTATGTTGAATATTGTTCAGTTCGTTTATCTGCATATTGTTATTGCTCTTTGCAGTGTATTCTTATCACTTAATCGCCAACGCTTTCCCCTAAGTAACTATTAGGCAAATAACGTGTTCCATGCTACTGCTAGGATTCTTTATTTGAATTGTCAAGTGTTTTTTCTTGTCCAAACAAGAACATTAAGGCTGATTACGTAAGAACATCGTTGGCATTAAGACTTTGCAGCGTTGATTTGATCGATTGTTTGAACATAAATGAAGTCCAAATGACTGCTTATGTTAAAACACAGAAACAAAACTACTTGGAAACTCCTATCTATCAGAGGACAAAAATTTTAAATTATGAATCTTTTAATTTTTGAAATTGTATGGATTATGGACATCCAATTTAGTTCGAGTCAAAAACTTGTGTGAGACGGTCTCACGGATCGTATTTTGTGAGATAGATATATCATTTGGGTCATCCATAAAAAAATATTACTTTTTATGCTAAGAGTATTATTTTTTATTGTGAATATCGGTAGGGTTGACTCGTTTCACAGATAAAGATTCGTGAGTCCGTCTCACAAGAGACTTGCTCTTAGTTTATTGACTATGCCAATTGATTGATGAGCGCGATTGTTGAACAATAACTATGTTCGATTAATTTGAACATATTTGTTAATTTATATAAATGCAATGGTAACTGATATGGAATTCAAATACATTCATTCTATATTCGAATCAATTTTTCAAAGTTTATCCAAAATTAAATCTCTGCTACGAGCTCAACCTAAAACAAAATTATTTAAATAAGTAAAATTACTTTAAATGATAAATTAAATCCAAGTATATCTATTATTTTACTGTATATTAAGTGAGTGATGCCTGTAAAATATATATTTGGTATGTACAATGGAACTTATTTTGCCTGACCTAAATTACTTTTATTATTTTTACTTTTTTTAAACGAGAATAGATTATTTCTCGTAATATATATGTTTTGAGTAGGTCTCATGTGAGGACCGTCCTTACCCATATTCACAATAAAAAGTAATATTTTTAGCATAGAGATCTGTCTCACAAATATGACTCGTGAGACCGTCTCACACAAATTTTTGTAATATGATACGTTTTTAGCAATAAATTTTTTCCAGTTTAGTTTATATAATAAAAAATAATCATTCTACCCATCTTATTAAAATTAAATTATAAATTGTTTACACAAAAAATTTCGATACTCACTTCGATTCCGCCACTGACTTGCCGTGGTTCTGGACCCCCGAATTTGAGAAAATAATCGATAGGATGCTCCGATCCGTCGTTTTTTGGAGTGGAGGCTCGCTTACAGAAGTTCGCCTCAGCCATTGCGCTGCTCGTTCTCTGTCTTTGGTTGCTGAGAGGTATATATGTTTAAAAAATTATTTTTGGTAGGTATTTCCGCGTTTGATCGGATTGGGATGATTGGACGTCAGATTCATTTGAGTTTTAGCAGTTTTTGTACTTTTTATTGCGGATGTAATCTACAAAATTTCATTCATATCGGCTGCTGTGGATTGCATAACTTGCAAAAATTCAAAATTGCAATAAGAACGTACCCTGAGCCATCCATGATCCAACCCATTAAAATGGTGAATGGACGAGCTACACTGATAGATGGAAAACCTAGAATGATATTATAAAGCTGGATCTCAATTGTGATGCAATGGCTCACATTGTCCAAGAGAAGAAAAGGAGTGGACGACATTGGGAAATTTTTGTTTGGATATGAAAGTATTGCAATTTTGAATATTTATGGTCATTAGAAGGCTGATAAAGTTTGCATCAAATCTTTATTTTTTGTGATAGCTTGTAGGCTGTAGCAGCGCCGTTGAATAAATTAGAATGCAACTTTTTGAGTTCTAACTGCGTTCTTCTTTTTAGATCCTCTTTTACCTTTGAGCATCATTGTAATTATGCGATGACGATGCTTTATTTGGTTGAATTTTATGCATAACTAATGTTTGTTATGAGCAAATGAAGACGCTTGGTCCTTTTGGATTACTCGAGTCTTTTCACAGTAATGGTTAATGAACTGTTGCTTTTATGCCAACTTTCTCTTAGTTTTATGATTCAAAGTAAGCTAGAAGAACGCTTTCTTTGTAATGAGTGAGTGTCGATGCTGGGTGATTTTCTCAATTTGTAGCATTTTTCTTCTGTGTTCATGGTTTAACTAAATTTTAGAGCATTTCCTAGCATGTTACGCAGGGAAGTATTACCAATCTTGTTGTGGCTCTTCCCGTAAATATGTTAAATTACCAAAAAGATACCGATCACAATTATCAAATTCTTGTTTGTCCTTGAATTTTTTCCAGGTGCCGGAATCTTGAAGTTCTTTCTATCAGGAGCTGTCCTCATGTCACAGATGAAATTATGGCTGAAATAGCATCTGGATTCCCCAAGATCAAGGAACTAGATGTCAGCTATTGCCACAAATTCTCACAAGTCTTTGGCTACAAGAGGATCGCGTTGTTCAAATATAAAAATTCTAAGACGTAATTCAATGAATTGGCTGGACCCTTCCCAGCATATGGGAATAGTCCCGAAAGGGTATCTGAATGCGTGCTCGCAAGACTGAGATTCAGAAGCTGCTGCCATCTCAAAATTTATGCCTTATCTTTTGCATCTTGAACTTTGCTTCTCATAGTTGACAGCCAAAGGCCTTGCTTTGATTGCTGAAGGGTCCGCAAATCTGGAATACATTGATCTATCTGGATGTGCAAATGTGACTATTCGGGATGTTGTAAATCTGCATTTAATCTGAAGAACTTGAAACATATGAAGAAGCCCAACTCCTATATCCCAAGGTCCACTGTTCACGCTGAAAGATGTGGTCATTGGAATTTGTATGATGAGCGATTCCAAACAGATGTGTTCAGAATTTGATAGGATATCCATTGTGTCACTGCCGAGTTACTGGCGCAATGTGACGGAAAACTTGTGCAGTGTATTCCCATAATGTACGCGTGTAATTTTTTAAATATAATTCCATCTGTACCTCAGCTTCTGTCGAATGCTGTTTGTTCAGTTAGTGTGATTTGTGTCGTCCATTTTACTTGATCAGTTTTCCAAGAGAAATAACCTTGTAGATAAGCATTTTCTGCTGTGATTACTTTCTTCTCCTTTTTCTTTTTGTTTTTTTTTTTTAAAGATTTTGATGCTAGGATGGAACTGACATTCGAAAAGATAGTTATTCGAAGATGCAGTGGCTCATGAACCTAGTTCGTACAGGAAACTTGAAATATTTAATAATATATACAATATTTCTAATCAGGTTTTGTTCAAGACCCTACTTTACCTTTGCATATTCATACTCGGCTGCACTATCGAGAAAGTCAAGACCCTGTTCAAGACGCTGTCCCTTGCGATTTATTTATATACACAAGTAGAGATCTCCCAACCCCTACCACAAACATGGCAATTTATTTTTGAAAAATATAAAACAATTGGTTCCCAGACTTCGAAATTTCCGGAAAATCAATGAAATTATACCATCAGATTCTTTATAAAATTGTTCTTAGTAGCATATCATGATCCACAAATTTAACAAGTCGCCAAAACTTATAACAAATTTTTAAAAACTAGTCAAATACAAAACAACTGGGTACTAAAGGACCAATCAGTCTAGAGCATCCATGGCCTATGCTTTGCCACTTTCAACAACCAAAAATCTTTTTACACGGTCTAATTCTTTCACTATTATGGCCTCTTGAACAAAAAGAAAAATTAAATATACAGTTCCTCATAGCTCCACCTCCAACTTATTGCTCAACTTTTAATGTGACATTAGCACATACCAGAGGTGAGAAAAAACACACTGCCTCCAGGAGGGGTAAAAAGTTTCAAGCAACTGAGTGAGCTCTAAAATAAGCTCTCGCAGGCTGCAACATCCGAGAACTGTGAACCCAAAAGCTCGTTGCCAGCAGGGCCACATTTAACAGTCTTTATTGTAGCAGCGAATATGGCTTTTTGGAAAAAATCATCACTCACCTTTGTCAGAATCTCCTTCACGTCATTGAAGTCTAATCCTCCTGCTAAAACAAGTTTCCCGATAATCTCACCAAAATTGGCTGGTGCTTTTGGTACATCGATGGCTAGATCATCCAGTATAGCAGCGTAGAGGAGGCATCCAACACTGATATCCTTTGCACTAAGTACATTTTTGGCATACAGGTACTCCAAAAGTTTGGAGACTGGCTCCATGCAAGGTGGGTTTTTATCCAATCCAAGGGAGATGGCCGTTTCCACGACTTCAGGATGATAAGAAGGAGATTTCAATTCTTGTACACATTGAAGTGCCTCGTCCAAATGTCTGATACTAAAGTATTCCTCCAGAAGATCAAATGTTTCTTTCTTGAGCGCATCTTTTGATTTGACAAATAGAGCCATTGGTTTGTCAGTAACTGGATCTGGAGTCACAGATGGAGCAATTGGAGCCAGTCTGTGTGGAGCAGTCACATGAGATCCAGGGTTCATACCATATCCTCCATAGCTAGATGGGGGAGTAGGAGATGCACCACTGCCCTGCAAGAGGGCACTACTTTTGCCACCGGTGAAACCTCCGGTACCTTGAGGTAAAAGCCGCTGGTTCACTGAAGGGGATTTCCCAATTGGCGGCTGAACACGCCCAGCAGTCTGAATGGATGAGCTATCACCTCTTGGTGTAGATCGAGTCCTAGGAACTTCCCAGTTTCCATTTTCTATTCCCGGCATACCAGGCATCATACCACCAGAACCAGGGCGATTCATTGGGAATCCAGTGGGAGAAAGACTTCCTTGATCCCCAGAAGCAACAGCTCGACTATTTCTAATACTAGCAGTAGCACCTCGACGTAGCCCCAGATTTTTCTCAGCCTCGGAATGGATCTCCGTTATTTTTTTGGCTTTCACCTGGTAAATCAAAAGAATAAATCAGTTAAGAACTTAAGAAGAAAGGTATGAAAACTGTCAGCAAAAAAACTGTTACACTCACCTCTTCTCGTCGTGGAACCCAATTATTGGCACGTAGATCTAGAACATTGCGAACCATGAATCTCAGTCGTGAGGCAAGCTGAGAATTTGTTGACAATTCCTTCAAGCGATTGAAATATACATCATTGATGGGCTTTGATTTTTGGTTGTCACTGAGCTGTTTTCCAATGGTGTTGAAGAACTGACATATGGCCTCAACATTCTCCTCCGCGGGACAACTCTTGGTATCGTGTCCCAGCAGTTCCTGCTCAAGAAAATTTCATGCTATCATATCAGCTTCTAAATAATAAAAGATGGATGGATAAACTCATTAGACTGCTAGACATACAAGCAGACAAACAGATAGATAATGTGTGTGAGATTAACCTGAACAATGTGGTGAACAATTTTCTCAGGAACCATCTTCTGCTTCAAAAGTTCTCCAATGAGACGGATGTTTCCAAGTGTACGCAGTTTGAGTAACCTTTCTTTATCTCTTCGTTCTGATTCTTGCTCAGGAGCAGTTATCTGTGCAAGCTCTTCCCTCAACTTGTCAGAACCTTCAAATGCATCCTGGCAGTTATTCAAGAGAACCCGCTTAAAAGTAATTTCTTTCCCACCAGGATCATCCGATGGAAATGGAGGGAGCTTTTCATTTAGATTTGAACACAGCAACGCATACATAGGGCAAAATGTTGGTTCCAGCACAGCTTTGTCAAATATCAAGGAGATAACTCCCTAAAAGCGAGAAAAGAAATACATCAGGAGCTTGCATTAAAAGGCGCAAAAATAGACATAATGCTTAGAAGAAACTATACCAGCAAATTAAAAGGACATAAAAAACATAGTCTAATACTAATATCAAAACATTTAGGACCTTCAAAATATCAGCTGAAGTAATCCCAGAGTTGATCAATTGATCCTTCAGAAGATCAAATTTCTCCGGAGTCAGCTTATTCAGGATGCTGCAAAATATACGAGGATCAACAGCAATTCTTAATACAACAAGATTAATGCCTTCAAAGACTAGAATTTATAGAAGAAATCTATCAGAAAATATACAAAGAGAGTATCAGCTAGTAATAAATAAAAGAGGAACTTTTTGCCATTTCATTATATTATATGTTGCACAAAATTTTTAAAGGAACTTGATGTCAACAGCAACAAGTACAAAGATCACATCAGAGTAATCATATCGGTTTATGATTCAGAAACTGGATTACTTCAATCCGGAAAATTATTGAATGCAGCGAGTTAAAAAAATCTACGTATTCTACATGCAATACGTGCAGCGGGTGAAAATGGAGATTAATTACCCCTTCACTGTTTTTAAAACGCGTTCCTTTTCAGAAAGGTTCCCCCTTCTAGCAGACCATGGTACCTCAGCCTTGATAAGAGCAGGTGCAACCTGTTTCATAAGCCATACATGAAAATAAACAAAATAATTTGAAGCAACAGACTGCAGGGTGGTATATAACTGCTTACACACTCTCCAACATAACTAAGATCGCAGTTTAGTACACAAATATTATAGAAATGGCTCAAAAAACATTTCCAGCAGACATAATCACATGTTCAAAACTTTATGTATGACCAGGAAGTGCTAGAGAAACATCATCAACAGAGAAATTTAAAGTGTTTGCTTAAAGGGGCAGCCCTTAGAACATAATATCATAACAAGTTGAACTTTTGAACAAGTGTAATACTTTAAAGATTGCCACACCGACAAATGGACAAGAACAAGAAGTGTAAAAAACAAAAGAAAAAAGATAACTAAGCCTTTGGATAGCAATTTAGTCAAAAGTATTGGAAAATGGTTAAAGAACCCAAAAAATGACGCAAGCAATTGCTTTCAGTCAAACTTCACTCATCCAAGGGCAGTCTAAAATTAATTCCCAGTTATAAACAAGAACATTTTCAACGAAAGTGACACAAATGTCATGTACATAAAATATTCAGGTGAATATTAAGCATTGTTCAGACGAACTAAAATAGAAAAAACATAGGAGACACGATGTCATAAACCTTATTATCAGTCTTAACTCTTAAGTTACATAACAAGATATATGTAATAAACTCCACATCCATCTCCAGCACAAACTAGCAGAAGAGGAACGATATAGACACACGACAAATCGCACAAATTGGCACAACATAGAAGATAAATAAACATAGAAACCCAAATAACTATTGATTAGCTAGTTCACACTCTTATCTTGTTTGTGAATGCACAAATGCTAAAGCTTATTTGGTAACAAATTTAAAAAGGGAACAAAAACAGCGAGAGAATAAATTATGGTGCAATTTTAATGAAAATACACTACCCCTTGGTTGGAAGCAATTTGTGCTTTTGGAAACTGCGAGTTCAGCTGATCTTGCTTATAACGATTCACGCCTTGTTGCCTAGGGTCAAAATGGCCGCCAAAATCTTTTTCTTTCGCTGCCTCCCAGGATCTCTCATCTGCAGGCAATGAACGATCACGCCAGTCACGTTTGTCTGGCTCAGAATATCGACTCTGAACCTGATTTGGGAGCTGCACGTAGGACAATTTCCATTAATTTATATTCACAAGACATGGAAAGGAGAAACTAAACAAACTCAATTACATTATTTTCTCCTCTAATCCAACTTGGATCTGCACCAAAAAATTCAGAATCAACTTCTTGTTTGACTTTCAAAATATCCTCTGGAATGTTTATCACCTACATAAAAGCAATAAAAAACGTGAAAGATATTAAGATCAACGTCACCGCTAGAGCCAGATATCAACAGCAAGTAAATAACAATTTAAACGGTATCATTATTACTACAGAAAAATGTATGCTCATATTTAATGATTGTTCAAGCTTTTAATGTGAACTCGACAAATTATACATTTTTTATCCGTAACAAGATTCAAATGGCCCACCAAACCCGTAAAATTAATCATTAATTAATATATACATACAAGAAAGTTCGTTACATAACTGATTGAATGGATTCTGAAGTGATACTCTGACGTCGAATACTAGAATCATGCAAAGGAAATCCCGAAAATGCATACCGTTATACACATAAACGATAGCATCACATGTGAGGAGATCATAAATAAACCTTACCTCCCTTAACTGCAGTAGCTGGTCTTTAGTATATTGGACACGTTCACGGCCATCAAATTGAGACTCTCCTGTCTATTAAAAATTTAAACAGAGTTTCAACACTAGCATATAATCGGTACACAGTTACCTATAGAATTAATTACAGATCAAAAAGCATCAAGATACTGGGAATCTATTTGAGCAGAATAATGACATATTCGACCAAAAGTTATTGCACAAGTATTCTGTATAGCGAGGTTTCAAAGACGTAGATTTAGTCTCAGATTCGCATAAAACCGAGTTACCTACATTTTATCTGCACTATCAAGTGCCAAGAATGAGAAATCGACCTCAATCCCATCCTAGTCACATCCCATGATTGTAAAACAGGATCATCCATGTAAAGATCTTTACTTTATAAACAAAACTTTAATCCCGTCATTTAACTACCCAAAAGTATGTCTTAGTTTTTCCTAAAGCAAAAAATCTGTGCCACTTAATCCCACGGAAATTAAATCACGCGCGTCAAATGATTTCTTCACGGAGTGCACAATTCAAAAATTCACAGACACACGTCGATACCACCGGCTTGGCAGATGAACACAGACCCAAAAAACAAGCAGCAGAAGACATCAATGATCGATAAATTTGAAAAAAGTAAATAGAATACTAGCGAATCTCGAAGAGAGATTCAGGTAAAAATTAAAAAAACCTGGATCTGAAATAAAATCCAACCTTGAAGAGAGGGAGTGAAGTTGCAAGGTTACCACCGTGAGGACGCAACAGCGGGAGATCAGAATTGGCCGCCGTTGATGAATCGAAGCGCGGGCCCAATACTCTGCTACCGCTGCGAGTGCCACCACCTGGTCTCAAGCTCAACACCGACTGATCAGACTGCATAACTCCAAATCCAACAGAAAAAAATATCCACCGTCCAATCAACCACAAGCTTTCTTGCGAGAATTCTGATCTACGAAAACAGGAAAGATAGAAAGAGAGATGGATAAGGATTACTTTATAGAGAGAAAGAGAATTAGGGTTTCCTCTCTCTAATGGTGAGAAAGAGAGGAAGAAGACGTTCGATAGGAAGATGTATGCATATATATACTCCTAACACCGAAAAGGCGAAAACCCTTCTTTCGGAAGGTAAATATATTTCATTAAGGCAAACTAATAACATTTAATTAAGATAGAAGTTTATTTATTGGATATATTTTTATTAATATATGGATAAACTTTTATTACACTGTTTTACTAATCCCTTTTAATAAGAATATTCCACTTGTTTTTCAAAATAGGTTATATGCATGTATTTCCAATATGATATGTATTTCGTTTTTAATTTAGTTTTAATTCTCATTTTTCATAATCTATTTATCTATTCATCATCAATGTGAACATTCTATTAAAAGAGTATATTAATAAATAATGACAAAAACTTGTGTGAGACGATCTCATGGATAGTATTTTGTGAGACAGATATCTTATTTGAGTCATCCATGAAAAAATATTACTTTTTATGCCAAGAGTATTATTTTTTATTGTAAATATCGATAAGGTTAATCCGTCTCACAGATAAAAATTCGTGTGACCGTCTCACGAGAAACCTATTCATAAATAATACACATGCGTTCTTCATCACATATAGATGATATTTGATTGTGATTTTGAATGAAATGTAGATATTTGTGAAAAAATTTGAATGATAACTCAAATGTGAATCAATTAATGAATTGAATTATTTTTTTTATTAGAAGAAATTCATTTCTCATTACAAAGAATTATTGAAAATGGCATCATTATAATGTTATAAATAACATTTCATGACAATTTTCTACATGCTTCTGCCCACTTAATAAATAGAAATAGGTAGTTGGTAGTAAAAATTTTTAAATTTTAAACATTTTAAAAATAGTTAATTTAAATATGTCCACATAACTTGTACTACCACTACAACTTCTCAATTATTCTTGATCTAGGATCCTCGAGACCATTGTGATTGCAATATATGCATCATATATTATTATTTTATTTCCTTTTGTTAATTTTATTATTTTTTACCACTATTAAAGAATTTAATTTTGCTCATGTAGGCCTTTCTCTTTGAATAGCTAGCTATTTTCCCACATTCTCGCTCTTTATAGAAATTTATGTTATCAATAGTACTACTAATATTTTTGTTATTATTGTTCATTTATTTAAAATACTTAAATTAAACTAATTGTCGTAAATAATTATATTGTTTAAACTATTCATATTATTATTTTAAAAAATTAACAAACCAGATCAACCATAAATAGGACAAAACTTATTTCTTTATTATATTTTGACAAATATTTTCTATTATTATTCTTTATTTAATTAGTGTCGCACTCATATTCGCAAAAACTACCACTTACTACATCAACCGGACCACAAGATACAAAAAGAAACACGATCTCAACTAACTCAACAAAACTATACCAAGAAACCATCACTCGGAACATAGAACCATCTTCAAGGTCAAAGGAGGGCTCAATCTACCTCTTCTATCTTCGGTCCGGCGGCCGCGCCACTGCCACCCGAGCTGGCGGCGGCGCCACCTCCCGGCATGTCCTCGTCCATGGGAACATCCCCACCGCCTTGATACATCTTAGAAATGATGGGATTGCAAACATTCTCTAATTCCTTCAACTTGTGCTCGAGCTCTTCGACCTCGGCCAACTGATTCCTATCCAACCACTCTATCGTCTCCTCCACTGTCTTCTCGATCGTAGCCTTGTCGCCGGAGCTCAATTTTGACGCGAACTTCTCGTCCCTCACTGTGTTTCTCATGTTATAGGCATAATTCTCGAGCGAGTTCTTGGCCTCGACTTTCTTCTTCACGTCCTCGTCCTCCGCCTTGTATTTCTCTGCATCCTGCACCATTTTCTCTATCTCCTCCTTACTCAGCCTACCCTTGTCATTCGTGATCGTGATCTTGTTCTTCACGCCCGCTGTTTTATCCTCTGCTGTCACATTTAGTATACCATTGGCATCGATGTCGAATGTCACATTGATCTGTGGGACACCTCTAGGCGCCGGAGGGATGCCGGTTAGCTCGAATTTTCCAAGAAGATTGTTGTCTCTAGTCCTTGCCCTTTCACCTTCATACACTTGGATCAGAACACCGGGTTGATTATCCGAATAAGTTGAGAAAATCTGCTCTTTCTTGGTGGGAATTGTGGTGTTTCTTGGGATCAAAACAGTCATCACCCCACCAGCAGTTTCAAGTCCGAGGCTCAACGGCGCCACATCAAGCAGCAACAGTTCTTGAACCTTCTCATCGCCTTCCCCGGTCAATATCGCAGCCTGTACGGCCGCCCCATATGCCACCGCCTCATCGGGATTAATACTCTTGCAAAGCTCCTTCCCATTGAAGAAATCCTGCAACAGTTGCTGAACTTTCGGAATCCTAGTCGATCCACCCACCAACACAACCTCATGAACTTGAGACTTGTCAATTTTGGCATCCCTCAAACACTTCTCCACAGGCTCCATACACTTCAAGAACAGATCCATACACAATTCCTCGAACCTCGCCCTCGTAATAGTCGCATAAAAATCGATTCCTTCGAACAAAGAATCGACCTCGATTGTTGTCTGTGTAGTCGAAGATAAAGTCCTCTTCGCCCTCTCGCAGGCAGTCCTCAATCTTCTCAACGCCCTTGCATTCCCACTAATATCCTTCTTATTCTTCCTCCTAAACTCCGCAACAAAATGATTCACTAGCCTGTTATCAAAATCCTCCCCTCCCAAATGAGTGTCCCCCGCAGTAGATTTCACCTCAAAGATCCCTTCCTCAATAGTCAACAAAGAAACATCAAAAGTCCCGCCTCCCAGATCAAAAACAAGTATATTCTGCTCGCCCACCCTCGACGCCTTCTTGTCCAAACCGTACGCTATAGCAGCAGCCGTAGGCTCATTGATGATCCTCAGCACATTCAGACCTGATATCGACCCAGCATCCTTCGTCGCCTGCCTTTGAGAATCATTGAAATACGCGGGAACAGTGACGACCGCGTTCTTTATGTGATACCCCAGGAAGGATTCCGCGGTCTCCTTCATCTTTATCAGCACCATAGACGAAATCTCCTCGGCAGAAAATTTCTTCTCCTCCCCCTTATACGCAACAACAATCACGGGCTTCTCCCCAGGCCCTGCAATCACCTTAAAAGGCCAGAGCTTCATATCGTTCTGCACCGACGGGTCGCTGACTCGACGTCCGATGAGACGCTTAGCGTCGAAAACAGTGTTGTGCGGGTTCATGGCCACCTGATTCTTGGCCGCGTCGCCGATCAGCCGCTCGGTGTCTGTGAAAGCGACGTAGGAAGGTGTCGTCCTGTTGCCTTGATCGTTTGGGATGATTTCCACGCGGTCGTTTACCCATACTCCCACACAACTGTAAGTTGTGCCGAGGTCTATGCCAATCGCTTTATTATCCTTCGCAGCCATTACTAAACTACAAGAACACAGAGACTTAAAGTGCTTCACTTAATGAAGAGCGAATCCAAGAAACTTTTATCTATGAGTGCACGCAGAGAATCTGATATTCATATGTGTATATATATATATATATATATATATATATATATACACATACACACGTGTATATATTTGGATAGAAGAAAGCAGTAGAGATAAACTTGAAGGAGGTGGAGAATTCTGGAGGACAGTGGAATTGTTTCCGTTCCAAAAGTGCCCTTGAGAAGATTGAGAGCGTAGTGAAGTACAGTGGGATGAAAGGAGGTGTTTATTGAAAAATCAGGAGTTGGAATGAAACGATGCCGTATTGATGATTGCTGAGATGTCGAATTGGTAGAACGCATCCATGACACCTGGCTGCATTCATTCATACGTGTGACCACGAGTTAGATTTTGATATCTCGAATTCGAAAACTCGTCCCAAAATTTTATATTTTGATCTAAATAAAACATAAATTAATGGTCGTTATCATAATTTTTTAGAAAATAAATGGAATGTTTATGTTATATTTTTTTTATCATAATATAAATATATCGTATAAACATTTTTTTTATTTCATGGACATGACAAATTAAGTGTAATTTATATAGGAGGTTCTGATAGTTTTTGCAGGTGTGGGTTGGCAATTTTATTGAATTAATGAATTTTAATTTTCTATATTTAATTTTTTTTATTGCAATAAGTAATTATGTTAGAATTGTTTTTTCCATTCGATTTGGGTGGTGTGAAAAGAGTATTTTGTGAAAACTATGGCGGACCGAAATTAGTTATTACATCTTCAATTTTTGTTTGAATGAGTCTCATGTGAGACCGTTTTACGAATCTTAATCTGTGAGACAGGTCAGTCATACTCATATTCACAACAAAAATTAATATTTTTTTTTTTTTTGATCAAAGGGGAGGGGGACACCCAAAAGAAAGTGCCTAACTAATTGGCACTCTCCTACCGACACTCACACCGAGCTTGTCTTCTTCTATTATCTCTTTCAATCTTGTCGAAGGGACTTCAATTTCTTTCCAGCCTCTGTCATAATTGTGTGATGTCGAAGCCAAGAAATCTGCTGCTCTGTTTTGTTCTCTGTAGATATGCAATGCTTTGACTTCCCACTCCCTATCTAGTAGATTTTTACATTTGAAGATCAAATTATAAAGTGAAGAGCATGGCATCCCTTCTCCATGTAGCCACTTTACAGCAACCTCTGAGTCTATTCCAAGCTCTACTTTTTTATATCTCAGCTTCCAAGTTAGTTCCAAGCCTTTATATATTGCCCATAATTCTGCTTCCTCAATGGTACAGATGCCTATATTGTAAATGAATCCCGTAATCCATTCCTCGTTTGACTTCCTTAAGATCCCACCTCCACCTGCCTGTTTACCCTGAAATTTGACACTTCCATCAACATTTAAAGCACACCAATCATTTGGTGGAGGTATCCACCTGATTCTTCGATATTCATGTGCAATTTTGTTATGAGGTATAACTCTTTTTGTTAAAAAGGCTGCTTGCACTTCCAGATACTGGTCCTTTATCCACTTTGTCTTCATCTTGACATCCATCTTCTTATTCTTAAACACATAGTCATTCCTCCATTTCCAAATCCACCAAATTGCAATTGCAAACATACTGTTCCAGTGGAAATCAGTATCTTTCTGTGTGGCTTTAGCTAGGTTCGACCACATCCAATCATCAAAAGGGAGTCTTAAATTATCTTTATTCTTGCTTTTGGCAAGTAGCTCTCTCCAAATCCCTTTTGCCTCTTTGCATTTTCTGAAAATGTGGTCTACATCTTCAATTTCTTCTGTACATAAAGGGCAGTGACCCTCTGTAGTAAATCCTCGTTTGACTCGTTCTTCATTGCTCATGATCTTTCTGAGAACAACTAGCCATACAAAAGCTCGAACTCGGTTTGGGACCTGAAGGTTCCATATGGTTTTCCACCTGTTTTCTTGTCTGTTGTCAACGGAATCATTAACCATCTCATAAGCTGACTTTACTGTGAATAAGCCATTGCTAGTTCTTCCCCAGCAGCTAATGTCCTCAGCATTATCATCGTCCAAAAGGATGTAAGCCGCCAATTTGTTTTGGACATCAATGGCAAGATTCCTTCTATTGCTTTCCAGTCCCACCCTTCACCACTTATCCAATAAGCATTTATTTTCTTGGTCTGATCCATTGCTCAAGAACATTGCAGAACAAAAATTAATATTATTACATAAAAAGTAATATTTTTTCATGGATGACCTAAATAAGAAATTCGTCTCACAAATATGACCCGTGAGACCGTTTCACACAAATTTTAGCCTTTTTGTTTAATATATGTGTTAGTATATTTTGCAAGCTTTATGTGTTAGTATAATTTTTTTTAGTTGTAGAAGAATTGTTATAATTGAGTCTCGAAATTCAAATCCGTATCAAATTTAAGATCTTCGTATTAGTTACAAGTCATATACTTAATATAATTGTTTTTATGTAATAATTTGAATATTTTTAAACAGGATAATTAATATTTGGTAAGATTTACCATAATTTAGAGTAATTATATTAATTGGTTAGGGTAATTATTTACTTATCGAAAAGAAGAATATATTTTAATTTTCGTTATATATATCTCTTTATGCAATTATTTATTTTTTCTTCTAGAACGTATCTTTCAAATTTTGAAAATTTTATTATTTTTAACTGGAAGTGTCAATGTGCACTGTACACATGAAAGTGTGGTCGATACAAATCAATATTTCGTTGATGTCAGTCAGCACGACGTCAGAAAACCGACTAAAACTAAAAAAAAAAAACACATATAATGTAATAAGACTGAAATTAGAAAATAAAGTACCAAAATCACAAATATATAAGATCCACATTGCAATTTTCTTGATACGAAACTTCATCACTCTATCACATCATATTTTATAACGTAGTATAGATAATAACATACACGTAGATGTTAAAATCTTCTAAATCGAAAATGTACATAAAATACTTGAGTTTTTAAGAGAGCAAACAAACCTATGATGAAAAAAAATCCACCCCAAAAGATTGATGAGAGCCAGCTCTCTTGGAAAGGTCCCTTCCACTGAATCTATCTAATTTGAAAAGATTGCATTCCATTTTGTTAACTCAGATGCAATTAAGGTTGAGTTCTCGCTATCTTGAGGGTGTTGTTCTCAAAACAGATGTAACGATTGACATTAACTGATTTTTTTTTAAACAAGGTGAAGCTTGAATCTCACGTATTATGACCATTGGATCTACGTGTAGATAATACTCTGCGCGTAGAGTCTCGTTAACATGTACATCGGGATGCCCACAATTTTTTTCTCCTATGTCATAGAAGAAAGACCTGAGCCAAAATTCATACCTAATGAATGAATGACCATAACCTGGAAAACAAGAAAATTGTCCGTGCCTTAACCAAGACAAGGATGTTGACTATGAGTCAACGCTTTCTTTTACATTTCCATTGAGATTAGTTTTACAAAATAAATACATGAAGAGGAAATTATATAAGCTTGAGCCTGTGGTGGATAAAAGAAACAAGAAAAGATCACCTAACCAAACCTAATAGAAACTAACAATAACAAAAAAAAATAATGAATAAAACGAACATATCAGCTATACACACAAAGTAGCGGTCATTGTGGTCGAATCGGGCCTAGTGGCAAAGCTTAAACTGCAATATCATTAGAAGGCAAGCAAGTAAAATAACTTGCTCATCAATTGGTATCTCATCTGTGCTAGTCATCGAGGACGCAGCTGAAATTGTTAAAATCTTGTTCGGAAAAATTCTTGAACGATCTTAATCTGGAAGAGTCCGAGAACTTGAAGTTTTCTCGAATGTGAAAGGTGCCAAGAATTTTAACGAGTATCATCAGTGTTTTCTTCAAAATTTTGAATGATCCAAATCGAGGACATATCAAGAACTTTGTCCAGCGGGGTAGATTAGTATTTCTTCAGCTTCCTACATTAAAATTATGTAGAACTCACATAAAATTTGATATTTTTCCATTTGACGGGGAGCGTTTCCCCACAAAATCCGCTCCTGATTCTTGATACCAAAAAAACATCGATGCACCATTTCTCATAGCTTCTGTTTCATCTGCAGTATATGAGTCCTAAGGCTGTGCTCTTCTACCTGCCCAGGCACAGTCAGGCTCATCAATTAGTGCAAAAATTATGGAAGTGCATCACAAATATAAACATTATAGGAAGATGGGACAAAGCCTTTCATAGTTGTCTGTTTGGTGAACATCTGAGATTTCTTATCATTATCCGTAAAACTCTTATTGCGTAAAATTAATAGTGGGAAACTGGCACACAGTTGCTTAGCTGGAAGTGAGCTCAAAGGATGAAATTCAACCTCAACAGTTGAAAAAATGAGAAAACATAAGCTTTCTAACATCTTATCTAACATCAGAGAGAAGCTCTGAGCTGCTAACAAGGAAGAAAAATCAACTTCAGAACAATTATCACATGGCACTCCAAACTTCCCACGAGTCACCATTAGTACTCTTCAGTCTTGTCACACACACTCGCAATGAAGCCAATAAGAGGAATGGCAAAAGAACAAAACAAAATTTGATACTTAACAAAAGTTTATTTGTCCTCACCTGAAATGCAGCGGAAGAGCCCATAAGCGATTCATATTCATCAAGCAAAGCTCTTTCTTGTGCTGCTATATCAGCGAGTTCAGAAACCAAGTGATTCATCCCCTCCACCTATACATGCAATTGAAGTCTTAAAGGATGCTGATTTTGAATATGCCCCACATAAGTGCAATGAAAGTTATAATAGATATAACCAACTAAAAATCAAATTTAAGTTAAGAGCATACAAATGTGTGTAAACTGGGAGGCAAGGACTCAACAACACTTTCACTTCTATTCATCGAAAACGCAAGAGATCAAAATAGTACATATCCCAGAAGCCAATGAAAACAATAATACTCTCAATTAATAGAAAAATTATGAGGCAAAAAAACACTGGTGAAAACAAATAGTGACATAAAAGTAATAGGGTACGCCAACCAGGTGATCGAATTCTCATCTTCTCAACCTCCACTTAACCAGCTAGAAAAACAATTCTACAAAAAAATGCTAACGCTCTCTTTACCAAAAACCTGACCACATTTATTTCAGGGGTGACTGTAACATTTAAACAACTAAGTTATGTGTTGTTTCATTCATAACCCTAGTATGGTATTTAATAACAAGGTGTTAGATGACATAAGGACTATATGCCCCAAAATTAAAGACATTGAGGTAATTGTAGTGTCAATATTATTGTGCATAAATAACTCAAGGTTACAATGTTGAAACACTTTCTTCTAAAGTTTCAACTCTTTAAATATTTAGGTTGACCATGTGTTAAAACATTTTGTCACAGAACCACTAGCATTCAAGCCAAAAGAGAGAAGTGTGTAATAATTTGCAAGGCAAAAAAATTCCTTTCCCTATCCAGCTCGCTATGCTTCTAAAGTCGGTAGCTTCATTATATTAGCTTAGCGCAACTCAAATTAATTGATATATCATTCCTGATAAAGTCCCTCAGTTTCCCATCTAGAAAATGCACCCTCTGATAGAAGATACAAGCTTGAATTTCACTGTTTGTTGTCATAAATTCAACTTATGATACACCAACCGATTAGTTTTGCGGAGTAAGCTAAAGGAATAGCATGCAATAACATTCTCCCCCTCGTGTTAGCAAACAGTAGAATGTGATGGATACAAAAGCAGATTTCTCGGACCTTTGGAAGTACGGAACTTAATGAAGATCCCATCGCCTGCATTACGTCCACAGCTGAGCATACAGCTGCTTTCACAGTCTCAATATCTCCCTAGAAAATATCTGATTAATTAAAGTTTGCATCATTAAATTTAGCATCAAGGACTAGTCAGCTGGATACCTTTGCTCCTCCAGTTACTGGAATGCGGTTGGTGCTAGACTGCAGATCTTGGATGGCTGAGGTTAATGAATTAGTATGATCTCTTTCAACTGAAGCCCACTCATTAAGACCAGTCAACTGAGAGTTGAATTTGAGTTAGTGAACTTAGAAGCGGACAGTGTGCTACAAATACCGGTCATGAGGCCAAACAAAATGCAGCTGTATGCATATATCAGCATATTGTAGGAATACCACAATTAAAAAATACGATCAATTAAAAACATTTGCCCGTTAATGTGAACAGAGGCGTGTTTTAACATGCTGACAATATATAATATGATCATGTATGCATTTATCATCGGCCTATGTTAAGGATAAGCTTGTAATTATCTACATGATCAGCTGTTGCAGCCACTGAAATAACTGACAATCTCATTTCACAAACTTTACAATCCATCATTATTGGAAACTTCTCACCTCCATCCATTCATGAGATATTTCTTATCAATGAAACTCGTCTCTGTCAGACAATAGTTCTATGTAATAACATCATGTGACCCAAACGAAAAAAGATAGTTTTGCGTAATCTCATAATCTACCATATTCCGTGAGATCAGGTGAACAATTACCATTTGAAAGAATTTATTGATGTAAACTTGATTAAAAATGCGACAGTACAGCATTCCCTTGGAACCATGACTTTACAGTAGGAATTTTGACACAGGTATCAGTATATTCCATAAAATCGAGTTACTTGAATTCCGAATAGCCCAAAGGAAATCTGTAGTTGAATGATGCATGAGATGCTTTGAAATTAATAAACATACAACAGTCATTAGAATTGATATTATGCTTGAAAAAAGCCCAAAGATGTCACCAAATAGCAATTTCACTACAGTACAGACGATTAAAGTCACATGTCCCAAATTAATTTTTCTCGTCCTTCCATCCCTGTCAAAAATAAATTATCCTGCTCAAAGAAATTTGTCGTATTTGTGACTCAATATGATTTTCCAGATAAAGCTTGAGGTATATATATTGTGCTTCTAGAAACTAATCCATAAAGAGCTAGTGGCATTTGAAAGTAAACCGCATTGATTAAGAAATTGTCCGGTAAAGCAGAATAGGTTAACTTGTATGTCAGTCAAGCATCTTAAGAATTAGAGATTGATTACATTATTGTTCAAAACTGAGTAAATCTTCAACTGGAGGCTCAGCTGCTGGAGATCAATCCTTTTCGCTACTACCGAGTCTAGCATATCTACAGTTGTCCTCCACACACTATACAGCATATCCTGAATCATCAAATCAACTCATGCACGTATAAATGGATAAAGATGTGTTTGATTTAAAGAAGAAGAAGAAAACGACACAGCCGCCATCACAATTTACTTTAGCTCATAAATTTCAGATTTATAGCTAATATCTAAGAGAAAAGGTAAGCAATAAAATATGCTTATGAGGAGATAAGAAATCTTGTATATAAAATGTCACAACACAGAAGATTATCTTGTACATAAAATGTCACAACACAGGAGATAAGAAATCTTGTTCATATAAATACAGGAGATAAGAAATCTTGTGCATATAATGTCACAACCACCACGTCAGCAATTGCACATAAAAAGAAGAATAAAAAATTTAACTTAAAATGGATATTAGAAAATATCAAAATAACATATTCAATGTATTTGAAACAGTTAAAAGGCACGCTAAAATTTCAGTTGATAGTCTCAAACCTCTGCTTTTACTTTTTGAGAATGCAATGCAGCATCAGTTCGGGCGTTTGTGCATATCGCCATTGCATGTGTCTATTATATAACAAGCGCAACTGATGAACATCTTCAATGTGATTTGCAGCTTTCTTTCCTTTCTTAACATCGACCATGAAACTAAGAACAGAAGCAGAACTCTGAGGTTGTCTGGATGGACTGGATGGTCTAGCCTGAGAAGGACTTGGTGCCCTAGAAGGATTGGTACCCTTAGTTCTAGATGGACTGACCCCTCTAAAAGAGGGCGAGGGGGATGGAGGGCGTGATCTAGGATTTGTCACAGACTGAACTTTTGTTGCTGAATTCAACAATAGTGTTCTATCTGATAAGCTTGAAGAGCCAAGCTTTTGTTTACTCAGGGAACTGGCATCAATTGAACATCTATTTCCGTTATCATCACTGCATAATAGCATTAACAAATCACTGGAAGATTTTTGTAAAGGTTTGCTTGCCCCATCCAAAGATAACCTCCGAAGGGAAGTCAGACCCGTGCCTGAATGGGGTAAAGATGAATTTCTGTTAATTCTATCCGTCAGATCAATGCTTCTATTCAAAGTGCCGGAAGACACTTTTCCACCGATTCTGCTTGGCCATTTATGCTGATCGACTAAGCGAGTATGTAGGGTATCAACGGGTTTAGAGTTCTCAGATTTATCAAAATTCTTTCCTTTCATTGGACTGCTCTTCCTCTCCGGTGCGGGCTTTCTTGAAGCAGGTGTTGTTTCAGCTTGTTTACGAGTTATATTAGATGATGGTCTCAGAGTACGATCGGTGAGAGTATGAGATACTGGTTTTTCTTTCCTGCTAGTAGGAACAGATATTGTATCGGATTGAAAAGAAACACTGAGACTCCGCATTGTAGATGGCCATAAAGACTCTGGCAATCTACTGCCCACTACTTTTTTTGACGCCAATAGCATTTGTGCAGATGTATCCTGCATTGGTGTTGATGGAGTTGGACTGGGTGGTGATGATGGTCTAGAGGGGCGTTTTCTTTCAGCTGAAATAGCTCTTTTTGGTGCCAATACTGTTGAGGTTGGTGATGTTCTACTGGCATTAGGTGAAGGGCAGCGTTTTGGTCCATTGGCTGCAGAGAGTGTAGGTGACCTATACCTAGAACTAACTTCTCTGGTTCGAGAGAGATGGGTGGTTTCATTCTTGTTATCAGCAGGAACTGGTGGTGGTCTCGATGTCTCTGTTGTAGATTGTGTCTGCAGTGCTTCTGATTCACATACATCCATAAATGCATCACATTGATGTCCCGTTTCACGCACTATTTACCACTATAAACATATTTTCAATAGGCTTTCACTTAAGCTAGTTAATCTATTCTTACTTGCACCACTCGCAATACAGGATCTCCTTCCCCACACTGAAAATCTGCCACCACAGATGGAAATAGAAAAGAAAGGAATCAGGAATGACAAAAAGGAAAAGATGCACAAAAGAATATATCTTTACAGAGACCCAGATCTCAATGAAGCTGAACTAGAAAATTTCAATCAACAAAGCTTTTAGAACCATCCAATATGGCCCAAATCCAGACAGATCCCATACCAAAGCAACAGTGTTGAGAGGATACCAAATGAAATGAAAAAAGGGGGGGAAGTAAAAATCACAATATAAGGAGAAAATACAGTAACTTTAGCCATCCCTCGGAGAATTGTGGAAGAGTGGGAGAAGAATGGGGGCAGAAAAGTAGTATAGGAAATGGGAGGGTGTAGGTAGGATAAGAAAGCCCTCTCTTTCTTTCACTCTTACCATTTATATTTTATTTCCCTTTGTTCATGGTCCCCAGCCTTTTGTCCACCCCCCCACCCCCCCCCCCCCCCCCCCTCACGGGAACGCCATGGTTGGTTGAATTGGAACTGCGTTTACAACAACTACACACGCAACACGCACACACATTCAGTAAAGAAACTCACATTTAATAATAGAGTTCTCTGCCCCTCTGTGCGTTCGTCCTTCCCACAACCAACTTTTCCTGAAAGGAATTCAGTGAAAATGATACCTTTAACCGCTCTGTCAACAGCATTGCCAGTTTAATTGCGTGAATACGTCTTACTTTTTCATAATTGCATTAAAGAAAATTGAATTCCAGAGAAGCAATAGTTAAATCAAAATAAACGTTCACGAAATATTAAAAACAAGCCGAGTGGAAAAACGGTTCAGATTAACTACAGATACCCAGAAACCCAGACAAGAAGGCCACGTGCAATTAGAGCTGATTGTCCTTCCCCATGAACTTACTGTACCATTATTACATATACGGATATACCAACAAAAAAGATTAATAATTTAATCACTATTAGCCACAAATAAACATGAATCAAGCATCATTAGGTGATTAAATACGTTCTGTTATATACATAAATGTCGGGGAATAAAGGCAGAAAATTTTTTGCGTTAACGATTCCATGTACTGATTATCTGCCTTCATCTCTCTTTATTTTTCACCGAGCTTTTCAAGCATCTGTAGATTTCAAGTATAATCTTCGTAAAATAACATTCACAAACTTAATAATAAAAATAAAAAGCAATCATTATCATAATCGAAGTCGGTGAATTACGTAAGATTTATTCAGATTCTTCGAAATCCTGCAAGCGGAATTTAATATTCCAACAGAATTTTCTCACATTTCTACTCGAAAAAAATTATAAGTCAACAATCCAAAGTACATCACACGCAATTATCCGAATTCAAACCAGTGCTGCACGCCGAGAAAATCAATTATATTCTTATAAAATCCCAAATTTTCATGAAAATTAAACCAAAAACATTATAATAGTATATCTGATGAACGTACCTGAATTTTCCGGCGACGAAGATCAGTGATCAGAAAGTTCGAAAATTTCGTAAACCATAAATCAACCCAAGTTTTTTTTCAGTATATTATAAATATAAATAAAAACGGATTAAACAGATTATATTATAATACGAAAATAAATAAAATAAATTGCAAAGGAGAAAAATTCAAAACGAGAGTTTCTGCTGCGGACGTTTTGAGAGAGGAGAGAGAGATCGTGGAGACGGCGGTCGAGTTCGCGCCACATTATTATATACTAGTTATTGTACCATATTTTTTTATCATATCGATTAACTTAAAGTAAAATTTAACAAATTATGTTAGGACTAAATTGATATTTGAATAGGTTAAAATAAAAAAAAAGAATTAAAAGTGTTTGTTGTAATTTAAAAAAAAATAAAAACAAAAGTGTAATATTAGTATCATATAAGGTAAAATTAGGGAAAAAAAGTTGATGTCTTATCTAGATAGTTATTATTATGTCCTTACACTTAATAATATAGTATAAATTTAATTGAAACAACTAAGTTAATTTTTCGTCTAATGAAAATTTTATAATTATGTTAAAATTAAGAGTTTTATAAAAAAAAATTATGAAATTTGTTTAACAACTGACTAAAAATACATGATGTTTTGTAGAATGACCGCTTCTCGTTTATGCAACTCAAATACTTTAAATTGTAAAGCAATGAGAATCGAACTCGTGACATTAGCTGAAATACCAATGTAAGAACGAATCCTTGTCGCTTTACCGAAAATTATAGTTGATGATAATTGTGCAAGCTAAATATTGTAAATCGTAGAGCAGTTCAAGCATCAAGATTCGATCGTTCTTCCAATAATGATGATTATTATAATTCAACATATTTTCCGTTTTATCAAAAAATATAACTCAATAATAATTAAGCAATTTAAATATTTTAAAATCTATATTAGTCCAAACATGATGATTTAATCTCTTGTTGGCTTGTCAAAGACATTGTAAAGCAAATTAATTACTATTTGAAAAGTATTGAAAACAGAAAAAATAAATTATACTTGTCGTTCAATAGTTTATTTGAATATCAAAGAATCATAGTAGCAAAGTCGTAAATTATAAGTTGACTTGAATATGTCAAAAACAGCACGATTAATATTAAGCTTCGAGAATAAACTGGAAAACGGCATTTCATACCTATTTTTATTTTATTTTAATTTTGGGGAGGGGCTTGATTTATTTATTATTTATTTCACAAACCATAAATAGATAAATAATCATATTTCGTAGCATATATATTAGAAAAAGATGATAAATATATTTTTACGATTTTCAGACACATCATTTAATCACAGCCATGATTTATTTCTATTATTCGAATTATTGGATCATTTTTCACGACTGTTAAATAAATAAAAAAGGTTGAAGAGTAAAGTGTGAATATTTAATGGAGAAGATGGATATTTATATGGTGGGCAATAGGCCAATTGATGGGCAAATTTTGTGCCAAATAACACCCAACAAGATCATTCCTTGGCATGTTCTTGACTTGGTTTTATTGGGATTTTTTTTCCTGCCAAGAATAACAAAGATGTAAAAAAAGGTAATGGATCTAAATTTTTTAAGAGACATGTAACATTTTAAAAATTCCATTCAGTGCCATTTTTTAAAAAGTTTATAGTTTATGGCCAATAAATTATGATACTTTAATTTGCAGGGTTTATTGGTGAAATTCTTGATTGAATTTTTTTTTCTTTTTTTGTTGATGAACTACTTGTTAGCTTGGTGGGTTTAGTGGTTTTTGAGGACAGATATATGTATTAGCTAGGATATATGATAATTTCGTGTGGGGTTTGAATCTTTTGCGACAAAATCATTTACAATGATACTTGTCTTTGTCTTTAACTTATAATTTAAACTGCTCATGATTCTTGTCTTTTCAACTCGTTCGTGTTTTTTTTTTTTTTTAAAAAGGAAATAAAAACAACTCAGCATAAATTTATATCTAATCTAATTAACCAAAAGAGTTGATTAATTAAAGGCGACATTTTTATTTTTGGAAATCAATGTGTGTCAAATAATATATACTATTGCTTTTGAGAACTTTGTGCATCTACGTACAATAAATTCTTTGTGTAAACTACTCTTTTAATTTAAAAAAAAAAACCCGTAGAAATGCCAATTTTTATGAGATTTTATTATAGTTATTTCGTAATTATTTTGGTAAAATATAAACATGGTAATTATTTTTACACATTACGAACAATTTAGTAAATAAACTGTGATACTCACGGAAAATTTCGTAATTATTTTGGTAAAATATAAACAGGGTAATTATTTTTACACAATACGGACAATTTAGTAAATAAACTATGATACTCACGAAAAATTTAGGATCCAATTCCAGCTAGTGTCACTAGTACAAATGAAGATTTTGAGATTGCCCTGAGCCTAAAATCACGAATAAGACCGTAAGAAACGGGACCAGGAGGGTGTCCCAGCGTAACAACTCTGACGCTCAAGTCAGAGACTGAGGATATAAGTGGAGAGCAACTAAAAGTGCTGCTGAAAAACAATATAATGAATGAATGAACTGAACACTTAAACATGGTATTTATAAGAGAGTGCTTGGGCGTGATGGACATGTCTTTCATTTGAGCAAATGATGGACCAGAGATAACGGACTCATACATAAAATATCAAACTGGATGTCGTACAATGGTCCAGAATTGGCACGTTGGTGATAATATCTTGAATCTTAAAAATATATCTAACCGTCTGTATCATTCTTATACTATGATTTTTTTTTAATAATACATTAAAATTTTGACTTTGTTTAAAGTAAATTTATCCAGACTATTAACCGTTTATTTTTAGAATAAAATCATATAACTAATAAGCTCTTAACGTTATAAAAATAAATGTAACTTGTTAACATATAAAAAAGAAGTTATAAAAACAACCGTTCATTCATCCTTAAATGTCACAACAAACTGAAATAACCATGAATACATCAGATCCTACATCCTTTTATTCAACTAAGTTTTCACTCGTAACAGCCTAGCAGACCGCGCGATTGATTCACCCAAGGCTGTTATTTACCTACCTATTTCATTCCTCTCGGAGATGACGAACAAAGCCGTATTTCCCAACCAACATCGATGCACTCCATTTCCGTCTCTGTGATCCTGAATATCAAACTGTTAGCAGCACACAATCGAATAAACTAGAAAAAAGACAGGGTTGAACGATTAATATATTGCTCGAATGGAAGCATCAATTGTTAGAAAATAATTATGGTTAGCTTATTATATTTATGGTACCCTTTAACACGTTTTTTAAAAATCTACAGCGACTCAAAGCTATTCAACCATCAAAGGTTGATTAGGGTAGATGCGACAAGTAATTTATCAGCTGATCATGAGCAACAAGAGAAAAAAATGACAGAATTCAGGAAACGGGAGTGAAGAATGACTTCAGTATTTGACAAATCCTGGTTTCGGGGCCTTTCCCATAATGGACTCTATATCATCAGTGTAGAGACCAAGATTTTTTGCTATGGCAAAACCGGCATGCATCCCATCAACTGCAGCACTCACTATTCCACCAGCAAATCCAGCTCCTTCTCCGATAGGATACATCCCTTTTAATGATGTGCTCTCCAAAGTATCACTTTTTCGAGTTATCTGGATGGGAGAGCTAGTTCTAGTCTGCGGCAACAAGAAACTCAGATCATAACCTATTTTATGATGCGACACGAACAAAAAACTAAAACTGCATTAGCAATACCTCGACTCCATGAAGAAGTGCATTGTCTGAGACAAATCCTGGCAACTGCAAGCTCCAAAATAGTTTTAAAATATTAATAGTTATATCTTTTTTTGACGATATTAATAGTTATATCTTAGAGTTTGATGAAAATTGAAAAGTGCTTCAAAATGAAGATAAAAAATATGCAATAAAGGTGGTCAATCAAAACCTCTTTGTCGAACATTAGAATTGCATTCTGCAAAGCTTCGGTAATTTCAATCGGAAATAACTCATGAAGACATGCTGGCTTCACACCCAAACGATAGCTAGATGGTGGCAACAATGTGCCTGCAAAATAAACAAAGTTCAGTATAGTCCTCGAGAAGAAAGTTATAGCTGCAGGAAATGAAAAATAGAAAGCAAGGAGAAAACAAATTGTTCCACCTGATAATCGATGGTCCAGGAAATTGGTCACCTTTTGCACAGGAACCACAAAACTGCCACCACCCATCACAGCTGCTTTTCGCTCAAACATTCTCTAAAATAGTGCATATACAATGGTTTAAACCAGTTCACAAACAAAATGAGATATGGTTGCGAAAACAAAGCACAGTAATTGAGCTGCTAATAAAATCAAAAGGCAAAACTGTTGGAAATTTGAGTCAAATTTAGAGTATAAATGAAAGTTATGACTCATGAACGTGGAAGTATCTTTTGGCTCTCCACATTTTTGAGTTAGTTGTTGCTCATGATTGTGGAACTATCTTTTAACTTTGCACATTCTGGAGTTAATTGAAGACTTTTGGCTCTTCATATTTATGAGTTAAATGGAAGATTAATTGAGTAATTAATCTTACATAACGCTTAGTGTGTATTTTGGAGCTTATAAACAGTGTATTCATTCCTCATTTCATATACATAATGTACAAACATTCAAGATCTCTCTCAAGCATTCTCTAGCATTTCATATTGTTAGCTTTCCATTTGGCCTCCGTTAAATTTCGGTGATAAAGTGAAGCTACGTTTTCAGTTTATCGGTGTAGTTACTTCGTGCTAAGTTGCTGCAAGGTTTTGTCGTTGTATCCTGGGAAACTGTTGTTCGTCCAGGTTCTCGAAGATCGAGAACCGTCAGAAGGGACAAATCTGTTTTAAGGAAACTGTATTTCATACAGACCTCGGTTTGGGTTACCGTTTTCTTATTGTTCTTTTATACATGATATTCATACTTTAAATAGTATGTTCATTTCGTTTATTGCTTTGTCTTTACAAGATTGCTTTCATTCTCTTGCTTCAATAATTTTTGTTATTAGCAATTTGGAAAACAAAAACTACGGTAATCTAACCAGGATCTAGTGTGATGACATCTTCGAAAGACTTGCTAACTTAGCACCAGATAAAATTTACAAATAGAGAATGGGACTGAAGATAAAATTGTTCAAGAAACTTAAAAGACAGGTGAATATAAGCTAACATACGCAATACCAAAGTTACCTGAAATTGAACACCAGCTAGAGGACCATGGAAATTTAAAGCTTCCAAATCCTTTGAGGACACGGTCGCTACAAGTGCTGCATTTGCCCACCTAGAGGAACGCCGAGAAAATGACATTCCATTGATGCAAATTTCTGATGGATCTGTAGAGGTGAGAACCACCTGCATGACATGTGCTATATAAATCCATTGAAGTGTCAAGAAATCAAGGCTTCAAAATAGAGGAATACACAAATTCAGAAATAGATATTTGCATCGGAGTGATCATTGAATGAACACGACATAGTCCACATTGATAATCCATGCAGCAAATGCTTGGGATCAGTGGATAACATTTGGATGCCTGATGAAACTGTGAAGCTATAGAAATAGATGAAATAAAATATAGGGCGATACTGATACACACAAAGATTAAGCAAGCTGACGGAGAGAAAAAGCAAGGAGTTTTGATGCTTACACATTTAATATTATTTGGAGAAAATACCGAAGCAAATTGTGGAGTATTTTTTTTTTTGATAAAAAACTTGATAATATTAATAAGACATAATAGTGATTCTTTTACATAAAGTGGACTTGCTGTTTTCGATAGCGTGTCAAACGGGTATTCTTGGGATTTGCATTTTCGTAGGTCTCTCAGAGAGGAGGAGATAGTTCAGTTGTCTTCTTTTTTGAGCATTTTGGAGAGGGTTAGTTTGGTTGAAGGGGATCGATGATTTTCGGGTTTGGGAAGGGGATCCATCAGGGAAGTTCACAGTCAAGTCTTTTTTCACTCTTTTTTTTCAGCTAATGTCCAAAATTTCGAATTTCACAAAATCATTTGGAAAACTCCGATTCCTTCAAAAATTCAGATATTCTCGTGGACGGCAAATTGTGGAGTATTTCATGCCTCATGTTCTTGAATTACAACAAGACTACAAGAGTACTTAAAAATAGGGCTTCCGTCAATAATTCCTTACTGGATTTTCATGATCAGAAACTGAAAAAATCGAGCTAGGAAAAAACAAATATGAATTCAGTCGAAAATTGACTTCATATGAAGAGAGAACTTTATAAAGGGTGTCTCATGTAAAGTTATAGGCTAGCGACAATATAGGCTTGATTTGTAGTTCAGAGTTCAAAAGATGACAGAATTTGGGATAGAATAAATGGATGGTTGAGGATTTGGTTCTCATTTTCTGAAAAATAGCATTCTTGTATTTATGATCTCCCCTTCAATATAAGTTTTGGTATGATAAGGCTGAACTTTGAAGAAGGCTACATTCATCAAGTATAAAAGCTTCTTTATAATAATTGGTGAGCAACTTTTATAGACTACTTGATTAGGTAAGTAATATGGGAAAGTGCTTGTTTGATTTTGGGTAAAGCTAGGAGTGTTAAATAAAAAGATGGATCACTCCAACCAATTGGCCCAACCTGGACTGCATTACATCTGGTGGATTTAATGTTTGATTGTTGATCTTGGGTTTGTTTAATTGAACACATAGGTCTAGTAGTTATGTTTCAGACTGCGCCAAAATGCACATATTAATATATGTTTGTCCATATGTGTGATAATAACTTTTTCAAACAAATGTAAGGATAATATTGAACTACATTTTTTTTCTTACTCATATATTGAGTTAATTTATTTAGTGGTAGGTAATAATTTAGTTACATTTTTTTTGTGATGTTGTTTCTCGTGGTAGGCAGAACAAAATCTAAAAGAAAAAGAATTGAATTGTCATATGTAGCCTCTACTTCTTCGAATGCTAAACTCTGTTTTAGAATGATAATTTTCTCATAACAGAAATTACAATGAACCAATGGAACTATAGGTAGCTAAATAAATAATGATGTAGAGGATTCTACCTGGCCACCTGGACACATGCAAAAGGAGTAACAACTACGACCTGTTGCATCAAAGTTTGAGGTTGTATTCCTTTCTTTTGCAGTGACATACTCTGCAACCTGGTAATCTGCCACAGGTACTTTCCCTCGTCCTCTCTGAACCTCACCAGCCAATCCAGAATACTGAATATTGAAAAAGTACAATTCAGATTCAGTTGCTGTACCATTCAAGAACAATGGAAAAATTGCACAAGCACCCAAAACAAGTATAGCATAAATACTTGGTCAGAACCAGAGTAGTGTTAGCAGGGGAAAAAACCTAGAAAACAATTAAGATTTGGATAACTGAGCACCAGAAACTGAATTGCAAGGTAAATTCTAATGGAATTTTTGAAAACTTTATTGAAGAGTGATTACAAGATTCTGTAAACATTAAACATTCGGGACTTGTCTTTGTTTTCTAGAAATGTTTCCCTTCGCCCAAAATAAAAACAAACACTATTATTCATATTTATTCTCCTTCCACAACATATGTTTTTCATCATTTTCATTTCTCCCAACATAATCATTACTTTTAAATAAATGTTTATCATTTTCCAAAAATAATCTAGTTTCATATCATAATCTAACAGAAAATACACTATTTTACAATAATTTTATTTCATAGGAATAGGAAATAATCACTTCACTCAACATCCACCAAGACTTGTGCTATGGCTTCTCCAAGAAAACAATTCAGAGAACAAATTCTTTTTAACACGGTAGTGTAGTGTAACATCATGAAAGTATATCAATGTGTCTTTAACAAGATGTTAAAATGATTTAGTGAGCTACTTATTTTCCTCAGTGTCCGTGGAAGTATCTCTTGATGACAGTAAATTTCGTTTGTAATTTTAAGTGAGAAGAACAAGAAACCAATTTGTAAAAAATCCTCATGCATTTCATTAATAATCAAGTGTTATTGCGTTCTATTATACAGAGTAATAACCATAATTGATTGCAATTCAGAATAACTACTGGGTATGGGAAATAAAACTTTGGATACATTGGTTTAGAACTCCTCGCATAGTTCGAAAGATCCCGAATTTGGGGTTGACTATATTGAGCCAAGTTTGAATTCAACTGATATTTCAAGCCAGCTCGATGTATCATATCTATACTTTCAAAATTTCGAGTTTCAAACCGAGCTTGAACTTGAGTTAACAATTTTTAATATTAAATTCGATCCTACTGTTTGCGCCTTTAGAACAGAGCATGAAACTAGGGCTATGATTCTAGTGCACACCGAGGCATGAACCGGACTATCTTCAATTTACCATAAGCAAATGGCTCAAGTTTCTGACTTCGCACCAATTATGTTATTGAGCAAGCAAAAGTTAAGAGTCTTATTTATTCACAATTGCCATGGGAGATTCATGATTAGTCTTCTTCCCTTTCTTTCTCCTGTTTTTGTAACTGAGTGAATAAATATTATTGAAATAGCATCCAAATTTATTAAAGCAGTTGGAAATGTATATCCAAGGACTAAAACTGGGAAGCAGCAGTTATTTCATTTAAAATGTCCTCTAAAAGGATGGATATTTGAGTAAATGCCCAACAGTAATTGAACAAGGCCAACCAGTTAAGTTAAAAGAATACCTGAATATCATCTATCAATTCTTGAGGGTGTTCTATCCGCAGGCCAACCTGTTAAGTTAAAAAAAAGTAAGAAAAATTACAATATATTTAAATATCTGTAGCAATGGTACGTCAACTGTGACACTCGATTGAGTCACTATTTTGCAGTGCAAGTCCAACAGAGCACTCTAATGGCAAAACTACAGCAGTTGAAAGTATCAGATAATAAACCAATTACTTTATAATGATGAAGCACAGCTTTTTATTCACTCCGTTAAAAAACATCTGCTCCGCATAGAACGCATAAGAAACATAGGAGTGTTTTTTTATTTGTCATATCCATGTTCCATATCAGATAAATAATTACAGCGATTTAGTTCAGAAGTTCAACTAATTAAACAGACCAATAAAAAAAATATCACAGTATAGTTGCTCAATGACCAAAATGCAAAAGCTCACAGAAAATTCTTTCGGAACTACATCAACATTGTGTGAAAGAAGCATTTGATAAGTGTCACGTGCAGAATGCCCAACTGCAAGAACAACCGCATCACATCCTAACTCTTCGCAACAGGATGTGCCTTCTCTTGAATCAGACATTTTAACACCTACGACACATCCATCTTTCACCAGCAGATCATCTACTCTTGTCCCAAATCTAATAGTCACCTAAGCATATCGATTTAGAAGAACAAAAAAGATGTACAAGACGATTAACATACATTGGTAGCAACTAAAAAAACAACATGATCTACTTAAGTTAGCACATCCTATAATGGACTCACACCCAATTTCTGCAGATATAAACGAAAGCCTCGAAGAAGGGGAATCAATCTGTCAGTTCCCAGATGAGGTTTCCCATCAACCAATATACTATATGGAGCTCCAAAATGAACCAATGTCTTCAGAACCTAAAGATGTAAAAGAGATTTTAAAAAAAGGCCATCAATTAACAGCAGAAAGTGTCAAAATATATACAGGAAAAGGTATCAGATGATGCCGTGAGAGAAGAACACTGACCATGATAACACTACTGTTATTTCTTCCAATTCTTGTTACTAACTTTCCGTCACTCCAAGTACCTGCACCACCCTGTCACCCATAAGTCTTTTAATAAACGAACATCAGCAGCAAAAGGAGGGAATATAGAAATTATGGTAATGAATAAGAACTGAAGATAGCAAAAATGAAAACGTATAATAGTAAATGAAGCTTTTTATGCATCTGTATTTAAAATTAGAATACAACATAGATAAAGAATAAATCTTATTTTCCACTTCACCATTGTTAGAATTAAATAGTCAAAATAAAGGACAAGGAGCATGACGAAACATTAAAGTTATATCTAATATAGAAACATATTTTATTTAAACACCAAATCATTATGAAGTCTTATTATTATTTATTTCACCGTCTTCTTGTTTGTTTCTAGCATTTAACATAAAATTCAATAAGGTAAGTTTCATTTACATATCTGAAGCTTGTTGCACTATAATAATAAAACATAGATACTGGAAAAACCTTGAATAAGATCAAGAGATGACCTCCCCGAAGCAAAAATTGCTTTCCAGTTGTAACTTTCTACGGACCACCAAAGCCCCAATATCGCGACCTCTTTGTTCTACAGCTTGCCCTCTTTCAACAAGTGTAACATCCGCACCAAGTTCACCAAGTACAAGAGCAGCAAACAAGCCTGAGGGACCACTACCAACAATTACTACTTTGGGTTTTTCAGTTATAGTTTGTTTTTTAGCTCCCATTACGTGGTCTCTGTGAACTACTCCTGTAGAAGATGCAGCTTCATTCACCTTTCTGTTGTTGACTATTGTGCTCATTAAATCACCAAAAACACTGTCATCATGCAAAAACTCCAGATGGCCAATTTTTGGTTCCAATTCAGAAATGAACTCCCAGGTACGAGGTTCCAAGCTAAGGAGTTTATTAACATCCATATGCACTGTGTACACAAACTTTGGCTCCTTCTGCAACTGAAGTTATTCAAAAAACAAGCATATGAGCAATGTTTCTAGTAAACTAAAGGAACATGATGAAAATGACCATTTATCTTAAAAAGAATTGTTCATCATCCCATCAACATACAGTTGGTCTCAAAATGACCAGACAAAGAAAGTTATAAAAAGGAGTAAATAGTTTATTTTTTGCTCTTGAAAGTTCAATCAATTTTTGCATGTCTTTTGCATGATCTAAATTGTGATAGAACTGTGATGCCCTTGTTCTTGATTTAATTCAGATTTGTCATAAGGAGTACTTGTATTGAGAATAGCTAAGATGAAGCTGCTCAAAGCAAGCTCAGTTTGGTTCACACCTGAAATTTAGAACTGATGAAAAAAGAGAAAGTCTGACAACTTAGACAATAAATTATCCAACAAAGATTATTCGGTATTAATAGAAAACAGCAAGAGCAGTTGCATGGCAAAGACAGTGCAGTCTCCCCGCCAAACTATACAAATATCAGAAAAGACGAGATCCAGCAAGAGATTTGATCCAAAATACTCGAAAAATAATATTTAAATTTTTTGATAAAATTAATGCGAATTTAAAGTGCAAAAAGGGCAAATAATTCCCCTACCAACACAACAAGCTCAAGACATACCAGAGAAAGTCAGGTGATGAATAAAATTATCCCAGCAGATTTTTGAACATCAAAGAATTCCTCCAATTCAAATCTATAGATAGTGAAGGTTTTTATAATTGAAATTTACATAGAACTTACAAATTTCAGCTGTCTGATTCAAGCATTCAAGGCTTAGCCTTCAAACTTGTACACACTCTTGCTTTTCCTTACAGTTCTATGTACCTTATTGCTTTGCATTACGCAAATAAAATTGCATGTTCCGATCAAAACTTATTTACACAAACAAATTACTTCATAGAGAATTAGTTCCACAATTTTACCAATTCAAGAACCAAAGCCACTAAGACTGTGTGCCCAGAAGAGGCAATGACTTGGAAAAAATTCTTTTCAAATCAACCAAAGTTTTGAAATGGTCTGTTCATCCTCTGTATAGAGTTGCCATTTTGCCACCGATCCTAACACGTACTTTATAACTACTTAAAAGTAAGCTTCCATAACAAGCACAACAGAAACAAAAACAAACAAAAGGACAGAGATAATGCACAGATGAAAACCAAGAATTCTCCCTATCCTGCTGGCTGCTTTACACACCTTCCTCGCATCAAATGATTTTCTAATCACCGTGAATGCCTCTGCTGGCAACATTGAAGCAACCTGAAAGACATGGAAATCAAATAACCATCTAATCTTTACTGCATTTAAATAAACAAGTATAAAGTTTAGCAAAGTTTTTTTCAGCAAAAAGTTTAACAACGCATGTTCTCCAACTTTGAACACATAAGCAAGGACTACCCAGAAATATGCTGGGCGGCAACTCAATGTACTTTCTCAGCGCAAACTTATGCATGTAAAAAATATACATATGTTATCAAATTTGAAACCCAGTGGTCCTCCAACCATGGCAGTAATTTTTAACCGATAAAAGTTAAAACTGGATTCAACTTCATACTTGACACAACTACATAATATTCACCAAAACTTCAACTTCAATAACTACATTTTAGGTTCCAATATTTATACCGGGAATTCAAGAACTTTGGCAATCTCTTGAAGCAGTGCCTCAGAAACCCCCCAGTGGTCCTTTCCGGGGTCTTCATGAACCGAAATTGCAAGCTTTGAAATCCTCCAAATTCCTTCAAGTTTTCCTTTAACATCCGTTTGATTCTGTTGCTGTGGCCTTGGCTTCTTTTTCTCAGATGGGTACCTCAACCTTCCAGTCCTTTTGGCTTTCTTTTCACTTCTTATTTGAATGAACTTCAGAAACTTGAAGGGTCTTTCGGCATATGGAAACGGGTATTCGGAGTTGGAAATTGGGAAGGAGAGATTCCTCAATGGAAAAGAGAGGCGACAGATTTCGAGCATAGCTGAAGCGTTCTCCGTGCTGATGCAGTGGCTGGTTGGATATAGAACATGTTGATTTTGTTGGATAAATAATACATTTCGCTTCGTAAGCCAAATACTTACAAAATATTTTTATTAAAATGTTTTTACAGATTTTTTTATTAAAGATCTTAAAAGTTCTACAATTTTTTTTTTTTTTTGGAATACCACATTTTATTACAAAAATATCAAAAAGTTCTATTTAAAAAAAATATATTTAGAGAACAATTTTTTTTATAAAAAGTTCAAAACGGTTTATAAAAAATTATACGGATACGTATTTGTTTTTTAACTTAGGAAAGACTAGAAATATTTTTAAAATACTTGTCTAAAACTAGGCCTAATTTTTATTGAGTGCTTAGTTTTGTGAGTTGGAGGGTTTTTAATTTGATTGGGTTCTAAATTTTGTTGAGGCTTCTTATTTTTTTTTCAAATTATTTTTGCAACTCTTTTTTTGCGCAAAAAAATATGATAATGATGATAATGGGGAGTCCACTCTTGTTCTTAATATGTCTTTAGGTTCACTGATTGATCTTGTTTGTTTTCTTCAAATTATATTTATTTTTAGTTGAGAACAATTTGTTAAAAATGGATCTTTAGCCTCATATCTTATCTCACGGATTGTCTCATAAAAGTTTTTCTGCAAATTAATAATACATAAAAATATCCTATCTTATCTCAATTTAAAAGTATTTTCTACTAATCAAGAAAATAGAAATTTTTATATTCAAGTCTTCTCCTCTCTCGTAATAATTTTTTTAAAAAATTAACAGGAGGAAAAGAAAAAAAAAATTGATGAACACATGAAAATGACTAAATCTGAAACATAAAATATGTTTTACTCTCAAAACAAATGACATAAACAAAATGCTAAAGGAGGGAAACAAAAAGTCAAAAAAATGGAAAAAGAAAGAATTATAATGACATCGACTAAACCGAGATAACTTTTGGATTGAAAACTATACGAGTTCGACATACAAAAATGGTTTATTAAAAAGAGAAATCAGATAAATATATATATTCCAAGAAACATAGAAAAAAATATATAACTGGAAGGTGTCCCGTCCCGTGTATGATCACTTTTAACAATGACCCTGAACTTGATTCGAGGTCAACAACGGTTCACAAGGGTTTTTTTTTTTTCAATTTCAAAATGCAAATGCATTGGTTCAAATGTGAACCTTTCATTCAAGTGAATAGCACTCAATTACTAGGCCTCAAAGACCTTTGATTCAATATATGGTGTTTCACTTTATTTATGTAATGACTTAAATATATCTTTTCACATCTACCTTAGTCCATACTTTATTATGAAGATTTTACTAATATTAATTTTGTCAAATATCAGATTCTCTTATACTCCATAATACAATTAATTTTTTTTATATAAAAAAAACATATTATAATAAAATTGTCATTCAAGCATTAATTTTAAAACATTGCTCATCATCAAGGATACGGAATTCAAAAAAAGAAAAAGTAGGACATATTTGGAATTCTATGGAAAGTTTGAGGTTTATTTATAAAATTCCAGAATCGCCCAATCTTGAAACCATAGCTTCTCCAGGTAAAATAAATAAAATCATACCTTGTGGTTGATCAATGAGAGCACAATGGGCAACACCTCTTCGATGCTCACCCAATACGATATTGAAGAAGTTCAAGAACACTGCAATCATGCCTGTAATAACTCATACTTCGCACTCGTTTTACAATATTTTCGCACTTGTTCTGTTTTAGATCTTTCTTATGCATATGGTGTCTAATGGGTATGTCGTATTTTGAATGACAATTCCTAGAACACCGCAAAGAAATAATCTTGCTTATGTGGTAGATTTGTTGGGTCTTTATCCTCACGCTTTCTCATGGGTCAACAGTAATTGGATTGGAATGATCTTGTTGGTCCAATGATTGTAGATTTATGGGTTTCTTTTCCTTATACTCTCTCGTAGTTTTGCAGTAGTTTAGATGATAATGCGGAGAAAATTGCAAATAAATTCATGGTTATCATTGTTTAGGAATCATTTTGTTTTCCCTCCCAGTTTTTGGACAAAATTTAGTGATCACTTTGCATGCTTAATAGTTTCACAGCAGGAGATAGTGTCATTGTATCAGAGGTTCTGCCAGTTGGATCGGAATGGGGGAGGCTTCATCTCTGCCGAGGAGATCATGACAGTACCTGAATTCGCTGTTAATCCTCTCTCTCAGGTTATACAAACGGCCATAGGGGAACCCTCAATTTTATCTTTTAGTTTCCTGTCTAGAATTCTCTATTCAAACTAATATGAGAAGAGAAACAACTGATAATAGGGCAGAGGCACAAAATGTATGGTTATAAGTAGATTCAAGTTGTGAGGAACTTATGAAACCATTTGATGTTATACAGTATACTATTGTTATGAGCATGTGTTGATTGGAACATGATTTTTACAAGATATTATAAATTTTCTGATGCTAGATGTGTTGTGTTAAGTCAAGAATTGGGGGGAAATTCACATTTTCTTTTAAAGGTAATGGATGTTTAAAGCTAAAACCGCTGGAACTGAGACCCACGATACCACTTATTGATGATTGGATAGAATAATGAGGGCATCGACCGTGATCATATAGGACTTGAATTTAGGACCAAAAATTGCCAGTTTTGATCCTTGATTATGAATGCAAAAGTAATTAATAGCCATAGGAGCCCGATCTATAATTCATAAAAAACTTAATTATTAAGTGCACCAAGGTGCATCAAAACACCGATGTGTCTTGCAGCCTGAGGCACAAGACACAATGAGAGTCGTGCGTCTTTCAAATGTGTCCACGCACCAAGAGGTGATAGGATATATGTAATTGCAGTTCTCAATCAAATTCAAATATAATGAGTTAATTTCAAAATGGAAGAAACTCTCAAATACAAATCTCAAAGTAAGAATTAAACCACTAAAGTAAGATTATTAGGGATAAATATGTTTCCAAATGTTTGTGGTAAATATTTTTCCCTAAAATCAAATGTTCAGCCAATAAAGCCAAAATAACGTGTAAAGAGTGTAACAAAGCATGAAACTAGTAATCTTAGTCTGTTAGTCTGTAGAACAATGAGAATATAGATCTAATGATTTGCAAAAAAAAAAATGAAATTCTTGCAAGAGAAGGGCATAAATCACTATAAAAATGCCTTAGAAATGCAAAATAAAACTCCTTGGAGCTTCCCACTAGACGGAGGCTGGTGATTTTAGGGGGGTTGTGACGTGATTCTTCAAATTCTATTCAATGTATGTGACAAAAAAAAGAAGTATCAGGAAAAGCAAGGCGCGCTTTGCGTGCCTCAGGTAAGGCATACACCTCTTCGATGTGAGTGCGCCTACGGCATTTTCAGGTGCATTAAATTGCACCTAGCGCCCCCTTAGAAACATGCCCAAATGACAGTCAACTGCCAGTTAGTCTACGAGTTCTTTGTGGGAGCAAAAACTGTAATGGCTCCAAACCAGTTCTCTCTGATCATGTCCCTGTTGACTTGGCTGCTGTGGTTGTAGACTTTTCCATATGAAATATCTGCAAATTGCACGCTTATAAGACTGCCCTCCATGGTTTTCTAAGTGACAAAAACTAGCTACTAGGAGAAACAAAGTGAAAAGTGTATGTACTTGACTTGATTAAAGTGAATCTGTTTTTTCGCATTCATAAAAGTCATTCAATGTTTCAATTATTAACCCTTTGTGTTCTCAGAGATTATTGAGGATGTTGGATGGACTTAATTTCAAAGAGTTTGTAGCATTCCTATCTGCTTTCAGTTCTCGAACAAGCTTGCAGCAAAAAGTTGAATGTAAGACTTTACAAAATAGAAGATTTGTATCACTCCCTTTTCATTAGTGTTTCCTTTTTTTCCCCTGTGGCTTACTGAGCATGTAATTTCTTTTACCAGTTATTTTTAAGGTTTATGACTCTGATGGAAATGGAAAGGTTACTTTCAACGAAATGCTGGACATATTGCGGGATTTGACTGGTCAATTTATATCTGAACAACAGAGAGAGGTTAATAATCCTGCTGTGGTTACTTTTTCCTGTATAGATCAAGTGGCTTTTTACTATTGTCATCATCTAGTTTTTGTGTTGTTTGCAAGGATATCTTCCTAAATTGTGGATAAATAAAATTTCTGAGCCCCCAGATCTTATAAGATAAAGATAATTAAAAATATAAAGCACAAACAAAATCTTGCTTGCAGCTTTCTTTCAAATCAGAACAATGCTTTTTGTCTTTATAAATTATAAGAAACTTTTTAAAGTTTTGTATCAAAATGTAATCTTGATGTTTTGCGCACGTGTAGAGTTTTTTTAATTAAGCTTCTACTTCCTGGAAGAACAATATATTAAGAACCCTTATTTGTTGGTTAGTATAGTCGAGTTATCTGAAGAAGAAAACGAAGCTGTTGAAATATGAAAAATATATGATTGGTCATCTTGCTTCAAGTACTAGAACTGTCATTCAAAATATGATGGTGTTTTTTCCCTTTCAATGTTTTTGGTGGATTGTGTTCTCTTACTTGGCTTAATGGTTGATTGATGCTAATTCACATGATGCTGGTGCCATTTTCATACAGAAAGTTCTTACCCACGTTCTCGAGGAAGCAGGCTACACAAAGGATTCCTTGTTAGTTCAAGCTGATTTCGTGAAGGTAACATCTCTTATTTGTCTCTTTTATGCTTCTCAAGAAGCCTTAAAAGCCGTTTCTTGGTTAATGTATTAATAATATTTGGTTTAATGGAGCAGTGCAACTGCAAAGCTTTCTTCTGGTAGTGTAATGTTGTAGGACAGTGGCTCAAAGCTGGCATTAGTTGGTTGCGCTGTATCTCTCAACTTCTTTTAAAACGACCAAAAAAACATGTGCCATTGGTATTTTTACTGTCTGCCCGGATCAAAATTTATTCTGTCATGAATGAAATAACAGCTCATGAGAGTAAGTTTTGTTTAGATGATTCATTATTCATAGGACTAGGTGTGAGTCGAGCTCAAGCTTGGTCAAGTCCTCGTCCATCCATATGTATGCAAAAGGTCATTACTTTCATATAATTTTTAAATGCTTTAAAGAATTTTTTTAAAATAATAATATTTTCCCAAAAATTAATTCATAATGTGTCACACAACACCTTATGTAATATATTAATATTAATGCCCTATAGTATCCATAACGTATTCATGAGCTCGACATGATCTCTTGTTTGATTCCTCAAGGCTTGGCTTCAGCTCTAGCCAGATTCTTAACTCGATACTGTCAATTGAGTTATGAAAAAGCTAAAAATTGCTTGTTTCAGTCTCCGAATCTGCACTACTGCATCTTGGACTATCAATGCAACCAATTTGTTCAATTTTTTAATCATGTCTAAATAGGCTATTTTTTGAATGCTAGTTATATAGTCGCCTTTTTTCCACACGGGTTCACACCCGATTTTACAAAGCCTGTGATTTCTGTATATCCAGATTCTTGGCAATTCTGACTTGAGGATGGAAGTCGAAGTTCCGGTAGACTAATCAGAGAAGATAAAGATGTCACCTTCAAACTTTTCTATCAATCCTTGGCTCATTCCTGACTCGAATTGCTTGTATAATCAAACATGTGATCCTTCAAACGCTAATTGATGGTTCTTGTTCTTGATGTTGAAAATATGGGAAATGGATTCGTGGTTTGTGTCCAACTTAAATCATGTTATGTGATGTTTATTTTATTTATTTTTAGATTTTTTCTTTTTTGGTGGTTTCTTCCTACTTTCCTGCCTACTAAAGTAAGATGTCAAAAACTGGATAAATGAGTAGATGAATCGTGGGAAGATTTGAAGAAAGAGTAGGTCTCATGTGAGACCGTCTCACGGATCTCAATCTGTGAGACGGGTCAACCCTACTCATATTCACCATAAAAAGTAGTACTCTTAGCATAAAAAGCAATATTATTTCATGGATTACTCATATAAAGATCCGTCTCACAAAATTTGATCCGTGAGACCGTCTCACACAAGTTTTTGCCTTGAAAAAAATGGAACAGCTAAGGATGGGAAGACATGTTACCAAGGAGTACTTGTCGCGACCCCCGTCCTGGGCCAAATCAAACGAGATCATATATGATATATTTTTCTCACAAGTTACATGAATCAAATCGTATTCAGAGTAAATTTATAATTGTTCGATTTTATTTCATTATATTTGTTTGTTTTCATTCCACCATTTACGATGAATATGGGATGATGACGGAACCATGAAGAAATTTAGATTGGAGCCGGATTCGTTATTTGTCTATAAAGATTTTTTATATGGTATTTTAGAAATAAAAAAAAAACATGGAAATTTATTTTAAACAATATCAGATGAGCCGTCTTATAAAGATGGGGACTACCTGGTGCAATGTGGACGGACTGGGTCCGCAGTTAGTAAGCCTTTTGACGACTTTTGGGTTTTTCAATTTTGAATTGGAAATCGAGACATCTCGTGTAATTAATAATAATAAATATTATTAACTTTTGCATAAAAAATCAGCACAAATTGCTGAAGAAAGATAGGATTTTGAGGGGGTAATATGTGTTATATCGAGAGTGCTTTATTTAATTAGATCATGTGAATTTTTCATATTTTTATGAAAGTTAGACATATATGTTGATGATCTAAATGATAATATTTGATCTAAGATGAAAAATAATCCAAATGTACCATAAAATAATTTTTATTTTGACGTGGAAACATTTGGAAATATTTTTCTTCCCCAAGACAAAAATAAATATTCTGATTCACTATTTATTTTCCGAAAATATATTTTTTAGACCTCTTACACAGTTCTTATTATTAATCCAAAACTACTTCTAAATTTTAAGATTATTATTAAAAAAAAATAACATCTGACGTGGAGTAAATTGTTTCTGTAATTCTATATTATAATTCCATCGGAACAACCATATAATTATTCATTTACTTTCATAGAAGTTTGCATTTGAGGCATGATTCATCATCTTCTAAACAACTTTACCCGAGATATCATTAGGGTCTGTTGACTTTTAATTTATCAATGAGTGAGTCTCATGTGAGATCGTCTTACGGATCTTAATTTGTAAGACGAGTCAACCCTACCGATATTCACAATAAAAAATAATACTATTAGCATAAAAAATAATATTTTTTCATAGATGATCCAGATAAGAGATCTATCTCATAAATACGACTCGTGAGACCGTCTCACGCAAGTTTTTGCTTTTATTAATACTATCATATTTAATTTGATCGATCAAATTTTCGATAAAGTGATGAATTATAATTTTTATTTTTAAAATAATGAATAATAAGAATTTTTTTCAAAAAAACAAAATGAATGATGATATTGTACTTTCACATTCAATTATTTGATTGGTTTTAGATTAATAATTTAAGATAAATAATGAATATATGTGTTTACAACCAAACATTTGACTAGATTTCCGTCCGTCAAATGAACCAAACACAACTTAAAGTCAAAATAACCAAGTGTCGGCCCGGGATCATTGGGCTTCTTAAATCTTAATCAGGTTTTTAAACATTTTGTTATACCTCTTCACCTGTCGATTTCATATTATATATTAATTCATACATTTTTACCTACCTATTTTAACTAGTTTATGCACATAATTTTTCCTACAAAAAAATAAAAAACAAGGGAAAATTTCAATTTTTATCCATTTACCTCTTCGTAATTTTGGTTATCTATATTGTAAAAATTGATTTTAATCATGTATATTTCAAAAAGTTCAAATTTTTTTTTTTTTCAATTTTGAATCATTGTTCTTCTGCATTGTTGATAAAACATTACACATATAAACGATATCATTAGCGTCAAAAAACGTCGTATCAGAAAAAACCAAAATTAGAAAAAACTGAAGGACATTATATTAAGATTAAAATTTGACAATATAAATAATAGACAAATTTACAAATCAAAAATACATTTTTCTGTTAAATTATATGCAACACATACTAATTAGTAATTACATGTAGAATCTATATATATTAAGATGAATGCGAAATTTAGCTTTTTTGCACGTGATAGCATTGGAGACCATGGTCTTTTTTTTGAAAAAAAATAAAACCATGCTTTCCAAAGTAATTTTTTTTTATATATAAAAATACTTTAAATAAAAAGATTTTTATGCAAATAGGCATAAGTCGTTTATTACGAACAATAAAATTAATATTTTCAAATTTTTAAATTTTTTTTTTATCACAATCCATCATTCATTTTGTCACTTCTAATATCTTATGTTGAAATTTTATTTGAATTCTCCTAATTTACAAACTAGTAACTAATATCAATACTTGCATACTTTAAATGAACTTAGACATGCAAATTACAATTCACAAAGGTGATTAAATAGATGTTCAACCATTCGGACATCAATCAGAAGATTATTTCATTCTAATTTGGAGGTAGTGTGTTGGGTAATCCCAACCTTCCACTTGCTTTCTGTGTGACTTCTTCTATTTTTTTAGTAAATATGCTAGTAATGGTAGGCTCAAAGAAGACTTTAAGTGCAATTCGACTGTGCAACGCACGATTCTTGGCATCATTTTTAAGCATTAACATGGATTTAAACTGATTTGGTTAGATGAACACATCTTATAGCATCCGGTTGTTGGAACGGATATAAAATCGTGAAGTAGATCAAGCATCGTTTCGTCATGGTTCTACTCGCTGTCAAGTTTTTTACCACGAGGGCAACTGCCAATCATAAGACGCTGCGTGACTCGATGATATCAGAGGCGATCAAGAACATTCTCACCCCTGTTTATCAAAATTTAATTTTATTAAATTATCATCTCAACTATCACAACCACTGTATATTTTATAAATGTGTAATTGAGTTACTATTTTGTTATAGTAAACTGTCACTCTCTTCTTGTACTGAATTTTCAAAACTCCCCAATAAATATTGTCAGAAACTAAAAAAATAATGGTGTCATTCATTATATGACAAATCATATCAATGCCACGTTAAAATCAACAGAAAACAAGACGAGATTTTGATCCTAAAACTTCAGAAAATGTTTACAAAAAAAGAATAGCTTATTTTTTTCAAGCTTCTTCTATTATTAGGCTTGAGGGGCTGCATAGATACTGCTTCAAACGGCTCATTTCATGAGCTACATCTAGCATTGTTGGCCTGGTGCGAGGATTGTTCTGTGTGCAGATAAGCCCGAGTTCTATCAATTCCAGTATTACCTCACACCATATCCTCCGGTCGAACGGGCATGTGCCGAGTTTTGTAGACCTCAGCTTTATGGCCTCCTGAATGATCGGCTCGAGCTTATCGGGGTAACAACTCTTAATCCATTCAGGCAGGCTGGAACCCTGCTGGAAAAGCACATCTGTGGGGCGTTTCCCCGCTATGATCTCTAATAAAAGGACCCCGAAACTATATACATCTCCTTGTGACGAAGCCCGCTTTCCCATTCCATATTCTGTCATTGACATTACAAAACCTTAATAAGATCCAAAATCAAACTGTGACTAAATTGTATTAAAACTTTCATGTTTTTTCACTTACCAGGTGCAATGTAGCCAAGTGATCCACATAACAGGCCTTCTGTGGAGTCACAGGATACTGAATCGTAAGCCGAAGAATTATCGCTGCCGCCTTTTACTAATCTTGCAATACCGAAATCAGTGACCAAAGCTCTCATATCATCGTCGAGAAGAATATTGCTTGGTTTAAGATCACAATGCACCACTTTCACAGGAGAATAGTGATGCAGATAGGACATCCCTTCCGCTACATCGCTGCAAATGCTCACCAACTGAACAAGATCCAGCCCATTTTTCGATCCATGGCTGGGATACAAATGATTTTCGAGACTTCCATTTGGCATCAGCGGAAGAACAAGGGCCTTAAAATCTGGCCTGCTGCATGTTGTTATGATTCGGATCAAATTTCTGTGACGCGTAGTTTTCAGAACTTGGCACTCCCTCTTAAAGCTACCAGTAATAATTTCTCCTGCTACTTTTGAATGGAGTACCTTAACTGCGATGCTTGTGTTATCCTGAAGAATTCCTTTGTAAACATGCCCGAAATTACCTGATCCAATCAGGCTTGAACTGCTGAATCCTCCGGTAGCTTCAATAAGCTGTCGACGAGATATTCTTGGGTATTTTACCTCGTCTCTCGATTCTTCGTCATCTGGAATGTCCTCACCTTCTAGAATCGGCGGCTTCCTCCTCCTTTTTGCTCTCTGTATAAGAGGATATCCAACTAAACAGAAGATAGGAGTGATAGCTGATGAAAGGAGAAACGCCATTAAGAAACTGTGAGCCCGTTTTCGGTGGCATTTTCTCAGACCTTGTATTGATCCGCAAATTCTTTCATTGCCCAAGAAAGAAGCAATTGTTAGTGAGGAAAAGGAGCCCCTGTTTGATATTACTCCATAGAAGTTGTTGTAAGAAAAGTTCAGTCTCTTCAAAGTTGCTGAATCCTGCAAAGATTGTGGTATCTCTCCATTTAACCGATTGCCAGACACGTCAAGCTCTTGAAGATAAGGCAAGTTCCCTATAGATTCTGGGATTTGATCTTCCAGAAAATTATGCGATAAGTTGAGACACTCAAGAGCAATGCAGCTACCAAGTTGTGAAGGCAACGAGCCGGACAATATGTTTAGTGACAGATCAATGGCCAACACCATATCCATTTTACTCAGCTCTAGAGGAATATGCCCACTCAAGAAATTACTGGACAAGTTCAAATACAGCTTCAAACTACTCAATCCAGCAACTTCACTTGGAATTTCCCCTGAAATTCTGTTATGAGAAAGGTCAAGAATCTCCAAGTTTATGCATTTCCCAAGACTTGGAGGAATGGTTCCCGAGAGTTGGTTGTCATACAGCAAAAGTCTTCGTAGCTGCACAAGGTTTGCAAAACTATCCGGGATTATACCAGAGAGCTTGTTTTTTGATAGATCAAGAAGGCCTAAATGCGACATATTGCCAAAAGTGGACGGAATATTACCGGAGAGCGAGTTATTTGATAAGTATAGCCTCTCTAATTTCCCAATTTGGCATAGCTCAGAAGGGATTGAGCCATTCAACTGATTACTAGACAGGTTCAAGAGGGTGAGATTTACAAGATTAGAAATCTGTGGAGGTATGAAACCCGAAATTTGATTATCATCAAGATTTATCTGCACGAGCTTAGTGGAGAGAGCACCGATAATAGAAGGCAACTCTCCTCCAAGATGGTTTCCTGCAAGATCGAGTTCTTGCAATTTAGAAGAATTTACCAAAGACTCGAAGAACGGTACAAGATCAGCATTACCACCGTGACTTGAAAAGTGATTGTAGGACAAATAAAGAAATTTCAAATGCAACATTTTGCTCAAACTCTTGGACGGTAACTCCCCACTTAGAAAATTGTGCTCCAAGTCAAGCCATTCGAGATTCGAAGAATTCGAAAGGGCCAAAGGAACCTCCCCAACAAAGTGGTTCGACCAAAGAAGAAGATACCTCAACTCTCTAAGCTCGCATTGGCTATGGAAAGGTATCTCACCACTTAGTGAATTATTGGATAAATCCAAGTACTGCAAAGAAGATGAGCCATTGCAGAAAAGGGAAGCCGGAATCTCACCCTCGAATTTGTTACTTCCCAAATCAAGATAAACCAACTCTTTAAGTAACCCCACCTCTATTGGAATGTTCCCTTCGAGAATATTGGAAGACAAACTCATCTCTTTGAGCGAGACAAGCGCGCCAACATCAGACGGCATCCGCCCCTCGAAGAGATTCCACGATAGATCAAGAATTTCCAAGTGTGTGAGACTGAAAAGAGTTGGTGATATCATTCCTTTGAGTGACTTATGACTTAGATTAAGCTCTATCACCCTGTTCCCTTTCATGTCACACCCTACACCAGACCATTTGCAGACATGAACACCAGAATCAGCATTCCAACCCTCTAACACATGTTCGGGATCATCCGTTATCCCGGACACGAACGAGACGAGGGCGGCCCGATCACTCGAGATTCCAACCTGATCATTCTCCGAGTACACCACATGGAAAAGCACCATCAACGATACCAAATCAAATGCAAAAACCCTGCAACATCCCATCTGTAAATACCAAGAATGGGATGATTGAAGGAGATTTAACACTTAATCTAGACAATCAAGAAAAGAGTTTGGAACAAGTCACGGATCAGCACACTGTTGAATATATACATATAGTTTGCGCCTAACTGCCGTTGAAGGATGGGAACAAAGTGATTAAATTTGGCGCATTAGATCTTTGAAAGTGGACAGTGAACACGTGGGAAAATGTGGTACGATGTTGTGTGGGCGTCGTTAGTTTACAAGGCCCTTTGACATTGAGTGGTTTACATGTCATTAGACCTAACTATTGTGTGATTAGTGGATGATGAGTTGTTGAAATTAATAAGATAATCTTGATTATTGTCACGCTTAAGATATATATATATATATGGCTTTCATGATTGTGGCAAAAACTCCCCCTTTTGGGTTGGTATATATGTCGGGCCCGAGTTATATATATATATATGTACATCTGTATGTATATATATATATATATATATATATATATATATATATATATATATATATATATATATATATATATTACTACATGCTTGTCTTGTCTAGGTTCAGAAAATGTAAGTGACCCACTCATAAATATGAATATTTTTAGAGTTTTTAATTAATAAGTGGCAAAATGAAGCTACTTTTGTCAAAAAGAAATATAAAATTTTATCCCATTAAATTTTCTAATAAAAAAAACGGATTTTTTTAATCTAAATTGTTCTATTAAAAATTGATTTTGAATTACTTGAATAATTAATCAATTAATAGTTACATCAGTGTTTTTTCAAGAATCTAATATAAATACATTCACATCACATGTATATTAAATAAAATCAAAGTTATAATTATTTTACCAAGCATATAGAATTTATTGTCGATAATTTAAACACATTTATTTAAATATTTTTAAGGAAACATTATAATATCCGATTATTTATATATTTTCAAAGAAAATATAATAGTGTATACGTACTCGCCCCATGAATTTTGTCTTTTAACATTAAATTCAAATTCCGTATGAGACTTTAATCAAGTTTAATTCTCTCGTTACCTAATAAAATTAGGAAAAAAAACTGAGTTTGGCATGGTGGACTATGGATATAATAGTTAACAGTAAATTTGCAGTCAGTCCCCAAATCAAACAAATTTTGTTCCTTGACTCTCTAGTGAGAGAGTTTTATTTCACAGGTGAAGTTGAGGGTTTTTTGGGTGATGGGGAGTAGCAGTAAAAGTTGAATAGAAATAGGGACTGATACGTAAGTTTCCCAATAGTTAATCGGTCGAATATTATTTTTGGAGAAAATTTTATTTTATAAAAAATTTGATATAATTTTTTTTTGTGGTGAGCTTTTTATTGATTTCATCCTTTTTATTTTCAACATATAATGGGTCTATATAAGTCTTACATGTTTTTGTTTTATTTTAATTTTAATTTTAATTTTAATTTATTTGTTTTCTTTTTCTTGACCTAATAGTGTGAATATATTTCCAAAAAGTTGTATGCACTTATCATGTGTTTTGTGACCTATATAGAAAGTTGAAATAGACCTTTTGTAAAAGCCAACTTGTTGCCTAGCACATTATCTTGGAACTGCCCACTTTCATATCAATCATAATAAACAATTATCCATTTGTGGACGTATTTACAATTTTTTTTTTTTTGGCCTAAGAGAGAATTGCATTTTTAACTTGGGAAAATATGTTTAATTTTTTTTTACTTTTAATCCTTCCTCTTTATATTTTTGCAATGTTAGCCATTTTTTCAACGTGTCGCTGAAATGATACTAATGTGGTACTGACTTTAACCGATTTGAATTAGTATTTTCGATGAAAAATACATAACTAAAATTTAATTTTGACAATATGGATGACCAGAATTACGAAGAAGACGAACATACCAAATGAAACCGTAATGTTTCTGTTTTTAAGTTTCAAGGATAAAAAAACATATAAATTCATAAGCCATGCGATATATATTTTTTTTACAGATTGTTCATTTCGAAATTAGATAAAATGTTATTGCATTATTCTTTTCAACCAATAAAAATATTGTTTGTGGAGTATCACCAACTCTTGCATATACATGGCAGTACAGTTTGACCGCAAGGTACTATCCCTATAAAGTCCTTTCATTTAATTTCACCACTTGACAGAAATAAATAATTAAATAAAATATTACAGGCGGCTATATTTTTAATAAAAATATATCTAGGGAAACATATTTGCGGCGAACCTGCGACGTTGCATCCTATTATTCAGACGAAGATTCTTTGTATGAGTTCTGTTTGAACCGAAGGATTATTTCATATATAACTTTTAAATTTAAAATGGATTTTGAATAATAAATTATAAATGATTAACCCAATATGTTCCATGCGAGGAAATGGGGTTCAAAACTTATTTTAACAATAATTTGTTCGAGAAATATATAATACAAGGAGAAACATAATCAGTTGGAACTCGATATTTTGGAAGTCACTACCAAAAAAATTAGCGGCAGCATAATCAGTTTTAAATTGTTCGTTAATTAAATAATAATAATAATAATTTTTATAAACCAACGATATGTTAGGTTGATATTATTTTTTGTGTAACTAAAGAATAAGGTATGCAACATCAGGATTTTTTTAGTAATAAAAAGTTTTATTATAAAACTCAAAGACGATCGATTACTCCATCTGATATTGATGTCTAAAGTTTAAAACGAGATCTCGAGTTTAACATTCGATTACAACAAACTCCTTCTGGATTCATATATTTCGCCATAAGAAGAAGTTGATACTATATTAATTCAGTATTGATTGCTTAGAACACTACTTAAACAATATCTACTATTTTAAAATATGCATTATTCAGTATGATAAAAACTTTTTCCACATGATTATTCTTTTAAAAAAATTTCACATTATTCAAATCAAATTATTTATAAAGATCATATATTTGTCTGCTTCGTTGAATATTGAAAATCTTGAGTATAGAAGACGTACTGTTGAAAGAGTTATGTTATATGTATAAATTGAGTTGCACATAACATTTTTCTTTTTAACTGGATCATCACGAGATTGTTGCACATTATTTCTTCGGCATTCATCTCTCGTTGCATCAAATGTCTCGAATTGATTGATTAGTGATGAACACAATATAATATATATATATATATATATATATATGTTTAAAGATATACATATATTGTTGATCATTATATATATATATATATATATATATATATATATATATATATATATATATAAATGATCAACAATATATGTATATCTTTAAACATTTGTGATAAACCGGGGTTTGGCACAAGGAGTCAGAAACCCCATTCTTGAATATGTTATTTAAAAATAAAACAATTAAGACTGCAGGATACCAGTCCAATATTGCGAATTAAATACTTCAGTTAATATCCGAAAATAACCGATGTTTTAATTTATTTTTCAAAATTAGAAATTTTATTTTAAAAATATAATATAAAAATGAATTTAATAAAAATTAAATTGTATTAAAAAATCAATTTATTTTGTATGACTGATTTTTCATTTTTGTATACGAATAAGCGAAACCAAATTGAATAAACGAAAATACGATTAAATGTACTAAAATATTCCTTTCTAATATTTTATATTTGAAATAACAGGGTTTTTTTTAAAACTAATTTAATTTTAAATTTTTTTTCAAAAATAATGTAAAAAAAAAACTTTTGCAAAACTAAGGCAATCCGCGCTTCGTAAGCACGGACGGCAGTCCAGGTCAGTGACTAAAAATTTTAGCGACGGAATATATATCGAAACCGTCGCTAATTAGCAACGGTTTTATAAAATTGTCGCTTAAATTGAATCTGTGACGGTTAATACACCGTCGCTAATTAGTGACCGTTTACAAACCGTCGCTAAATGCCAAAATGCCCATAATTGTATCAACAGCGTGCACATGTACGCCCGATAATCTTGAACTTTCAACAGCTTGCAACTTTACAGCATGCAATATGCGCTGCGGAAAGAAAATTTGTGCGCTGCGAAAAAACTATTTTTGTTGTAGTGAAGACAGAGAAAAAACAGACAAGAAATTGTGTGGGGTTTAGGTGCTTTAATATATTAAATACACTAATTAAAATACGTAATTAGGCTTTAGGTCTATTAAGGGGTTTAATTAGGCTCATTAGTCTTAATTAAAATAATAAAAATAATTTTTGTAAAATAAGTTTGTGAATTTAATAGCCGGATTGTCAAGAAGTTCGTATTTTTGTTGAAAAATCAATACCTGATAAAATTTACGTCTCGGCGTATAAAATCACTTCAAAACCTCTTATTTTCAAAAATAAGAAAAAGGATCACCCTTATTTTAAATAATTAAAAATAATTATTTAATAAAAACATTTTTTTTTATTTTTTCAGCCATCGGTCTCCGTTCCTCGATCGCAACTCGAATAACCTTTAAAAATATATTTTAATGCAACCATGTAGAAAAATATATTTTAAACACGTAAATATGCACAACATAATTAATTAATACAATTAAAATATTTAATTAAAATACACGAGAATTTAATAATTGTATGCACGTGACCTTAAAATTTTCGGGGCGTTACAAACAGCGTGCACATGTACGTCCCGGATAATCTTGAACTTTCAACGGCTTGCAACTTTGCAGCGTGTAATATACGTTGCGGAAAGAGAATTTGCGCGCTGCGAAAATCCATTTTTGTTGTAATGAAGACAGAGAAAAAAACAGACAAGAAATTCATCAAGTACATGAAATTCGACCACAGAATGATGTTGAGGAAAATGAACAACATTCAATTGAGATATCCAGTCTTACGACATCTCCACAATCCTATGAAAAACTTATTTCTTGATAAATTTTTTGTCTGTTTTTCTCTGTCATCACTACAACAAAAGTGATTTTTCGCAGCGTATATTGCACGCTGTAAAGTAGCAAGCCGGTGAAAGTTCAAGATTATCCGGGGCGTACAAGTGCACGTTGTTGATACAATTATGGGTATTTTGGCATTTAGCGACGATTCATAAACAGTCGCTACTTAGCGACGGTATGTGAACATTTGACTGTCGCTAAAATAGCGACGGTCTATAAACCGTCGCCGATTCAATTTCAGCGACTGTTTTTTAAAACTGTCGCTAATAAGCGACGGTCTTGCTATCAATTCCGTCGCTAAAATTTTCCGTCACTGACCTGGACCAGCGTCCGTGCTTACGAAGCGCGGACGGTGGTCCACGTGAGCAGCGTCCGCGCTCCGTAAGCGCGGATTGCCTTAGTTTTGCAAAAGTTTTTTTTTTACATTATTTTTGAAAAAAAAATTTAAAATTAAATAATTTTTAAAAAAAACCTGAAATAACATGACAATCTAATTTATTATGGTAATGCATGCAACTTAGGGGAGCGTATTCAATCTAAACTTTTAATGATTTTTATGGAATTTTAAAATCTAGAGGTATTCAATCTAAACTTTTAATGACTCTATATATGTTTAGTGGTATTCAACATGGATTTGGTAGAGTTTTAAAAAATCATATAGTATTCAAACTTGACTTTTTAAAACTCTCCATAAGTCAAGAGGTATCCAAAAAATCCATAGATTTTCAAAGATTCTTATTTTATTATTCATGTACAAACCTTGAAGCTTTATGTACAATTACAAAAAATCTAAAATATTCTTCCACCTATACCAAAGATTTTGATGGACTTTCTTTTTTGAAAAATACGCTATCTCTCTTCTATCTCAAGCCATCTCTAGGGTTCTTCACTCTCTCAAACAAATTTCTTCTATTCAAAGTATGATTGATCAAATTGTCAATAATGATTAGATTTTTTTTATGTAAAAGTTTACTTATTATTTTGATTGTTCATTTTAACAAAATTTTATTATGAACTTATAAAAATATTGTTCATTAATATGTTGAATTGACATACAGAATTGAAATTTTGATTTCAATAAATTGGATAGTTCAATTGTCGTTTTTCACAAATTAAATTTATTTAACCTTTAAATAAGTAAAATTCATTCACATTTTCATAAATAAAAAAAATTAAAATTGAATAGATTATACATGTCCAATAATTATTTAAAAAAATTAATAAAAAAATAAATCACAATTATAAAAGTTTACAAAAGTCTACAAAAATCTTGAAAAAAAATCTATAAAAGTCTATGAAATATGTTTTACAATTCCATGAGATTTTATAAAAGTCAATCAAAATCCATCAACTCCACAAAAGTCCACCTTTTAAAAAAAGTCATTAAAAGTTTAGATTGAATACACCCCCATAGTCCTCACATGCAAATCTTTTTATTTAAAACTTTTAAATAATATTATAATTTGGACAATTATTAAAAATATCGATTTAAAAAATAAAATAAAATAAAAGTAAATAGGGTGAGTCTCATGTGAGACCGTCTCACGGGTTATAATCCGTGAGACGGGTCAACCCTGTCCATATTCACAATAAAAAGTAATACTCTTAGCATAAAAAGTAATACTTTTTCATGGGTGACCCAAATAAGAGATCCGTCTCACAAATACGACCCGTGAGACCGTCTCACACAAAGTTTTGTCAAGTAAATATTTCGAGGAACATGATCCGCGATATTTAGTTATCTAATCATAATCAATTATTACTTTTAAAAAACGTTTTTATTTTTAAAAAAACAAAAACTTATGTCAGACGATCTCACATATCATATTTTGTAAGACGAATTTCTTATTTGAATTATCCATGAAAAAATATTACTTTTTATCGTGAATATCAATAGATTTGATCCGTCTCACATATAAAGATTCGTGAGATTTACTCTTTTAAAAAATATTGATTATATGTGTGTTTTCCCGTATATCTCTGTTCGGGGTTGGTTTATATTTATTTATTTAAAAAACTCGTGAGGTTTAAGGGAGGTTTTTTTGGATGCCTTCTTCTTCAACCCTCTTGTCCTAATTGAGCATAGCTCTGTGACTCATCAACCATGGCTTCCACAGTTCCATTCACCCCAAGACCCCAAACTCAGTTTCAGCAATCCCTTTCTTCTTCTTCGTGGAAACCCCACAAAAAACCCAATTTACTTTCCATCTCAACCCCCGAAGTTCCCAATTTTTCTCAAAACCCCAGTTTCAGTCAAACTCCTTCCCTAGAGCCCTTAAACTCCCTTCCATCCACAACCCTTCACCTGTTATTTCTCCTCCTTGATATGATTCTACCGATGAAAATTTCCCGGAGAAGATTGAAAAGTTGTCGAATTTACAAGTAATCCCTGATGGGTTTCCCAAAAATTTACCCGGGGAAGAAACTAAGAGAATTTTTATACAGGACCCACCTTGGATATCCTCTATTTTTATGAAAAGTTTGTTCTTTAGGAGCAAGAGTAGAAATGGGGTCAAAATAGAATTTCAAGAAATGGAGAGGCGCAGCTATTATTTGTTGAGGAGGATACAGATAAAGGCAGAGACCGAGGTGTGGGAGAATAAGGTGGAGGAGTATAGAGAATTGGAGAGGGAAATGTGTGAGAAAAAACTAGCTCCTAATTTGCCTTATTTCAAGAAACTGATATTGGGATGGTTTGAGCCCTTGAGGGAAGCTATCGTGAAGGAACAGAAGACCCGGAGGACTAAGAAAAATAAGGCGGCTTTTGCGCCTTTTGTGGATGCCCTGCCAGCTGAAAAAATGGCTGTCATTGTGATGCATAAGATTATGGCGCTGATGATGATGGGTGGAAAGGAGGATAGACATGTGCGTGTCGTGGAGGCAGCAGTTCAAATTGGGGTGGCAATTGAGCAAGAGGTCAGAATGATTGTCTTGTGAGTTGAGGCATTAAGTCTTTTTTTGCCCCTAATAGTTTCGCCGATTACGAATCATATTCGAATCTTTCTTTTTACTCCCCCTCCAGATATCCATTTTCGTTGGTTTGGTGATCGGTATTCGGTATCTATGCCAATAATTGATGACTTGATGAGAATCGAAATGTAGCAGCTCACGAGTCTGCTATGTTAGTTGGGCTGTATAAGATTACTTTGAAGATGTTGAATTAAATGAGAATAACATATGGTATTCAATACCACAAACAAGATAGCGACAATAGCTAACAAATATAAAACAAGACTGAACAAGTCACTGAGGTTCACCTGGAGGCGCTCTGTTATGACTTATGAGTGAGTAAGCATGTTAATCATCGGCATATGTTCTTGCTTGCGATGATATGGATAAAGGGTGATTTTTCATCTTTATTCTTTAATCTGAATATTCGATAATTGATCCGCTAGTTCAACTTATGTTTTAACTTTTGAATGATTCAAATATACGTTGTTGATGGATTGAGCTGTGCATTATCTGTAACACCAACTAATGTTTTTAATTTTGTTCAGAATGATACGAGCTTGTTTTATGAGGCAAAATGCTAATGGTTGGCATGTCTGTTTGCATATAATGCAGAGTTTCTATAGGTTCAGATATTGTTTGGAGGAAGCTGCTTAAAAACTAGTTTTGGGATGATTTTATGCTTGTCATGATAAATGTGATCTGATTCGACTATATTGACGAATATTTGCCGCTTCGAATTTGTGATTGAGCAATTTAGGTCCCTGGTTTGATGAAGAAAGCACATTAATACATTATATGTTTGCGAGTATCTATTTGCGCAGTATTATCTCATTAGACTTCGAGGCCGTCCATTTACCCTAATCCCGTACCTAAGAACAACACACCACTGTTAGCATTGTCTCACTTCCCGCTTTTGCCAAATTGGAATTCGTTTTCTTACTGGAGATTTTTTTCGGATGAATATTAGTAATTAATTGGCTTTATACTCGATTTTTTTCCAGGCAAGAATTCATAATTTCTTGGAGAAAACAAAAGTTCGGTGAAGAGCAAAGGTAGAGGAAAGTGAAGGAGATTCAAGTAAGGAAGGAGCGTTGTTAAGAAAACGAGTTAGGAGTCTAATTAGAAAGAACAGAGTGATTGAGGTCCAAAAGCTGGTGAAAGATGAGGAATTTAAGTCATGGGGTAGTGATACACAGGCTAAGGTTTGGAGCTTTCATAATAATCACCAAACTGAGTACTTACATTTATGTATTTACCTTCTTGTTTCTCAGCCATTTAGATCTCATGCAGTTGGGCTGTTGTCTGATATAATTGTTAATACAAACTGCTTATGTGCAACCTCCAGTCACTCAATCAGCTGACTGTCCCCCTGATGTCCGCCCTGCGTTTAGACACCTCTTCAAGATTGCAACCAAAGAATCTGGGTGAGTGATATTCTATTTAATAGGATTTTTACCATCATAGGACATTGGCATCAACCATGTGTAATACGGCTAATAGCATTGAGTCATTGACTGCTGTGTATTGCAAAATCATCTCTGCAACAAGTTGTAATATGTTCTGGAACTTCTGATCGTCAAGTTCATGAATTATTGCGAGCTCGTGCGTTTGACAAGTCTTGTGGTTAATTTGGTAGACAACTTTGGTGTTCATAATTTTGCTCCTTGTATCTTTCAGGCAGAACATTGTGAGGAGGTATGGAGTGATTGAATGTGATCCTCTTGTCCTTGATGGGCTTGAGACCACTGTAAGTCGGTTGTACGGCTAATCTGTGATGAGATCAATGGCTCATATCTTTATTTTTCTCATTCACTCTTTGGAGATATGTTGAAAAATTGCAGTTGTTGATCTTTATGAAGTTATTTTGACACTGGGCCCTGATGCAATTCTTGAACATATAAGTGAGAGTCACTTGTCAAGTAGTGTCTTTCATGTGAAAGTGCAGTACCCTTTCATCTTTGGAAGTTTTACAAATTCTGTCTTTAGATTTTGGTTTTATTCTTCTTCAAGCATCATCATTAGCCTTCAGCATTTTCTTGAAATCTCCAATTTTATGTCCTTTCCAGGTTAAACATATGATCATTCCTTATGTGCCAATGTTGGTGCCACCAAAAAAATGGAAGGGGTAGACTTCTATTTCTCAATTGACAGTTCTATTTGAAAACTTTAATCTCCAGGCTATAAATTTAGTGTATCAATGGAGTTCAATAAAATAAGATGCCAGCACTTGAAAAGAACTTTCGTGGACTTATAACACCTAGCTCTTATTACGTACATATTAGAGCGACCTAACCGAGGATCATGATGGCTGCTCTCAGTTGACGTCCTTACATTGTGTTATCGATTGGTCTCATCCTATCAGGTATGGCAAAGGTGGGTACCTGTTCTTACCTTCATATATGATGCGAACCCGTGGGTCACGACAGCAACAGGATGCTGTGAGAGCTGCTCCCGCAAAACAGCTGCAGAAAGTATATGAGGTGGGCGGCGTACCCTTGTTCTTTACTTTGTGTTGGCATGCTATGCTCTCAGTTAGGCAATGGGGTCAAGTGTGAAATGTCATTTTATAGCCTTTTGTTGATCAAGGCTAAGATACGGGCATCTCACTATGTTCCATAGTTCAAATGCGATTTTCCCTTCAAAATAAATACTAACTTACGTGTCAGGGACTCAATCCATGGGATCCAGCCCAACTTAAACAAGAATCGAGCAGCAAAAATCAAGGATGTGCTATATCAAACGTTTACTCATGGGAAATTTAGAAAAAAAGGAATTGGATTGATTGAATTTTATTTACTTTCATTAAGTGTTAGAATCTTGAGCCTAGATGGGCAGATTTCTTGGATCCCAATTTAATGCTTATCTTGTATTTAAATGACTGCTGATGAAAGAAATAAAACATTCAGTATCTTCTCAAAAAACATAGTTAATATTGAGATCGCGAGGGTTTCTCAAACGAGCCTCGAACATCCAAAAAAATAGGTAGAAAAAGTCACAAACAAATCTCAGAGTTAAACGATTAACCCCTTCACTGACCCATAACCCGATTCTTTACCCGTGCTCATAACATTACATTTTACAAATGAAACATACTTATATTGTTGTGTCTTTGATTGTAGGAGTTATTTTAACCTCTTCCTTGTACCATGATACTTGTTGCTTGGATGCTCTCTATTTCTCTTTAGATGTGTTTGAATGAGGTAGTATGTTAAGTTCTGATTGAATTTGCAGGCCCTTGATACTTTAGGAAACACTAAGTGGAGAGTTAACAAACGTATATTAAGTGTGGTGGAAAGTATTTGGGCCAGTGGAGGAAACATTGCTGGTTTGGTAGACTTGAAAGACGTAAGTGTACCTATCTTAATATTCATTTGTCTTCACTTCTCGTGGAATCACAGTGATGCCACTATTCTCAGAAATTGTGTGATATGTGAAGCTGTAGAGCCATTACTCCTGGATCTGTACAGAATAAAGTTTCTGTATCTTTTGTGGTGATAGAAGATACTTTTTCATGGTGTAGGTTCCCATTCCTGAGTTGCTCTTTGATGATAAGCTAGAAGTTAAGAAATGGGAATGGAGTGTGCGAAAGGCAAAGAAAATCAATCAAGAGAGGCATTCTCAAAGATGTGATACCGAACTCAAGCTTTCAGTATGATTTTAACCATTTGGAACTGTTTAGCATGCAAAAGTAAAAAAGTGTTCAACTTGCATCATATTTGTTTCCTAGGTTATCTGTAACATTTAGTGCCTGGTGCCTGGGATGCGTTTTCAAGTAGATAATTTTTTTACCTGGGGATATAAATAAGCTGGGTAGTCATTTTTCAGTTTCGTATAACTGAAGCAATTATTCCTTCCAAAGGTGCCAAGTTCAATCGTGTAATTATTAGCTTCCTCTTTGTTGATGTTAGGTTTATAAGTTCATTTTTTGTTACAAAATTTATAAACTACCCAGTCTAACATGATGTCGCCTCTATTATCTCATGAATGATAACCTGATGTCAATATTTAATTTGAATAAATCCTGGATGCTCTTGTTCAATTAAATACCGGTAAGGTTAGTCATTCAAAATGGCCAGCTTGGACAGTTTAATCTGTTGGGGATTTATTTATGCAGCTTTGAGATAATTTTCATTGCAAGTATAATCACGAATGTCAATAGTAGTGTGCTTACTTTTTCCACGAAGCCCATTGACCGAGTTGCTTTGTGGACTGGGTTTACACGAGGTGATATTCTTCAAGTTGAGGGGGGGACAAAGACTATAAAGATGGACACTAAACAGAAATTTTGTGAATCAGGTTGCTCGGAAGATGAAAGATGAGGAAGAATTTTACTATCCCCACAATCTTGATTTTCGTGGCCGTGCATATCCCATGTATCCTCATTTGAATCATCTAAGTTCTGATCTTTGTAGAGGAATTCTTGAGTTTTCTGAGGAAGGCCACTAGGGAAGTCTGGGTTACGTTGGTTGAAAATACATTTGGCAAACCTTTATGGAGGAGGCATTGAGAAACTCTCTTATGATGAACGTCTCTCATTTGTGGATACCAATGTAGCGGAAATATTAGATTCTGCTAAGAACTTCCATAATGGAAATTGTTGGTGGTTGAAGGCTGAGGACCCTTTTCAGTGCCTAGCTGCGTGTATTAATCTTGCTGAGGCCCTAAATAGTTCATCACCACAGACTGTTATCTCACATCTGCCAATTCATCTGGTATGTACTTGTAACCTGCAGCTCCTTTTTGCTTTTATAAACTGCCATTGATGGGAAACTATTGAAGATAAAATAAAAAGGGGGTGGTGACTGTATGACTCAAAAGAGTTGATGAAAAAAAAGTATTATCATGGCAGTAATGTTTTGAAAGAAAAAATTCAGTGTTGTAATCATGCAGCATGTGAAGAAATCAAAAAAATTCGTAGATTCTTGATTTTGCTAATTGTTATTCCAAGAGATTCAGTCAAGGGACATTTATCTTTCAAATTTACAGCATGGTTGCTTTCTTGCGGTCTTATTTTTTATGGGCTGCTTCAATTTTTGTTTCATGTTGCTCATAACTTGAGCCATCTATATTTAAATTTTAGTTTAATGGTGTGATACCTCATCCCACATAGATAAAAAATGAGAGTTTAAAATGATTTATAATTGGTTAAAATAGACTCTTATAGCAACTTGAGTCAACCATTTTCGTAAAATGAAGATGAACGAGAAGTAGCAGCTGCTACCGGAGTCCATTTTGCAGTTGTGTTTGCATGGGCCTGGCCTGGATAATGACATGATATCAGAGACGGTCACCAGCAGAATCATTGAGAAATAATTGTTATGCGGGGAAAAGTATCACATGTGTGGAAGCCACCTCCTGAACATGCAGCGCAAATTGCTACGTACACGGGAACCGCCTCATGAACTTGTAGAAAATACCTCTAGAATCCTGACGCTGGTAGATCGAAAGATCAAGCCGCGACGAAGACATTGCGTTATGAAGAAGGGGGTGATTGTAACACCCCACCCCACATGGATAAAAAACAAGAGTTGAAAATGGTTCATAAGGAGTTAAAATGGACACAAAGTAATTGCTACAAAAGCTCATTGTGCAGTCGCGCTTGCTAGGGCCTAGGCCCAGGGCGTGACAAATGGATTTCTTTACAATCTCTTGTTTTTCATCCTTCCAAAATATTGTGTTCTCTGCTTCTTTATTCTCTTTTTTTGTCCATCAACTTATGTTGTGATTTTTTTCTGAGCATTTGAATTTTACCATGTCATTTGCTCTAGTGATCTTAATATTTGTTTTCGTTCGGTTTTTTGGCGTAGGATGGCTCGTGCAATGGCCTGCAGCACTATGCAGCTATGGGAAGAGACAGTGTAAGCCATTTTTCCATGTCCGTGTATCTTCTGTGGAGGACTTTGTGTGCCCAAATTATGTGTTCATGATTTATGGCCATTGGGGATGAGACAGATAAACTCTTGTTTTTTCAATTAGAAGTTCTATTCTTGAAGTAGTTTAATGCCTGAAACTCAATGTTTTTTACTATTCCAGCAGCCTCTTTCTTGAAGTATCTGTTTATGACTGAACTTTATGTTTCTGTACTACTCCAATATCCAGTGTGAATTATCTCTGTTTTCACTAGCATTTGATGGATCTGTCTGCTAATAAAATTGCGACCGAGACTTATTGAGTTGCAGTTTTCCAGTTTCTTGCTTTATTATCTTTGGCCTCTATAGAACCCTTTTGAATGCTCTTTATTGTATCTTTAAATATTACCGGCTCAGGCTTCTTGATTTCTCACTTGAAAGCTTTGAATCCACGTCCCTTTGCTGGCTCTCTTTTTTTTTTTTTTCCAGTTTGAAGCTTCTGCTGTCAACTTGGCTGCCAAAGACAAACCTTTTGATGTTTACTCAGAAATTGCCGAGAGGTTTGTTGATTTGATTGTTAACACATTAATTTTCATGCAAATTGAATACTGAAATGTTATCAATCAGAGTTGATGGAAGCCTCTATAGCCACCTAAACCCATGGCTAAACCTGCCCATGCATACTTTATTCACATATTATTTCTGGTAAGTCATTTATCTTATATAGTACTAGGGCACGTAGGTAACGAACTTAAGTACACTATGAACATTGATTATAAATTTGCAAACACATGTAGACACATGATTTTTTCACAAATTATTTAATAACAAATACTATTTCACAGTTTATCTATTATTCTAAACAACATGGTTTAATTTTTTCAATCATTTTCTTGTATGATTTTTGAATATTCAGTATCATAGTTTTTATTTATTTTTCATACTTCTTTCTTCTATTAAATTCAACAATCCTATCATCATATCTAATTTCTATGTTTTTTCGTCGTCAGATTTGATTTTGATTAATCTCTTTGATGCATGCGTGTGTTTTTCCAATGATTTTCTTATTTTGTTTATATGAGTTGATTTTGATTAATCTTTTTGATGCTTGCATGTGTTTTTCCTATGGTCTTCTTATTTTGTTTATTTGAGCAGTTCACCATTCGGTTTAACTCCATTTTTTTTAAAAGTCTCACTCGATTTCTCCACATATTATATATATTATATCTATTTTGCATCGAAACATAATTAAGTGTATGAATCAATTGTTAATAAGAAAGAATGTATGTCTGAATTTTGAAGTATGATGAATAAAAAAAGCTGAAAAAAATGGAGTGATTAAAATAGATGTGATGTATATATTAATTTTAAAATTATTGATAAAATTACTTGATATAAATATTAGGAGAAAATACATGAAAATTCAAGAGCAGATAATATATTAGGAAAAAAACTATCTCAAGGTAGATGCTTAAACGTTAACTCAAATATTTTAAAACCATACAATAGCTCAAGCATCACGTTTCGATTGCTCTATCCAGCGGAGACAATTATTGTACCCCAACAATTGCACTCTTTTCAATGAATGAGAATCGAATTCGTGAGACGACTATGATACCATAAATTTATGTTGAAGAACACATAAATTTTATTAATTATATTTTAAAAAGTAAAACAATCATTAAATAAAAATATTAATGTGTATTATCAATGACACATAATGATTTAAATTTTCTATGCATATATATTTCCAACAATGTTATATAAAAACAATAAGCACAAAAACACCCGCAAACTTTAAAAAATATATATAAGGAAAAATAGTGTCACAAAAACAAAATGACATATTTAAATAAAAAAGGTATGATACTTCTTAGTTCATATTTAAAAATCAACTTGTTATAAAAGTGATGTATTTATATGTAAAATAAAAGAAAATATACGATAGAAACATTAAATATTCATTAGCAACAATGAAGAAATTAACTCATGTTAACAACCAATTTTAGTAGCAACAAAGAGAAATCATTGGTAAATTGATGAATTCAATATGCATTAATATCCAAAGTCATTAAAGATGGAAAATGAATTATAAAAGAACCCATTAAAAAATCATTGATTTAATTTGCTAACTTAAATGAATAGGGATATATTAGAAAATTCACAATTAGAAGTCATATACTTAGATGTATATATGTTAGATTATTGACATTTTATGTGCTATTCATATTTAGTTACTGATATTTCAGGGTTCATGATATCATGAAAAGAGATAGTCGTAAGGATCCTGAAACTGATCCAAATGCCTTGCTTGCCAAACTCTTGATTGGTCAGGTTCGTATTTATTTTATAGATTTACTGGTAATTGAACTTTGTTTGCCTTGTTTTGAGACATTATTTTCACATTCAAGGACCTGATTTTTTGAAAGCTTTTAGGTGGATGGGAAACTTATCAAACAGACAGTGATGACTTCGGTATATGGAGTCACCTATGTTGGTGCACGCGATCAAAAGAAGGTTGGAGGAGAAGGGTGTCATCACTGATGATAGACTTCTCTTTAGTGCAGCTTGTTACGCTGCTAAAGTAAGTTTCATGCACAAGAAAGAGTTCTTCTACTTCCTCCTTTCCTCTTTCTGCAAGTTTGATTGCGTTAGTGTCTTGGCTAAACAAATTATCCGTGCTTGATTTCTCAGCCATCTGCCAAAGCACTGTTTATTTCTTTCAGAGTGAACGTGCTCGTGTGACATTTTTCTCCAGTATTATTCTTTTGTAAAATTGTCATGTCACCTATGTCTTGGATTACTAGTTACAGGACATTTGACTTAAGTTAAATGCATACCAACGTTGCTTAGTTTCTAGTTTGATTTTTATACTCAACATGAAATCACCAAATGATACATTTTATTCTCGATTAGTTTGGTTCTTTGGATCAGTCAATCTCCTTGTTGAGTTATTGTGTGGGTATATAACCCCCTAATCTCATCATACAAGTGGTTGGACATTTAGCATTGAACAAAAAAACTTATTATTGTCAAGGTAACCATAAGTTCTTGTCCACCTTTTATGCGCTCCTCAAATGTTTAGGAGTAAGCAGTAAGAGTGTGCATGCATCATGAGTATTTCGCAGTTACACCCTGTTACATATACTAGCAGAGTTCGTGGTAAAGATTAACCATTTTTTATTATATTTGCGTTTCAATTTCAAAATCAGGAATTTTATTGCCAAAGAAAAGTTGCTATGGTGAAAGAATTCTCCTAACTTCAAATATGGACAGTGAACATGAGAATTCAGTAGACTTCAACATGTTTAATCTTAAAACCTACTGCTGAACTTAGTAATATTCATTCCACGATAGATTTTTTTACTATATACAACAATCAAGAACATTTGTGGTGTCTGCCAACCTTTCTAGAGTGAAGTAACATGTGCATCCTTAAAAGCACTAGAACAGGAGATGATAATTTTTCATTCATTCATAAAAAAATTAAGATACAGACTTATCTATTTATATTGTAGGTTACAAGAGATAAAAAAAGGAAAGAATAAAACTAATTAATCACATCCTAAAATATTACAATTACTCTAACAATTAGCCTAAGATTTCTCTAGACCTAAACTATTGCAATTATTCTAGCCTAAGATTTCTCTAGACCTAAACTATTGCAATTATTCTAACAATTAGCCTAAGATTTCTCTAGACTGCGTCAACACTCCCCCTCAAGCTGGATGGTAAATGTTGTGTATCCCAAGCTTGTCAATCAGTCTTTCGAACATAGGCTTGAACAAAGCCTTTGTTAAGATATCAGCAGTTTGTTGCGACGTAGGAATATAGGACACTTCAAGTATCCCCTTATCAATCTTCTCCTTTATGAAATGCCGATCAATTTCAACGTGTTTGGTACGATCATGGTGAACCGGGTTGTGAGTAATAGCTATGGCAGCTTTGTTGTCGCATAGGATAAGCATAGGGCTCTTTTTCTCTATTTTCAGGTCTTCCAATAACAGTTTGATCCAAAGAGCTTCACAAATTCCAAGAGCCGCTGATCGAAGTTTTGCCTCCGCGCTACTTCGTGCAACAACTGATTGCTTCTTGCTGCGCCAAGTAACCAGATTTCCAAAGACAAAGGAGCAATAACCAGACGTGGAACGTCGATCATTTGGGCATCCAGCCCAATCGGCATCAACAAAGACTTCAACACACCTCTTTTCTTGCTTTCTGAACATGAGACCACGGCTCGGAGTGCCCTTTAAGTACCGTAATATCCTGATTGCAGCATCAAGATGACATTGGTATGGTGAGTGCATAAATTGACTAATGCAACTCACAGGGAAGGAAATATCCGGCCGGGTGTGCGAGAGGTATATCAATCTGCCGACTAACCGTTTAAATCTCCCCCTGTCGACAGGTGTATCATCTGGTTTGGCCTCGAGTTTGATGTTCGGATCCATGGGGGTATCGGCCGGTTTACAACCCATCAATCCGGTATCATTGAGTAAGTTAATGACGTACTGTCGCTGTGAAACACAGATTCCAGCCTTGCTTCTAGCTACCTCCATTCCGAGAAAGTATCTCAAGTGACCGAGGTCTTTCATTTCAAAAGAAGTGGCCAATTTCTTCTTAATTCGCTCTATTTCAGCCACGTCATTCCCGGTGATTATAATATCATCAACATATACAATAAGAATAGCAATCTTATCCTTGACCCGATGATAGAACAATGTATGATCACAATGAGCCTGTTTGTACCCGAGAAGATGAACAGTGGTGGAAAATCTGTCGAACCAAGCTTTCGGAGACTGTTTCAAACCGTAGAGAGCTTTCTTTAGCCGGCAAACCTTGTCGTTACTTCCCTGATTGTGAAAACCGGGTGGTAGATCCATGTACACCTCCTCAACGAGATCGCCGTTGAGAAATGCGTTCTTGACATCGAGTTGGTGAAGTGGCCAATCCAAGTTTGCTGCGAGAGAAAGCAACACTCGGATAGTGTTGATTTTGGCTACTGGTGCAAATGTCTCTAGGTAGTCGATACCATATGTCTGCGTGTATCCCTTAGCCACAAGTCGCGCTTTATATCTGTCAACGCTCCCATCATTATTGCACTTGATGGTGAACAACCATCTACAACCAACCGGTTTCTTGCCATCGGGTTTCGGAACAATCTCCCATGTCCCATTTTTTTCGAGGGCTTTGATCTCGGCAAATACTGCTGTACGCCACTTGTCATCGCGAAGGGCGTCATCAATGGTTGAGGGAACAGTGGAATGTGACAGGTTAGTGACCAGGGCTTGTAGCGGCTGCGACAACTTAGAATACCCCAAAAAATGTGAAATAGGATGTTGAGTACATATCCGAGTACCTTTGCGGTGGGCGATCGGGATATCCAAATTTGCCAATTCGGTGGTATCCGGATCGGGCGCTGGGTTTGACGGGGGCGATGCAGAAGGTGCAGGCTCGATATTCTTGTGCTTGCGTCTGCTGTAAGTTGCTGCAAAGCGGTCAGTGGTTCCACGAGGAGGATGAGTTGGTGTTACAGAAATTTCAGCTGGTGGACTTGAAGGTGGAATTGGATTTGGAGCAGGAATAGTAGGCGGATTTTGTGGTATACCGGGTGAAGGCTGCGGATTTTCTGGAATTAAATGTGGCTCCAAGGTGGATGGAAATCCCAAAAATAATTCTGGCTCTAAGGAAGAGGGAGATTCCTGATTTTGTGGGATTTGAGTGTTAAGTTGGGATGGAGGTGGAATTTGTGACTCTTGTATTGGTTTCGGTTCCCATAAATATTTTCAAAAAAATTTTGGTACTAGGCGAGGAAGTAGGATCAGGAGCATTATTATGAGGGGATATGAGAATTGGATTCGGAGTAAGGGGATAGAACGATTGCGATTCAAGAAATGTGACATCCCGTGAAATAAAATATTTTCTTTTGGATGGAGAATAACATCGATAACCCTTTTGTGTAGAAGAATAACCAACAAACATACATTTGTGGCTACGAGGATCCAACTTAGACCTAGAATTATCATGAATATGAACAAACGCCGAACATCCAAACGTACGTAGAGGAAGATCAGTGAATATTTTGGACTTTGGGAATGATTTTCTGAGGGTATTTAATGGTGTTTGGAATTTTAACACCCGAGACGGAAGTCTGTTGATTAGGTAACATGCGGTTAAAATAGCATCCCCCAATAGATTTTTGGAACATTGTTTGTGAAAAGAAGGGCGCGAGCGACCTCTAAAAGGTGTCGATTTTTCCTTTCGGAAACCCCATTTTGTTGAGGGGTATCAACACATGAACTGTGATGAATAATACCATGTTTGAAGAAAATTCATTGAGTGATGAATTGAAATACTCGGTGCCATTGTCAGACCGAAAGATTTGTATTTTAGAGTTAAATTGAGTAAGGATCATATTGTAGAACTGTTCAAAAATTTTCAAAACTTCAGATTTGTTAGGAAGGAGAAAAATCCAACAGACGCGAGAGTGATCATCAATAAATGTAATAAACCATTTTTTATTAGAAATTGAAGAGACTCGAGACGGACCCCACAAATCACTGTGTATGAGAGAGAATGGCCTAGATTCATGATAAAGATGAATGGGAAAAGGTATGCGAGTATGTTTAGCTATCTGACATACTTCGCATACAAACCTATCACATGAGTGAAACAACGAAGGAAACAAATGTTTTAAATAAGAAAAACTTGGGTGACCAAGGCGTTGATGAAGTAACATTATTTGTTGGGGACGGGATTGATGTGTAGAATCATGGACCACTTGGCAGCACCGAATAGTAGAATCAGCTCGTAGAAAGTGATATAAGCCCGACACCTCAGCAGCACTGCCCAATCGTCTTCCCCGAGGCCAGATCCTGAAAAATACACAACTTAGGTGAAAAATTGGCAATACAATCGGAGTCAAGGGTGAGTTTGCTGATCGACAGCAAGTTGTAAGTCAATTGAGGGACAAACAAGACATTCTGTAATATCATACGGGGACTCAACGAAACAGTGCCAATACCAAGAACAGGAGAAATTTAACCATCAGCCAAAGTTACTGATCTAGATCTTTGGCATGGTTGATATGATGAGAAAAGGGTGCGAACTCCGGACATGTGTTCGGATGCACCTGAATCAATAATCCAACACTCACCAGAGTTACCAGGGTCGGTAACAGAGGAAGAAGTACCGTGCGCCATCAGTGAAGTCGAGGTGGAAAGGAACTGGCCAAGTTGATTGAGTTGTGCTGGAGAGAATGTTGCAGCGGATGATGGTGTGTTGTTGTCGACTTTCACCGGTACAGGCTGGCTTGGTGGACTCGGCGTTACGCTGGCTGCGTGGCACCCAGTCAGCTGGCTTGCCGTGGAGCTTCCAACATGTGGCTTTAGTGTGATGAGGTCGGTTGCAATGTTCACACCACAGCTGCGGTTTGCGGGATCCTCGAGCGGCCATGGCAGAGGCATCATGATTGGTGGCAATGGGTATGGTAGCTTCACCGAGCATAATTCGTTTCCTCTGTTCTTCTCGACGGACTTCGGAGGAAATGGTATCAAGGCTCGGTAATGGCTTGATACTCAGAATCCGTCCACGAGCATCATCCAGGGATGGTGTAGGCCGGTGAGGAAGTCATAGGTTCTTTCTTTGGCGAGCAATTTTTGGTAGATCTCACGGTTGGCAGCATCGGTCCACTCAGGTTGAGTGAAGAGATCGAGTTCTTGCCACAGCTTTGTTAGCGAAACGAAGTACTGAGTTACAGTACCATCGTCTTGTCGCAGATTACGAGAGCGAGTCCGGAGGTCGAACATCTGATTCGAGTCTTCAAGATCTGAGTAGGCTAAGGCAACAGCGTCCCAAATAGCCTTTGCTGTTGGGTAATGGAGGTAGATCTCTGCAATGGAGTCGTCCATAGAGTGAAGAAGTCAGGTCATAACCATGGAATTCTGAATATCCCACGCTGCAAACGAAGGATCAGATTGGTTTGGTGTCGAAATGGAACCATCAAGGTATCCAAATCGTCCTTTCCCGCGGATAATGAGTTGGACGGAACGAGACCACTGTAAGTAGTTCCGGCCACTGAGTTTAAAGCTGGTAATTTGGAATGGATGGGAGTTATCAGAGGCACTGAGAACAGGTTGCATATCTGATTTTTCCATAGATTAAAAAAATATTCAAAAAAGACTTTTATTGCTCTGATACCATAAAAGCACTAGAACAGGAGATGATAATTTTTCATTCATTCATAAAAAAATTAAGATACAGACTTATCTATTTATATTGTAGGTTACAAGAGATAAAAAAGGAAAGAATAAAACTAATTAATCACATCCTAAAATATTGCAATTACTCTAACAATTAGCCTAAGATTTCTCTAGACCTAAACTATTGCAATTATTCTAATAGCCTAAGATTTCTCTAGACTGCGTCAACAATCCTCTTATAATAATTATCGATTTTTCTGAAAATAAATGTTTGTTTCTTTTTGCTGAATTGAAATTGTGATATCATTTGAAATGGCTTGCTAACACATGCATGATCTTTCACAGGTTACACTGACTGCCCTTGGTGAGTTATTTCAAGCTGCACGTGCTATAATGGGTTGGCTAGGTGAATGTGCTAAGGTTCGTCCAAGATTGAAAACTGAGTTATATAATGTTGAAATTCTTTAACAATAGGAAGATAGTGAAAGGGTAGGGGGAGAATACCACAAGCCGCTCGTAATTAACTTAACTAAGTTGTTTTTGTATGGTAACCTAGGGTGTCAAATCCACTGGCTACTTTTATACATCTGTAGAGGTTTGTTTTAATTTACAGAAGTGAATATAAATAAATTTTGAAAGCTAATGTGTTGAGAATTCAACAAAAACTAAAACTAAGCATCGGAATTTCACTTGATTAATTCATTTTTTAAACTATGATTTTAATTTCTAAGTACTACTTCATTATATGATTCATGTCTTAAATATACAATCAGAATATATTTTGTAACACAGAATTATAAAAATTCTCTTATGTTTGTCTTTTTGAGGCATTTTCTTTCAATTAAGAATCCCCCTCCCTCCAACCCACCACCGCCGATTTGCCATTTACACGATTTGTGATTGCCAATATACCTTTAGGATAGATTCCAGTAACTAATAGTGCATGCAAGAAATCCACAAGAAGCAAATATAAGCACATAAGAAAACCATGACTGAAACTGTAACATATGAGGTATATAATGTGTTAAAATAAATTGTCCAACAATCCATTTTCACCAAAAATGAAACCAAATGGTAGGCTTATTAGGCTCTTATTTTCATTTTCAACTTCAAAACCCATGTTCACCGATATTCATATTTACCAACAAAAAGCTATAAAAATAAAACATTTGTCCTTCAGAAACCAGTATCAAAATATGCATTGCATCCTCCAAATATATTTTTTCGTAAAACACATCTCCTGGAAATGTTTTCCTGAAAGTGTAGAAAGCAAGATAGCCATAATGGCATAATCTATGGATTAATAAAATTGAAGATAGAAATAATTGTTCTAAAAAATAAAATGATTGTTAAAGATCTTATATGATAAATAAGGAAGATAATAATTGAACTTTATAATCAAGATCTTCAAATTGCAAAAGGTCTACCCTAGCATAGAGAAAAGTTGGAAAAAATGTTTTATTGAACCTTTTCCATTGGACCCAATGCAGGAACTATATTTTTAATGTAAAACGCGGGGCTTGTTCTGCGTATGAGCCCACTTCTTCTACCCTCTATGGTTTTTTTTCCAGTTATGCTCAATCCCTTTATGCGTAAAATAAAAACAAATAAAAAAAATTAACAATTAAAAAGTTACTGCAAAGAAATGCTACTTTTGAGTATCTTTTACTTTACACTCTGTCAATTAACTTTGTGACTTTAAATGTAGATTTTAATCTTCTCGTTGGTCATGAGGGCTTATATCCAAGAATAGATGCTTAGAGGACTAGAAAAAGTTTGGAATACGATTACTTATCCCTTGTGAGAAAGCATCTTGGGATAAATATTGTTAACAATTATTCCTAAAAGAATCTTAATAAATCTCGTGAAATTTATATTCTAATCTTGATGATGTCAAATCTAATGTCAAAAATGTCATCTTTATTTTCCCACTCAAGTTGAACATAGAAATGTAAATTGAAGCATTCAACTTAAAACAAAAGAAAAGTCTTGAAATTGTGATATAAAAAAGAAAAAGAAAAAGAAAAGAAAAGACTTGAAGTTATCCAATGGTGCATTTATCACTAAAGACATAAAACAAACAATCAGAGATTAGATTTTCTAGCCTCTGTTGAGCAGCAACAAAGATGTTCGCACATGGAGATAGAGAGATAAGCCAGACATAATAAAATCATGCAAGGTTTAACTTACTAAGTAGATAGCCAAAAGTATGGTAATGTTCTCGTGTGAACAATTGGGTGGTGTTATTATTTTTGTTACTGGTCACAGTACAAGAATAGTTGTCGAAATTCCTTTTTTTTTCATAGCAAGCAGCATGAATACTAGGTGATAGTTTTGTTCTAACACTATTTTTAATGTTAATTTGGGAATATACCATGGAGAGATGGCTATCTCATGGATGATTAATGTATTTTGGTTCGATTTACACCAGCAAGATTGATGTATAGAGGGCTAAAACTCTGATTGATCTCACTTATTTTATAATAAAATGAACACCTGCCTATATGTGAAAAGACCATGGATATAATAGAGTAGGAAATTATTCCTGTTATATCACAATACAATTGTGCGGGCGGCTTGTCATGGTCTGCTTGTCATGGTCTCTTAATATCATCAAATGTAATTCCAGAATATTATCTGAATTTTACCCCTTGATAAGGTGATGTATTTGTGAAGTAGGTTGTTGTTGTCTGCTGAATTTTATAAATTTTTTGTACAATGAAATTTGACAGATTATCTCCTCAGAAAATCAACCTGTTCGCTGGACAACGCCTCTTGGTCTTCCTGTAGTACAACCATACTATAAAACTAAACGTCGTGTTGTAAGTGTTGTACTCTCAAATAGATAGCTTGAATTTATTTTCCGTATATGTGTTTGTGCAGCCCTAACTAAATGGAAATATTATGGTGCCATGCATGATGAAAGCATATTGTTCCAATGCCCATTAAAGAAAGAGATTGTGAAAGATTATTGGTATCGATGCTCTGTTAAAAGGAGTTTTGCAACCTTAAACAATCTGACTGAATAATAGTCAGTGTTGGAACTGTTAAATTCTGCCATAGTCATTACTGGAATGCCTTTTTGCTGCTTATTATCCAAACTGGGAGCATTGCTACTGTATCAGAAGCAACATTGTTAGTTGCAAATGCTTTAGCATTTCAAATATCACATTGACATGATTCTAATATGACTCGTGGCCTTGTTACCGTCTTACTGATTTACCACACGACTCATGTCTGTGCAGATAAGAACTTCTCTTCAGGTTTTGGCTTTGCAACGTGAGGACAATTCAGTAAGTTGGACATTCCTCGGTTAGCTCTCTCATATTTTTGTGAAGGATTTGGCCTTGCAGTCTTAATTGCTGGATTGCAATGTCGTACTCCAGGTTGACTTAAGAAAACAGAGAACCGCCTTCCCTCCCAATTTTGTGCACTTGCTGGATGGTTCACACATGATGATGACTGCCATAGCTTGTCGGGATGCTGGAATATGTTTTGCAGGTTTGTTTTGATAATTTTACCACATTTATTTATAGACCTGGTGAGACCGCTTTCATTTATGTCAACCGTTTTTTGAATATATTTCTGTTTTGCATTTTTCTGGAGAGCTAGCTTCCCGACTGTATTAACTGGCTGATGTATGGGTTATCCGCTAACCTTTCTTCAGAAAGCAGTATTTTGCTTAGATTGACATGCTTAACATCTGATCGCAATTCAAAAGGCGGTAGTGCTTGGCTTATTGAATATGTTGATATACTGGAATTAAAATAGCAACTTAAATATAAATATCAACTAAAATATCGCGCAGTGTATGTACAGGGGTAGAGAGATATTTGGGGTTCAGGATGCAATTGAGTTTAGCATGTTTATTTTTACCCCATAATCTTTTGGTGCTGGTTGTGCTACATGTTTCTCATCTATTGACGGCCAAAACTTAGTTGTGATATTTCAGAACTTGCTCTCTCAGTTGAACGAATTGTATTAGAGGAAAATATATCAGCTATATTTTCTTTTGTAGCACAGGTGTGCACGACTCCTTTTGGACTCATGCATGTGACGTTGACAGGATGAATCAAATACTAAGACAAAAATTTGTTGATCTTTACAACATGCCTATACTGGAAAATGTACGCAATCTTAACTTGTCAAGTGTTGTTTTGTAGAATCACATGGTGTCAAACTCTGCTGCTTTTTCTGTTATTCTCCCTGTGTCTGCATGTAAAAACACCTCCGGGATTCTAAACCACCTTCTAAGGATTATTGTTTTCGTATTAAGTTGTTAAATAAAGAGTACATTCAAAAAAGCGAGTTTGCTAAGTATAACAGATCAATGCATGTGAAAAATATGCATCAATGTCTTTATTATACAGTTTCCTACCTGAGTTTGTAGACCATATAAAGCAATACATGTTGTAACTAAGTTGTTTTTGTCGTAAGAAGTTTGTTTTTAAGGCCTCTTTTGTAGTCAGATTTATGACACATTGTATATTGTCATTTTATATGATTTACTTGCATTTTATCAAATGAACTGCACTAGCAGCTGCTTGAAAGCTTCCAAACATCCTATCCAACCCTGAACTTTCCTCCTCTGCCGGATAGAGGAGATTTTGACCTCGAAAAAGTTCTGGACTCTCCATACTTCTTCAACTGACCATACCTAATCTGCCTGTGTTCGAGCACTTACATGAACAATGCCACCTTGTTCAGTTTTCTATTGAGAGGGTGCACTTGAATGCTAGAGAGTTCAGCACCTGCTGATTTCAATCTGTGAAGTGATGACAGCTTACTCTTCAGAAATCTGAGGCATTCCTGCATAGCATAGCTATTCTGGGATATCTGAAAATCGCTTCATTCGTCAGCCATCGGAATTGGCTTGTGAGAATGCCTGTCTTAACCTAACCATTTACAGGTACAGCTTCAAGATTGTAGGAGGGAATTATATTCTTGAGGGCAATAACAAGGTATAATTTATTCCTTGGGTGTCAAACATGGGCGGTTTCTTTGTCGCTTCAAAAAATGTTGCTTTCCTGCAAGCCTGTTCTGTTATGCGTATCCTGTTGGAGCTGGGAAGAAGAATAGAAGAGAAAATCTAATTCGTTGACAGTGCTAACTTTTGCTCTTTGCTATTGTAGCATTTGTATTTGTTTATATTGCCAAAAATACTATGTTGGTCAAAGAGGTTTTTTATAGCCTTCTCTACTGTAAAGTAACCTCCAAACATGAGACATTTATTCATGTTACGTGAATGAAACTTAAAATTGTGTATTATTCTGTTTATTTTATTTTTTTTTTCAATTTTTTTTTTCATTATCACTACAATGATGTTACATCTACGTTGGCATAGGTTGACCTCCAATTTTATGCTTAATTAATTTCTATATTGAAATTTATTAAAATAATAAATTACTTTAAATGACTAGTTAACTCTGTTTAAACAATTACTTTGAGAAATTTGAATATTAAATGTTTTATCTAGTTTTATTTTTGTATGAGTTGAGTTATATTTCATATTTGAAATACATTTTATTTAAAATCAATTTGAATATATATTCTAATATTTTTCATTAAAAAAACAACAAACGGACTGCAACTGCTGGAAACTACTCAAAACCGTAAAACTAATTATACATCTAAAACCACGATTAATTTTAAAAATATTAACCGATCATATTACATATATGACAATTCGGTTGAGAGAATATATATAAAATATGAAACAATATTCTTAATAAATTTAATTGTTTAAAAGATGATAATACTACTAATAATAATAATAATAATAAGTTATGGTATTGTTTCTGGGAAAATTTATATTACAATATTGTGTCGGAGATATTTATAATAAATGTGATATAAAATTGTGATAATATACAATATTCCTTTGATCATAAATATGCAGACACGTTTTCTTGTTTGTCCCAAATATATAAGATGTACCATATCTAGTAATATTTTTATTGTTTCACTAATATACTCCTATTTAATTTGGGATCTTATGATTAACTATAGAAAAGAACAAATCATTTAAAAAAAGTAAATTTGAAAAATTGTTTGTGTAATTAATATTTCTAATAATTTTTTAATTTATTTTAAAGAAAAACATGTCTATATAATTAAAAGAATAACTAGTAAAAGATGCACATACAATGCATGTGCTATTATTATTTTTAATTTGAGTAAATAATACTAAATAATTAACACGAAATTATTTTCGATTTAGAAAAGTTGTTCGTTTAAAAAAGGAAGTTTTGTTTTGATTTTTTATATTTACAATATGGAGTGACATGAAAAAGATTTTTAGTAGAGTAAGAAGGGTAATTATGGAATTAAGTATTTTGGTGTCCTCAAAGGTAGTTATTCTAAGACCCTCACACTTAATATAATAGTATAGATATATACATATTGGTCGGAACTACAACTCTCCCAAAATTACTCGCGTCCATCTAAAGATGTAAACGAATCGAATCGAATATGACAAAATTCGAAGGCTCACTTGAGTTTGATTCAACATTCGAAAATTTTAAATTTTTTGACTCGAACTCGTTTCAAACCAAAGCTCGAGTTTATCTCGAAAGACTCGAACATGTTTACGAACTATTTGAATTATTACTCGAAAATAAGTGCTCGAATGACTCAAAATTTATTTATTTAATATATAATTATATTATATTAATAAAATACTAAAAATCGCTAGAGGTTCAAGAACTATGAAACAAAATAATTATGCTCGAGTTATGCTAGAAAAACACTCGAACATGTTCGAGTTCGGCTCGAATTCAATAAAGTCAAATACGAATCAAATATTTTTCGAGCCAATTGGATCGTTTACACGGTCCACCCCAAGCATAGCACAGCATTAAAGCACATACGGCCATGCTCTTGAGGAGCAAACAATAGCATCACGCAACCAACATTTGTAGAACAAAGGAACAATCTTGGTTGATCCCCAACGACACGAAATTGTGAAAGGGCTGAGAAATGCGTCACCTAAACCTAGAGTAGCAGCATACAAAAAATCGACCTATAGTTATGTCAAACTCATACAACAAACTTCGAAAGAGAACTTTTATATCGCAGGTGAGCGAAAGCTACAGATGCAGCTCATTTCCAATGCCTACCCTCTATCACTAAAGCTTATGGCCTCGTCAAGATGGCCAGCGATTCCCATTCCAAACTACATATCACATCCTGCGAGGTGACAATATCTACAACGTTAAATAAAGCACAGTCGAAAACCAGATGAAGTGGAATTTTTTTCTAAAATAAATGACAATAGTTTTTGTGAATTGTAAAGATTTACCGTAGGATTTTGCCTGTCGATGTCAAAGCAGTTTATTGCACAGGGTTCAGCCAAAATCTCTATTGGTTGCTGACCTGTAATATAGAGTAAAATAAATAAGTCCCTAACCATGAAGCATGTGTTTTTATAAGCAATTCAACAACTCAGTGTCCACAGAATGAGAGGTTTGAGTCATTTTGATGGACGTGAACGCAAGAAAATATGGGCATCCAAGAATTATGCGCACCGTGCTCGATAACAGCAAGGATTCCATCTTCTGAACAAGTCATGGCTGGTAGAATCCGAGATGATGACAGGTCACTGATCTTGGAAGAATGAGTATAATTGTCATACTGAACCTCCCATATGTCACTTTCTACAAGTGAATTGGCTGGTGCATCATGAAGACCGACTGATGATAACATAGTGGACTCTTTTGGTGAACGAATATCCCATGCAAACAGAGTACCAGACGAGCCTCCTGCCTTCAAATATAAACATAAAGCAAATCCAAAGGTAAGACAACTAAATGAAGACTGGGAAAATAACTTCAGAATAATCAATAAAGACACCCAGACGATAAACCATTTATTATTAAAAGCTGATGAAAATTTGCACGCGCTTATATTCATTCAAATGGAAAAACCCAGTCACCTCATGTAGAGGGCCTTTTCCCCCTTTTTTGCATAATGTGAAAAGCGGGACGCGTATTGGGTAGAATATTTAAATAGGATGTTAAGAGTAGGTTGTTTTAATTTCAGCACAGTCAAACTAGGAAGGATGGAGAAACATCTTACAAGGCAAGTATACTTTCGTGAAGGATGGATATCAACGGAATGAACAATTCCAGAAGTAGTCCCATCTGTCCTGTTGATGTAGTCAAGCAAACCAACTTACAGGCGAACACAAGCACATAAATCATGGTCCACGGACTAGAGAATGAATAATCAAAACAGACAAGTTCTAACATTGAAAACTAAGTATAAAATTGGCGCAAACCCATACCCATTCCACTCATTAAAGGTCCGTGCTAACGTGTTAATATTACAACTGATTTTTTTATGATTTTCACTTGGGTTGCATTCGGACGAAGAATTTGAATTTGAGGGAAAAAATTTGATAGATTGCTTTGAAATGATGATTTTTTTAATCCGTTGCATTGACTGATATAGATAACATGGCTGGGAAAAAATTATCCAAGCACGCACTGGCTTCAAAAGATCCTATAAGAAAACAAAAGTCCCGAATAATTTTTAGCAGCTGATTATCAAATTCTCAAGTTGTAAGATCTAACTAAAATTTTCTCTTACAGGTACACCGATATCTTAACTTTGAATTCCACGCAACAGACCATACATCAAGACCAACATTCCTCTAAAGAACAGTATCAAAACATTACCAATTGCCCTTGAACAAAGCCACCGGTCCACCAGGTTTCCGCTTATCCCACCAGTGAAGGCCAAACCGACCAACTCCGCCGGTCACAAATTCAACAGGAGAAGCCCACTTAACCGCACTATACGACACCAACCCATTACTGTCAAAAACCCTCCTAAAACCCCCCTTCTCTGCCAAACCCACCAAATTGACCCTTCCATCCTCCCCAACACTCACGCACTCCGACCCATTTTCATTCAAATCAATTCCCGGCACGAAACCATTATGGAGCCCCTTTTCAGGAACAGAAAACTCGAAACTCAAAGACCCGTGAATCAAATCAGCAGTAAAGAATAGGAGTGAACCGGAAAATGTCGAAGCAGCGATGATCGGTCTGGAGGGGTTGAAGGTAGAAGAACAGGTTCTCAGTGAAGTGATTCTTGAAGGAACGGAAAGCGAAGACTGGGGTATCAGAGAAGAGGCGTTCTGAGAAGGGGAAAAGGCGAGAGTTCGGAGGGAATGCGTGGAGGTGTCGGAGTCGAAAGCGGCGAGGAGGATATGGCGAGTGAAGGTGGAGAATGGCGGCAGCCAGCGGACGGCGTCGATGTAGGTGTCCTGCGGGAGTCTCTGGATTTGTACGGGCTCAGCCATTGGGGGGAAGCTTCAGCTTTCAGCAGCTCCTGAGTTTTTGTTTTTTTTTTTATTTATTATTTTATGTTCAAAAAAAAAAAAATTATTTATTATTTTATTTTCATTATTTAAGTAGAAAAACTTACTAATATTGCTATAAAATCAAATATTGTTACTTTTATTTAAATTATATAGAAAATAATTATATGTATCAAAATTTATATAAATAAAACTATATGTAAAAATTATATCTCTGATCTTGTATATTTGTCTATTTGTAGATCGCAATTTTGATTATCTATTTTGTCAAATTTTTATTTTTAGTATTATATTTTTGAATTTTTTGCAATTTTAATTATTTTCTTTTGTGGCACAAATGATATAAAATTTCTATCGAGACAAGTTCATGAATTAGGAAATCCTCGGCATTCACGAACATAAGAATGCATCATTATTTTTTTAATGAAAAAGATTTCCATTAAAATAAGTAAAAAGAGTAACAAATACAAGTACACTGGACATCTAAGAGATAGTCAAAACACCTAAAGCTTCCTAACATAAATTTAGAAATAGATCATTGGCATGTGGTAGGCATCTGTATGTCTGAATTTTTATCTTCCTTATTACCCTTTCAATATGTGGTTTTTCATTTTCGAACATCACTCGATTACGCAAATTCCAGATATGATAGATCGTCGCTGCGTGACACGCAATCTATTCATTACTTACTCACATGGTTCATGGTTTAGCTGTGGGCATGATTATTTGAACTTGTAATATAAACTTTTAATTAGCTCTTATCATAATAATGAGTGTCAAGTGTTCCTTACGGTCTTCTACTAATATAGGGGCCTCATTGATTCGTATGAGATGCAAATGACGCTTGATAAACATGGTGCATATGGTCCTTATACTAAATGTGGATGCTGAATTCCCGAAGCTTTCAATTGGTGGTCACTGAATTATCTCGTTGATGTTGAGATACAATAATTATTTTTATCGAGAGAACGATTAAAACATAATATTTATGTTGTGATGAGTATTAAATAACCAAATCACCAACCGTTGCGAAAAAATAATCGGACGCCGATAGCTACAATACATTACTGATAAGCTAAAATATCTCTACATAAGTTGGGTTTCGAAAACACTGTTAATTTCAATTTTGATGGTAGTTAAACTTGTTATTATGTTTCTAAAATATTTATACAAAAGTGTAATTGCAAGATGTCAAGTTGAGAAATTTGACAAGCTAAAATTCAAATGAAGTTAAGTTGAAAATCAGATGAGGTGAAGTGTGGTTATAATATATCACAAACCGGTGATCCAAATGATTAGCGGCTAAAGCGGTTGGAAAGTCGAATCAATTATCTAAAAATCATACCGGCCAAACATCCTCGAGCTGACGGCTCGATAGACATGTTAAGGTATTTTGGCCATATCTCTGAGCTCGATTATTGTAACGGAATGGAGCGATTCAGAATGCATTAAAAAGATAAGACGATGATATAAAAATCATCTTCAAAGGTTGAAGTCTGAATCAAAACTTAAGAAACTGATAAATCGCGATGAATTTGCTAGTCTGCAACACGTATACAGCCTTCGGTTGGACATGAACAAAGCTGGTATTTGAGCAAATCTCTCTCGTATGAACTTGAAATTGAATGATTCTTGATTCTCTTGAAAGCTGAGAGAAATGACTACAACTAGGGGTGTTCATCGGTCGGTTTGGTTCGGTTTTCCGTTTTTTATTTCGGTTTTTTCGGTTTTCAGTTTTACAAATATATAATCCGATATCCGAACCATTTTTCTTCGGTTCGGTTCGGTTCGGTTTTCTACCGAAATGGTTCGGTTATTTCGGTCGGTTATTTCGGTTTTGATACAATTATTTAAATTAATAATATAAATATATTATAAAATATAATATGTTATTTTTTTAAATGATTTCTTACTAAAATATTTAACTATAAAGTACAAATGAATTACATAAAAAACAATCAACTAAGTATTATTCAAAATAATTCTTCATTCACTAATATCATCTCAATAAATAATATAAAATAAAAATAACATTATTAATTTAATTAAATTTCGGTTTTTTCGGTCGGTTCGGTTTTGACATTTATAATCCGAAACCGAACCAAATTAATTTCGGTTTTAACATTTATATCCGAATTATTAAATTCGGTTTTCGGTTCGGTTTGTGTTCGGTTTTTTCAGTTTGGATTTTCGATTTTTTCGGTTTTATCCGAAGTTTGAACACCCCTAACTACAACTTTTGTGTTTACACTTTACACAAAAATCAACGAATCAAGAGTTATAAACACCGAACCTAACCACATACATTCGACCGTTTTACTCATCCAACCGGTTAAATGCATTAAACAGTTTTGCTCATTCGACCTATTCATTCCTTCAACCATTTTGCTCTTGGAACCAAGTCTCATCACCAAATGGTCAGAAAAGTCAAATATGACCGTTTCAATGTCAGAAACAGTACAGAAATTATACAGAAATTATTCCAACTGCCATATTCTTGTTTCTAGCGTATATATACAAAATAAAATTTTTGCATATAAAGTATTTGATAAAAGCTTCAACCAAAATTTGTTATACATTCAAGTTGCATTTTTTTCAAATGTTTTACAAACTATTTAATCCATTTTTTTTGTCTTCAAAATTTTCATATATTTTAAATTCGAAAATCACTTATAATTTTCAATTTCATCAATAATTCACAAAATACTTTTTTTTTTTTTTATTTCGATTCAAACCAAAGTTTAAACACGGCTCCTTAATTTTTTTCCCGATCCTTAATTTTTTTCCCGATCCTTAATTTTTTTCCCGATAAATCGACTGGTCTACATGACTAATAAGAGCTAGTAACTCAAAAATCACCTAGCTCCACACGACATATGAAATACCAACATCTGTAAATGTGTATTTATCCCCATATATACTATATATTATGTACGTATATTAATGAAATATTTGTTTGTGGACGGAGCTAGAGAATAAGTGGCGATTGTGATTGCGAGACAAATAAATAATCCAAGAAGAAGCTAAGCTGGGATACGCGAGATGTCTCGAATTGTCAGCCTTACATTCTTCTTGAGAAAGTACAAAATTTAACGAAAGAAAAATCGCTTGTGGGTTGTGTATTACCTTATCCTATCCTCTCCTCTTTTTTTCCTTCATTTTTTTCCTCTCTTGGCCCCCAACCCACAAACATTTCTGCATCAACTTCTTCTCCACTTCCTTAAATAAAACTTCCAACTTTTCTACTCTTTTATTCAAGTGTCACATTTACTCCACAAACATGCCGAAATCTTGAATAAGATTTCTGGGTTTTTTTGTTTTTGTTTATACTATACTATTATGGGATTCTAAGCCATTATCTCGGAAGGGATATTGTTAATGCAAATGGTTTTTATCAAGTAAACAATTTGTATCTGTGACATTGCCATTTGAAATTGAATCAAATCACTCAATTTGTGACTTTGTATTCGAATGGCTCCTAAAGCCGGCAAGACTAAGCCACACAAGGCCAAAGGAGACAAGAAGAAGAAGGAAGAGAAAGGTTTGATGTCTTATCTTTATAATTGGAACATTTATCTCATCTTATCAAATGATTTATGGGAATTTTTTTTTATAAATTTTGAATATTTCCGAACCATATAAATTTTATTAAATTTTGTATGTCCATTACAAGGTTCAAATATACATACAAAAACGAAAGTAATTGCGATGATGAAATTCGTTTTATAATATACAAAAAAAATATGATGAAGAGATATTTATGGCCTTTATTTTTTTGCTTATTTCATTCAGAAACTACTTGTTCTACCTTTGTTTCACATTTTTACAGTGTTGCCGACTATAATAGAGATAACGGTAGAAACACCCGAAGACTCACAAGTGACACTCAAGGTATGCAAATTAAGTTGGTTTTTTTTTTTTAATTAGATTGTGGTTAATAATTTAATTTGAACATAATGAAGCTATCTTTAATATAACTACTGAAAAAAGCGAATTTTAATGGATAACTATGTTAAATTATTAAAGAATATTTTCGAGAAAAAATATTTAAATTTGACATATTGGATTTTCGCAGATGAAAAATAGTCTAATTTTTTTTAAAATAAGAAAACTTCAATCGACAGGGCAATTAGTTTAAACATTAATGTTTATTGGATTTAAAAACTTTCAATTTAATTTCCTCGATAATAAAGTTTTTATATAATAATGGTAGCGAAAACAGGATTACGTACGAGGGAAAAATGACAGAAATTAAAATTCGAAAAATTAGAGGCAGAAAAACCCTATTTTGTTTTGCATACAAAAATACAAACGTAAATAAATTTTTAGAAAAATTCAAACAATTTTCTTCTTGAAAGACAAGTTGCATGCATTCTGTGTGAAATTTAAGAATAAAAATGAAATGAAAAGCCAATTATATACCAATAAATTATAATTCATTGTGAAGCTACTAGCATTATATATTTTTTATTATTACAGGGAATATCGACGGACAGGATTTTAGATGTGAAAAAACTTTTAGCCGTACACGTGGAGACATGTCACTTGACCAACTATTATTTGTCTCACGAGGTACACATTTTTTAGACCAAATGAATTCACATATTATATATTTAATTTAAGCTATTATGAATTTTACATGATTTTTATAGCTTCGAGGGCCAAATTTGAAAGATATGGTGGAAATTTCGTCTCTCAAGCCCTACCACCTCACCATTGTTCCAGGTATGCCGTAAATATTTTTATTTTTATTTCTTCGAAATATAAATAAATCGATTTTTTTTTTTGTCTCCCAATATAATGTTCTACGTATTAAAATGTAGATGAAAAGATTATTACATAGTATATCATGTTTTGTAAAAATATTATATTTTCTAATTTTAAAATAAGAAACTAAATCGTTTCAAAATTTTGATATTAAGGACATATCTGATCGAAATATATCTCCTTCCAAAAAATATAATCAAAATTCATATATTTCCGAAAAAATATTTTTGAAAATATCAAAAAAATTAACAAATATATCCTTTAGTGGGATGAGATTATATAAATTGAGGGGCATAAAGCTATATATGTAAATATAGGGGGCTGAAGTGCAAATTTTGTATTTTTTTTTAAATGGGTGCAGAGAAATACACAGAAGAGCAAGCAGTGGCTCACATCCGACGGTTGTTAGACATCATCGCCTGCACAACTTCATTCGGCTCATCTTCATCCCCTAAACCGGTTTCACGGATCGCAACCAAGGAATCTGGTCCAAAAGAAAACGGTTTAATCGAATCTGAACCCGGTTCGGAAAATGTGTCGTCGGATTCTTCCCCCAAAGCTAAAGCTACCGACAAAAAAGCCGGCGGTTCCACGGCCGTCTCTCCGAAGGTCAAGACCGCGAAGCAGGACGTTCACGCAACTGACGCATCCGCCGGAGCGGACACTGTGGAGAAAGGCGACACCGCTTCGGGGCTGATGTACCCGCCGCCGAGGCTTGGGCAGTTCTACGACTTCTTCTCATTCTCTCACCTCACTCCGCCGATTCAGTGTGAGTGGAGGACATTATTCGCATTTTAAACTTTGCCATTTTGTTAGCATTTGATTGATTATGTGAATTATGAACAGTTGATGTTATTTTTGAGAAATGATAGTGGCAAGCATAATGTTAGGTCAAGAGAGGAACCCTCGGCACCATGTGCGGACTTGTATCAGTAGTTTTAACGTTTGGTTATGAATCTAAAATAAGAGCTCAAACCCATAACACTAACATCCTAGGTGGAAGAATACCTCGAGCTTCCCATTTTATTGTGGAGCCGATGTATTACATGTGAAAAATTTGAATTCTGAGCAACGCAGAGTATTTTGGTATCTAACTTTAATCAACCATTGTTTTTAAAAACCGACTCTCGGCAGGGTATTTCAAATATACTCGAGGAATTTATGTTTTGAAATGGTTTAAAAAATCACTCTCTGCAGTGTATTTTAAATACACTTGAGGAATTTATGTTTTGAAAAAAATGATTGACCTAGTCCATTTTCTTAAATATCCCTCACCCTGAGTTTAATGTTGTTACTTGCTTGGGAGTGGACAAATGGAAGGGACGACTTGAAAAAAGTCTACCATTGGGTCAGTTTCGATCGGTCTATGTTCACGTTATAGGTTGGCTTATGAATGCAATGAATGCTTATAGATAAGGAAGAGCTGTTCAAAGTAGCTTGTCATTGGCTTCAAATTCTCAAGGAGTGGCTAATGTGGCGACCTCATAACGGCTCCGCAAGCAATTGGTATAGGCTAATAAGCTGATGGAGTTCTCCCACCTAGAAGGATGGTCTTTTGCATTTCTATTGATTTGTCTGGTATTTGGAAGTTTATTCCTTTTATAATTGGATACAGATGTAATATGCAGGTTTTCCAATAATTATACATTGGATATTGTGACTACTTAGGTAATCTTCTGTCCTGACATAGATATGTACTTTGTTCGCTAATAGTAAGTCCATAATATTTGCAGACATCAGGAGATCTACTCGCCCGTACGTTGAAGATAAAACAGATGAAGATTTCTTTCAAATTGATGTTAGTATCTCAAATTCCTAACTGACAGTTCTTTGTTCTCTTTCATCACACGATGTGTTCATTATGAGAGTTGACGTGGTGATGGCTGAAGTTGAACTTGTATTTAGGTACGGTTTAGCAGTGGGAAACCAACAACAATTGTTGCTTCTCAAAATGGTTTTTATCCTGCTGGAAAACGCAATCTTTTGAGCCACTCGTTGATATGCCTCTTGCAGCAGATTAGCAGAATTTTTGAATCTGTGAGTTATTTTTTGTTCAGAAATAAATATACCTTTCTAATGTTTTCTGTTGTAGAAGATTGAAGGATCCAATTACAGCATGGTATAAAGTAAAAGATATAAGCTTCAAGCAAGGTTATGGGTAGGGGTTACTTTCTGGCTGAAAAATAAGAACAGATGAAGAGAGATATCCCTTCCAGCTTCTCTTCTTGTTGCATTCTTTTAGCTTTATCTACTTGTGTAAGCCAAAACCTATTCTACAGTAATTTATGAATTTTTTTTATAAGAAACGATTTTTATTAAATACTTAATAGTTTTTAATTACAATAAGCGGACGATTCATCCACTCACGACAAAATATTAGACATGACCTTATCCCTATTCCTATCAATAATACGCAAGAGCCCAATCAATATTTACGAACTTGATACTGAAACGCCCATGGTTCTACAATGATGAGACTGTCAGAGCTCTGGTGCTTCATGGGGTATTGAGGTTACTTGCCATTGTTATTTTGTTGAGCACATAGTCATCCTGAGGCAGCTAGATGTATGGTAAAAAGCTCCCGCTCCCCAACTTTTTCTACTTTTTTAGCGTGCCAGCTCTAGTGAGTTTTCATTTTCGTTAGAATGAGTGATCATACTTTATACATTGAAGCTCATCCCGATCACCATCAAAATTCTATCTATTTGCTTGTTTCTTGTGCTGGGGAGTTTGCTTTACACGTTTCTCTTGTCTGTCTACTCCAAATTCTGCTATTCAAGCATAATTAATTGTGTTCTTTTCATACTGCATTCAACTAAAATATTCTGAATTGACTGGTGCTATTTGTCTTCTCAGGCATATAAGGCTCTCATGAAAGCTTTCATAGAGCACAATAAAGTGAGTAACTTTGTGCCTAAACCTGCAACATTTTTGGAAGAGATTAAATGATGTTATGCTGTTGTTTCAGTTTGGAAATCTTCCATATGGTTTCCGCGCAAACACTTGGCTGGTCCCCCCTGTAGTTGCCGAGAACCCATCAATCTTCACTCTGCTTCCCGTGGAAGATGAAAATTGGGGAGGAAATGGGGGTGGACAAGGAAGAGATGGAAAATATGACTGCAGGCCGTGGGCAAAAGAGTTCCTTATTTTGGCAGCAATGCCATGTAAGACAGCAGAAGAGAGGCAAACACGAGATCGAAAAGCATTTCTCCTTCACAGTCTATTTGTTGATGTTTCTGTCTGTAAAGCAGTTGCTGTGATCGAACGGCTCATGAACAACAATTTACAGTTTAGTTATTGTTCTGGTTCATCAGCTTTAAATGAGGAAAGAATTGGAGATCTATTTATAAGCGTGTTAAAAGATATTCCAGATGCAAGCACAAAGTTGGATGGCAAAATTGACGGAAGCCAGGTTCTTGGACTATCAGACGAAGAGCTGACTCAGAGAAACTTGATTAAAGGAATCACTGCAGATGAGAGTGCAACTGTCCATGTCTGTCTATAATTTTCCGCTTCTCTTTCTAGATATTCCAGCTAGTTGTATTAATATCGAAATTATAAATTTTGCATGATGGGATTGTATTTCATTTCAGGACACTTCTACTTTGGGAGCCGTTATTGTGAGGCACTGTGGGTATACAGCTATTGTGAAAGTTTCATCAGAGGTGAATTGGGAGGGTAATCCCATTCCTCAAGATATTGACATTGAGGATCACCCAGAGGGAGGAGCAAATGCGTTGAATGTTAATAGGTCAGTGAAACATGCTCAACTTTCAACATTTTGCTTACCAAATTTATTTACTCTGGCAAATGAAATCTTTATTTCATACAAGGATAATGAGAATTGATTTCATTGCATAACGACTCTATCTTGGGCAATTGATCATGGTGCTTTAGTCTGAGTTTGCAGCTTGAGAATGCTGTTGCACAAGTCCAGCACGCCCCAATCATCTGGCCCAGTTCCAAGAATCCAGAATGCGGGTATCGAAGAATTATTGTCCAGTAGGCCTTTGGTGAGGAAGGTTCTAAGTGAAAGTTTGGACAGACTGCAAGGAGAGGAATCTAAACCGACAAAGTCCATTAGATGGGAGCTTGGTGCCTGTTGGGTGCAACACCTGCAAAATCAGGCTTCTGGAAAAAATGAGTCAAAAAAGAATGAAGAAGCTAAAGTTGAGCCAACCGTAAAAGGTCTTGGGAAGCATGGGCTCCTGAAGGATTTTAAAAAGAAAGCAGATGGCCTGAGCAACAAAACTGATTTGAGTAAGGAGGTGAATGCTAATGACAATTCTGATGCAAACAAGAAGGAACTTGAGAACCAAGATGAGGAGAAGGAACTAATGTGGAAAAATTTGATTCCTGAAGCATCATATTTGCGCCTCAAAGAATCGGAAACCGGTCTTCATCTTAAGGTTGTGGGTATTTTTATGTATATCCTCCAACTATGCTGTAATTCCTGTCATATCTTCTCGAGTTGATATGTGAAATTAGATCCAGGTTATGATATATGTTCTGAAAATTAATGGATCTTGTCCATGCAAATGTGTAAAAAGTTCATTTGATTGTGGCTTATATCGCGTCTTGACGGACTGCTCTTATTTCAATTCATCTTGACAGTCACCTGATGAGTTGACCGAGATGGCACATAAATACTATTCTGATACTGCCCTCCCTAAACTGGTTAGTCTCTTATTCACAGCTAATATAAGCCATTCAGAAATATGTCTCATAGCTGGTTTTTGAATCTTTTGACAGGTTGCTGATTTTGGTTCATTGGAACTTTCTCCAGTTGACGGACGGACACTGACAGATTTCATGCATACCAGGGGTTTGCAGATGTGTTCATTGGGCCGTGTGGTAATTCTTCATTTGTGATATGTTTTGTCTTCTAATCTTTGATTACTTACTGAGGTATTTTCTCAAATGGCAACCCACAAACAATCATAATGAATTTTGGTTTCAATGTTATTTTTAAAAATAACCTTAAGCATTTATTTGAACCATTTCTACATAAACACAACAAAGAAACAAGTTCATGATTAAAATCTGAAAATTTATGCATATATAAAAAAAAATCTAAAAATAGAATAATGAATCTTCCACCAAAATTAGTAGTCAAGTAAAAGATAAGTTAGCGTTCTTTTTTAAAAAAATAAATAGTAAGAACAATTTCCATTTTTGCAATATGGATGGTTAATGCAAGTCATTTTTTTTAATATTTAAATAGAAAATAAATAATAAAATAATATTATTTAAAAAAAATTATAAATAATGATGAAAAATAAGAATGATAATGATAGATCTCATTATTATTATTAATTTATTCTAATGAATTTAGTATTTTATAATTAAATTGACCAAATATTATGCTAATTCGTACTAAACACCATTACTGGTATAAATAAATATTTATCAAAGTACAATCAAATTGTAAAAATCATCTCATGATAGATATTTATGAATTAATAATTAAAAAAAAATTACCATTTATATGATTGTTAAAAAAAATATTACACGTCAAACCCAAAATTAAATTAAGATAGAGAAAATGGTTGAAGAGGGGTGTTTTAGGATTTTTAAATGATATACGGCTATATTATAAAATTTTAATTTAGTAAGGCTATTTTAAAAAAATAGAGGTTTTTAATGGGTTAGTACTACTAAATTCCCTTTCTTCTTTTATATTGTTTCACAATTTGGTTGATCTACTCGTTAGCCCTCGTTAGCCCTTCAGCTAATCTAATATGCATACCAACTGTAAAAATGTAAATCCATTGCATTATAGATGTTCCATCCACCAATATGATTATCGAAGACCTGTGATAACCTTTTCAATCGATATAATTCTGAAAACAAGGTCAGCTTCAGCTGCATTCACTGAGTGCGTTGTTTAGGTTTTGTTCAGATTAATATGAAGTCAATTGAAAAAAATAATGGAAAAAATTTAAAGTCAAAGTTTCACGTCTGAGAATATCATGTTTTATTCATAGATTTACGGGTAGAATAGAATACTGCGACCCAGGGATTAAATGCTTGAAAGAGAACTTGTCTTACTTTAGAGTGAAAATCTGGTTTGAATTACTTTTTCGATATATTCGTATTCAAGGGAAACTTCTCAGAATGGCTGTAGTAAAAATTCGTATAGAACTTCTAGAAACCAGTGTGTGCTTTGAGTTCACAAGTCAGGATGCTATAGCATTTACTATCAATGGATTGACACATGTAGATTAGGTATGTTTAAGGAAGGGAAGTGAAAGTTCCTGAAAAATGAGGAAAGAGAGAAAATCTCAAGAAAATGGCATGGTGGGCAATAATGGTTCCCAAGACTACTAGACCTAGAAAATGCTGAAGTGGTAGTAAATCTCAATTTATTGCCTCCCCACATCAGGCTTTGGGATTAAATAAGCAGGAGATATTTTCTTGTGAAATATAGTAGATATATAACTTCTTATATTTTCTAGTAACATATGAATTGATATGTTTATATAACCCCACCCTCTCCCTCCATGTTTTGCTCTCTGGGAACATTCAATATTCTTCCTTAGGCAAAGACGTTTTAGGCAAAGACGTTGTCAAACCTTACATACCTTTTGGTTTATATCTCATCCTCCTCAGGTTGAACTTGCCGATAAGCTCCCTCATGTCCAGTCCCTCTGTATTCATGAGATGGTTGTTCGAGCATACAAGCACATTCTGCAGGCTGTAGTTGCAGCAGTGGATGATATAACTAATATGGCTTCATCGGTGGCTTCATGTTTGAATGTGTTGCTAGGGTCATCAACTACAGAAAATGTTGATGTGAATGCCAGTGTTGATGATGAACTAAAATGGAAGTGGGTCGAGAAATTCCTTCAGAAGAGGTTTGGGTGGCAATGGAAGGATGAAACAGGCAGTGAGCTGAGAAAGTTTGCACTTCTTCGGGGGCTTTGCCACAAGGTAGGCTAATGCCTCCTGAGGTACTAAATGACTTGACTAAGAGGACTCTATTTACCTGATACATATGTAATATTTTTCAGGTAGGCCTTGAACTTGTTCCCAGGGACTATGATATGGACTCTCCCTCCCCTTTCAGAAAATCAGATATAATCAGCATGATTCCTGTTTATAAGGTATGCTTCTAGTGATTCATTTCTGTATGGCAAATGAGATTTTGGAGTATTATCAGGTAGTTCTGACTTCTGACAGCATTTTATCTTCCATAGCACGTTGCTTGCTCATCTGCAGACGGTCGTACACTTTTGGAGTCATCTAAGACGTCCTTGGATAAGGGCAAATTGGAGGATGCTGTTAATCATGGAACTAAGGTAACAATCATTATCCTAGTCAGTTCCTTAATTCTCACCGTGGCAGTTAATTATGATTATACATCTGCTCAAAAGTGTGATCACCATTCATTTTAATGTTTGAAGGCACTCGCAAAACTGGTGTCAGTTTGTGGTCCTTATCATCGAATGACAGCTGGCGCTTATAGTTTGTTGGCTGTGGTGCTCTACCACACTGGGGATTTTAATCAGGTACTGGGAGTCAAATCTTCAAAAGTTTAGTTGTATGCTCCAATGACCTGACTTATGCATTTGATCCACTCTGTTAAACAAACCATGGGCCTCTCTGTACATGACTTTCATCAATATCAGGGATTAGTCAGTAGCCACCTTGTCACAAATATAACCTGACAGGTGAGAATGGCTAGTGACGATGACAGATATTAATTAATGCTTAAAATGAAGGTTTAAGCAATCTTTTCAGTTGTTAGGTGGACATATCCAGTTATTATTTTGGGCTTTTCCGGGTAAAAACATGATATTGAACTTTGACCCTGAATGAAAACTGTAGGTTTGATTGTATCATACATCAAAAAGTGAGATACGATGTTTGCACATTGACAATCCATTTGATGTGTAGTTAAGATACAAGGATTGTCCTGACAAATTTTCAAACAATAGCACCGGGCTATGTAGGCAAAATTTTGGATCTATAGACAACCTTGTCCATGAGGCATCAAGTGTTTAGGACTTGGATTGTTTACTTTCTTTTGTAAACTTGTATTCCGTGCTGTTTCATTTTAAATTGGATTGAATATGTAGATATGTCTGACTACTTTTCTAGGCCTCATGATTTACCCCCAATATCATCCTTTTTTTATATATATGCGAGCAGGCTACAATCTACCAGCAAAAAGCTTTAGATATCAATGAGAGAGAGCTTGGACTTGATCACCCGGATACAATGAAAAGCTATGGAGATTTAGCTGTCTTCTACTATCGGCTCCAACATACAGAGCTGGCTTTGAAGTATGTTTATGCAATCCCAAAATCTTTTCTAGTTGCAACTTAGCTATGTCTCTTGATGTGGAAAGTTTCCTTTGTCTAAAAGTTGATGCGATTTTCATCGATTAGTTATTCACTTACAAAAAAAAAACTTTATTAAGTTCCATTAATGGTAAGCATGAATATCTTCTTTTTATGTTGTTGGAGTTGCCTCGTATTTATTTCTCGTACATGAGGCTAGCTTTGTTTACTCGTGTTCAACATTGGAAATACAATTTTTTATTTTAATTTCAGATCACGTTATCTGAATGTGGTATATGAACTTTCTCCACTAAGGTTTTGGCCACAGTTGGAATAGCATCTGCAATGACATGTTTGAACTAAATATCCATTGGACGATGGGTTTGTAAAAGAATGGAAATTGATTGAAACAATAATGTATCAAACAATTGTGCACTTTGCAGTTCAATTTAGTTTTTCTGCTGCTATTTTTTTATTAGAGTTAGGATCAGTTGTTTCAGGATGACTTCTCCATTAATCTTGTACCCTAGAGGTTAGAATTTGGAGCACAATTAGAGAAGCTTGGTACTTCCACATAGGTAATTTACCTACGGGTTGACCCCTTTTTCCCCAATTGTGTGAATGCAATATTATCTGAGGTCAAGGTTAGTAAATATTGGAATGTTGGTGTTGCAGATGAACAAAACGAATATAATGCTGAAATAAACCCAGAGAATTATCTATGTACAAGAGCTCTCACTCTCCCCTAGCTGAAACCGTCAATGAAAAATAACAAGCATGGTTAACTCCAACCAACTTCCCCCTATCATATTACCCTTGCCCTTTCCCAAGGCACTCCTAGAATTTTCATAACATCCCAATGTATTAAGGCCCATGACATATAACCTCTTGACCACTTAAGCCCCATTGACTTAAGTTCCTAACAGTTGGTGTCTACATTAAGCTAGTTATTCTTGGGACAAATTTATGTCGTAAAACATGAAAAGAGCTGGTAAAACATAAATATTGATCGGAAAAATTATATATTGTATGAGGAAAATATATTTTTACTGTGATTGTTTGATTAAAAAGATTGAACTTCTGTCCAGTTGGCTATTTTACGATCTCAGTGTCATGACAGGTCATCCTATGCAAAATTTATGTTTGGTGATTACTTTACTGAAAAGGCTGACCTTTTGTCCAGTTTGCCATTTTATGAGCTCAAGTGTCATGATATATCATGGACTGTTCGTTTTGACTCTTTGGTTGGCAACAAATTAATTATCCCACTATTCTTAACTTGTGGGAACACTAGAAGCTGCAACTGTTTGATGTTGTGGTACGATCCTGTAATTTATTCAACCTGCAAAAGTTTATTTGATTTTAACAACTGCTATGGTAAATAGCTGAATATTTGTGTTGACATTTTTTTTTCAAGACGTGGAGTTAATTAAAAGTTAACATCTTATTAACAAATTCTGTGAATTTTGTTATATTATCCCATCTGACACCTACATCAAAAGCTTTGGAATCATAATATGTTTACATTATGCTATTTCAATTGGGAAATTTCTGTCCCTAAATGTCCTCAATGGTTCAAGACTGAGCTGAGTGGCTTCCATCTTGACTGTTTAGGTATGTCAATCGTGCACTGTATCTCTTGCATCTAACTTGTGGACCTTCTCATCCAAATACCGCTGCCACCTATATTAATGTAGCTATGATGGAAGAAGGCCTGGGAAACGTCCATATTGCTCTTAGATATCTGCATGAGGCTCTCAAGTGCAACCAAAGACTGCTAGGAGCAGATCATATACAAGTAATCTCTCTCTCTCTCTCTCTCTCTCTGTATGTGTGTGAGTTGTATGTATATATGTGTGTATTTTTGTATCTATATCTATCAGTATCTCTCCGCAAATGTGTGCTGATACCAATGGTGAAAATGCTTATGCTAAACTTATTTTTAGCACTAAAACTCTTGTATCTTTTTAATCCCAAAACTCTCGAGTTTAACATGTCAACCCCGATAACCTACTGCATGAACGGCCACATTCCGATTACTATCTTAAAATTCCATTGGCAGAGGTGGAAAAAGACTATGTACTTAAATCACGTGAACAAAGAAAAGAAGGGTGACCCACTTCACATATGCCGTTCTTTACCATTTATCAACAAGTTCGAGTAATAAAAGCATCTTCATCCATTTAAGTAGTTGATTATGTAATATTTACTTAATTTTTTTTGCATAACAAAAAGTGTGTTTCAATTACCATTCTTGTATTAGATACGGATGAAATGTTGAATTTAGACAAGTTAATTTTTTAGGCACTAAAAAATTTAGTTAGATGGTGCAATTTTTAAAGACATAAAAGTCTTAAAGTAAAATTTAAATGTTGCACAAACCGTAGATATGATTTCTTTTTTCATATTGCAGACTGTAGTCGAAAATTCAATTATGTTAGTCAGGCTTGATTAATCGTCCTGTTTGGATTTTTCAGTAAAGAATAGACCTTTTAGAAAATACGTGTCTTTTGACGAGAATAATGAGCCCAGGTCTCTAAATTTTAAACTGCATGTTTGCTCATCTCTCCATTGGCCTTAAATTGAGCATCTTTGATCTCACAAGAGAACCATGTTTTCATGCAATGAGGATTTCATAGAAAATGGGAATGAAATTGGCGCCAACTGGAATTGAGGTTAGATAAGATTAGAGTACCTTTGGAATGCAGATGTTCCATCAAACCTAGTGTGGAATCTCATAATTCTTTCTTACCAGAATCGATAAGCTGAATATTTGCATTTTCAGACAGCAGCTAGCTATCATGCAATTGCAATTGCTCTCTCATTGATGGAAGCATATTCCTTGAGTGTTCAGCACGAACAAACCACACTTCAGATTCTGCAAACTAAGCTTGGACCAGATGATCTCCGTACACAGGTAATGCATGATTCTATATCTGAGGCTGGGATTAATGTTTTTAGAATGATCTTCTCAATCTCATTTGAAAACTTTAGGATGCTGCTGCATGGCTTGAATATTTCGAGTCCAAGGCTCTGGAGCAGCAAGAAGCTGCACGAAATGGCACCCCAAAACCAGATGCTTCCATTTCTAGCAAAGGTCATTTAAGGTATGGATTATCCAGTTTTTCTGGAGTATTTGTGAATTCGTTAAGCATCGCTGTTGGCCTGGTTTCAGAAAGAACACTATTAGTTCACCGTAGCCTACCAATATTTATACCATCAGAAAGAACACTATTAGTTAGGCATCGTATAGCCCTGGTTTCAGAAAGAACACTATCAGTTTTTCCAGCAAGTCAGGTGAAACTATTTATACCACTTTTGATGGATTTCACCAAACTGCAATTCATTTTCTATTCTTTGTGGAACAGCGTGTCAGACCTATTAGACTATATAACTCCAGATGCAGAAATGAAAGCACGAGATGCCCAAAAGAAGCAGGCTCTTGCCAAGGTTGAAATATTTCTCATTTTTCATATGTAGATCTGATATTTACTGCTCTTTCTTATGCAGAGAATTTTTCTGGTAAACATTCTTTTCTTGTACAGCTCAAGGGAAAAGTAGGCCCTAATTGGGAAACAGGGACTGATGAATATCAAAAGGATGAATTCCCATCTACCATGAAACCTATTGCAGAGAACTTGGGCGATAAAGAAAATAGATCGGAGGTAGAGAATAAATCTGAGTCTCAATTTGTGGATTCCCCCAAGAATTCAGAGTTGAGATCATCATATGAAACTTTGTTGGATCAAAATGAGGACCTCGGGAAAGATGATCTCTCTGATGAAGGATGGCAAGAAGCTTTTCCAAAAGGACGCTCGCCCATGGTCCGCAAGACCTCTGCTTCTAGGAGGCCGACTCTGGCGAAATTGAACACCAACTTTATCAACACATCTCAGACATCCAAAATTCGAGGTAAACCAAGTAATTTTACCTCTCCTAGAACAACTTCAAATGAGAATGTTGCTACCCATGGACCAGTTCCTCAAGCTCCAAAAATTTTTGCAAAGAGCGCTAGCTTTAACCCCAAACTGATAATTCAGTCTGGCGTATCTAGTGGGATAGAGAACTCCGCAAATCCGAAATCAGCGCCAGCAAGCCCAGTTTCTAATGAAGTCATGAAACCTTCCACTGTTAATTCAGTTCAAGCAGCCAGAAAACTATTTTCATACAAAGAGGTTGCTTTAGCTCCACCAGGTACGATTGTTAAAGCTGTTGTAGAGCATCTGCCCAAGGAGAGTTCCGAAGAAGAAAGTGTTCAAGTCAGTAGTGAGGTAAGTGCCATAGATGGAATACCGGTAACAATATCAAAGGATTCCAAGGTAGATCAAACTCAGATACCTGTAGAAGAAAAAAACCCTGGGGAGGATTGCGATAAGGAAATCAACCAAACTGCTGAGGATAATCAAGAGGTTTCAAGTGGAGCTTCTGACAAAAAATCACCAGAAATTATAACAGTGACTGAAACTACAGTTGAAAGTGTAGAAGGCAAAAATGGGCCTGAATCAATATCAGAAATTGGAGATTCTGTTTCATCTGAGAGTTCCAATTGCACACTATTCGAAAATGAAGCGACTGAGACGCAACACACAGTTCCTTTGACTAATTTTGCCCATCCCGTTGATCCTGCTGAAAATACTGGTCAGTTGCTGGATAGAGTTTCCTCTGATTTAAATGAAAACACGATACAGGAAGACAATAATGTTCATAAGGGAAGTGAAAATGTTGGTTCACCTCCAAATGTGGAAGAGAATCTAGTCTTGGAAAGTTCCGCCCTTTCCCCAACTCAGGCAGAAAAGCTAGGTGATTCAGAGATTGCGAAGGAGCAAACCAGGAAATTATCTGCTGCTGCACCTCCATTTAATCCATCCACGATCCCTGTTTTTGGCTCTATTCCCCTTCACGTATATACTGAACATGGAGGACTATTACCATCACCTGTGAATATTGCACCAATACTAGGTGCTAATTCAGTTCGCAGATCACCACATTTGTCTGCTACTGCTAGAGTTCCATATGGTCCACGGCTCTCAGGTGGGTATAATAGATCTGGAAATCGGCTTCACCGTAACAAGCCCTCTTTCCAAAATGGTGAGCATAATGGGGATCAGACTCACTTCAGCCCTCCAATAATAATGAATCCACAAGCAGTTGAGTTTGTACCTGGACAACCGTGGGTTCACAGTGGCTTTACAGTTGCTCCAAATGGTTATATGGCTCCTCAAAATGGTATTCCTTTCTCAACAAATGGTTATCTCTTATCACCAAATGGCTTCCCAACACTGTTCACTGGTGTGCCGGAAACTCCAAATGGATTTTCAGCATCTTCTATAGGTTCTGTGGAGTATCCGTCAAGTGTAATTGTGGAAGATATTGATGACATAAATACACTGGTTGAAGATGGTGGCATAGAGGGATCATCTAGCAACTCAACAATCACCGTCCCACAAATATCAGAAATCGAGCAGGAACAACATGGACTAAATGAAGAAACTAAGTCAGAAAACATTGAGAAATTAAATCGCGAAGATGGAGAAAAACATACTTCTGCGAAAGATAATGGCAATAACTTCACAGCCGAAGAAAAGACAACTAAGCGTTGGGGAGATTGCTGTGATGGCGAAGCTGATGTTATAGAGGTGGCTAATTGAATGGCTAAGGTATTTCGGCGGGAAAGAATGCTCTATTTGAAAGGGCATCTTTACATGTTAGAAAGTCAAATGTATGGGATTGTCTGAACCAGCAAAAAGCTTGAAAGTTCCTTCCTTGAAAATCCATAGATTACAGTAAACCTGGAAGGGACGCCAAGCCACGGCTATAGTTTAATTTTGTTCTATCTCCTTTGTTGAAGACCGTCGAAAGAGAAGCAAATCAATGAAGATCTTTAAGTCTTGAAGGTTTTGGTATTTTGTTCGAAAATTTCAATATATTTTTGCGGGGCATTTTTTAGTTCTTGGTTCTTGGGTGAAACAAGGTCAAACAATTGTTGGAGTCTCCTTTCATCAAACGGTTCCATCAGATGTGATCATGTGCATGAGTTGCAAGAAGAGTATGGCTGGACATAGTCAATTTCGTTATGTTTTTTTAACTTGTTGCAATCATCAGTTTTGCAAGTGTTGGCTCAGAATCGTGTAATAATTAGGCTTTCATGTTCTAGCTAAGAATTTGTTTGTAGAAACGTGTTCAAATAAAGTAAACTGCATTATCACCAATTTGTTTTGCTCCAAACTGCGAATAGATTTTCTTTTTGTGTGCATCATCTTGAACTCAACCCAAATGATGTTATGCTAACTAAATTACAAAAAGAATGCGTTTAAAAGACAACCTATGAAAGAGTTGCCCAGTTTCCCGACAAATCCATTCGATGCTGAAACAAAAGAAATGGAACAAAAGCACATCCCACAACTCAATCACCTATCCCCCGTATCCCAACCCATCAAACCATTTCGAGCACCTGAGATTGAGCGAGCGAGTCTGGCTTGATTCCATGGGAGGATCGCTTGTGCTTAGATACATAAAGAACCAAGGCTGCAAGCAGAATTCCAAGAAAATCTGCGACGACATCTTTATCCGACGCGCCGGAAGAGTGAAAGAAGCCGAGTTCGTCAGCGAACTCCTTGGCAACGCCGGCGAAAGAAGATACCACGGATCCGACCCATATGCTGCGGCGGCGGACGAATGCACAGCGGGTCTGGGCGGCGATAAGGGAGGAAATAATGGAGATGAAGAAGCAGAAAAGGACATGGTATACTTTGTCTACGGCCAACCAATCATCGCCGTTTCCCATAAACGTCCAATTTAGAATCTCTATCCCGACAAGGAAGCGGGATCAGTATAGAAAGAATTAAAAGATTGGCCGTTTTATTTTTTATTTTTTTAAAAAAAATAATATGTGAACAGGCCAAAGTGAGCATCCCTAATTCTTTAAAAAAAAAATAGGACTCTTTGACGTGATTTTACTAATTTTTATCTGTGTGATGATCAGCTCTATTTATATTCACAATAAAAAATAATAATCTTAGTATAAAAATAATATTTTTTCATGAAAGACTCAAATAAGATATTTGTCTCACTAAATACGACTTGTGAGACCATCTCACACAAGTTTTTGTCAAAAATAAAATTAGAAGCTTTATTTAGTTAATCGATCTTAGACAACTGAACTTAAATTATATTGATTTAAAATTTAATAATATAATTAATCGTGTTGATACATATGATTGAATCTCTCAAATGCAAATACTTTGGTTTAAGATTTTTAAATGACATAAATTTGGAAATTTATTAAAATATTGATTCAACAACAAAAAGAAGCCGTGGTCTGAGACACCATAAAATTTTTTTTATATATAAATATTTTACAGAAAAGGTGTTGTATATTTTTAAAAAATGTAAATATAACTCCTCAAATTAAATATGTTTTTTTGGAAGGATAAATATGTTTTGTATTGCATGTAATTAGTTAATTCCCTTGTCAAGTCATTTTAACAATATAAAATTGTTCTGACGTTTGTAGACAATGGCTTGCATACGTGTTGTGATTTTGTAAATCAATTCATGCGTTTGTGCGGGAACTATACATTCAATATAGATCGAACCAATATTGGTCTGTCTACAATCACTCACAGTCTCAATAAATCACATCACTTGCATAATGGATGAATTTCGTCCGGTCTCCGAATAATATAATGCATAAAATTTTGAACCAGAACCAATCAATCCTAAATCAATATCTCATGCTCTATAAAATTCCTCGGAGAAATCCTAGACATGTAAACCTCGTCTCCATTCCATGATAATAAGGGTGGCAGCGCAGTGAATAAGCGCCGCGGCGACCACGAAAACATGGAATATCTGATGGCTGTGACCTACAATATCAAATGCACCAGGCTTCCATCTTTCTGGTATCCTAGTAACATAAAATACTGCCCCCAGACCGTACAATGTCCCCATAGCTATCTCATATCCGAGGGATGCAATTACCTGCGGATGATCCCAGTGCAACAGCACTCCGTGTGTCGCTGGAATCACCCCTGAGAACCCCATGCACAAAAACAGAGCCGCCCTGAAACCCCGATAATCACCACTTGACAGAGACGGGGCGAGAAGCGTTGTGACTACTAGAATACCGATCAATGCAATTGAGGATAGGTATAAGAAGCGCCAGTAGGGGTGGTCTAAGAAGGTGTAGTATAAGGGGGCGAAGAATGAGCCCACTATCATGAGGGAGATTCCGGCGTAGTCTAGGCGCCAGAAGAAGTAGTAGAAACGTCGGGAGTGGCAGGAGAAGAGGTGGGAAGTAGAGCTAAAAATTAAGCAGACCATCGCTCCACCCAAGAAAACAAACCACGGCCACAAGGGAATGGATCTTGCTCCCAAGAGTGGTGACTTTGAAAAGTGTCTTGCGTGAGTATCCTGTAGATTGGAAAGAGATCATATTGCACTTTATTTTAAGGGGCTGAGTTCTTAAAAGGATTGAACTCATTTCCCCATGGAAGAAGCCCAACTATATGTGCAAGGAGAATAAAATGTGGAATCAAGTACACTTCAAATATGCATATAACAAAGAGAAAATTATGGAAGCACGTTTCAAATAAGCATACAACAAATTAATGCGTATCAGAACACATGCTAGCCCAATAACACCAAACTCCAAACTATCGACAAGGTTTGAGTTGGAGACCCCTTGCATAGAAAAATCCATCTACCCAATAGTATAGGGGAAAAACAAGGGAAAAAAAAAAGAACATGCCCTATGCATGTTGACTGTTGTGCTAGAAAATATCGATAAAAATTTTCATTCCCCTACTACGAAGTCAATATCCTGACTTCACGCGGGTGAAGCTTCACCTTTAAAAATCTAGAAGTTTGTTCACATTATAAACATGCTATAACAAACTATTCATGGCATAGGTTGGCTGTCTGTTGGTCGAAACTTTGAAAAAGGTTGAAGAATTGTTAATCTAAAGGTTCGAATTCCAGATCATTAAATCCATGCAGATGGGGATAAGGTAATTGATGATAAACCACATAATTAAGACCAACTAAAGGTGCTGAATTTTCTGGCCGTATATAAGAGTTTATTTTGATATCTTGAAAATCAAATTTTTTATTTTAATTGTGGAGCAGGCTCAACACGGGGGGATTCATCGTCTCCGTAAAATTATATATATATATTATATATATATATATATATATATATATATATATATATTGAATTATAAATTTTCGAACAATTTTAAATTCAAAAAGATGTCCCTTAAACTTCATCACCTATCAAAAAAATAGTAAAAAAGTTATGGCAAAAACTTATGTGAGATGGTCTCACGGGTCGTATTTGTGATACGGATCTCTTATTTGAGTCACTCATAAAAAATATTATTTTTTATACTAAGAGTATTACTTATGAAGTAAATATGGGTAGAATTGATCCGTCTCACATATTATGATCCGTGAGACGGGACCCACTCAAAATTTATATATAAATTTGTCAAATCCTAATTTCGACTCTACAAGTTCATTAATCGTCCTTTAAATATATTTTACACCGAAATCGTTCAAATTCTGAGTCAACTCTGGGCATCTTTATTTAAATAATCCGAGCTTTCTATCATATACGGGGAAACTAAATCATACTGATATGTCAGAAGTCGAAAAATGTCAAGTTTTCGTGCTTTATGGATCATGACTCACCAAGATAAGATTTCTTTTGTTGATTTGTTCGCCCTGATAATTTGTTTATTGAAGAAAAACGTTAAAGAATGCCGACTCTTATTTTTCAATTGAAAACACTTTGCAAATTGCAAAACTGGTATTGTTTGGTTTTATTTTTAATGTATTTTAAAAAAAATATCTTATAAGAGATCGTGTTCATTATGCAACGTACTTTTATTTGTATTTTTAATATGAAATAGTACAAATTATTTAGTCTAGTTTATATTACTTCGGAGGATGAGTATTTTAAAATTTTACATTAAATATAACATAATATATAATAGAATATTTTTTACAAGTGATGAAAAGTTGAGTTATAAATAAAAACTGTGTTACAAGCTGTGAAATTTGTTTAAAAAAAAATTAGAGTAAGTCTCTTGTGAGACGGTCTCACGAATATTTATATGTGAGACGGTCAACTCCACTAATATTCACTATAAAAAGTAATATTTTTTCATGAATGACTCGAATAAGAGATCTATCTCACAACATACGACAAATGAAACCGTCTCACAAAAAATTTTACCAAATAAATATTAAAGCAAACTGATAATATTTAATGGCAAAAACTTTTGTGAGACGGTCTCACGGGTATTATTTGTGAGACGGATCTCTTATTTGGGTCACCCATGAAAAAGTATAACTTTTTATGCAAAGAGTATTACTTTTTATTGTGAATATGGGTAGGATTGACCCGTCTCACAGTCACATGAGACTCACTCATATTTAATTTGTTATCTAAGTTGGAGAATGGTTCTATGAGAGAGAAAAACCGAATAAGGACAGTATCTCTGTTGACAGCAAGATGTTTGTGGGAAGACAGCTGAGTTACGTGCATCGGTGAATGCCTGGGTAAGAAACGCCTAAAATTCGTGTTTTATTTTTATTATTTTCTAGTAATTTACTTCATACTCGGAGTTCATGTGCTCTAATGATCATCTAATTTCCACCACCAGCAAATACTATTTATGAGATTATAATATTTGAGACTTTTTAATACATGATAATTAAAAGTGTTTTAATAAATTGAAATTTAAAAAAATGCAATTATCTGGTATTAGAGGAGATGAGTTTTTTCAAGAACAGGGAGGATTAATTGTGATTTCAGAAAGAAGACTGCCAAAAACCTAAAAGAGCAAAAGAATTGGACCGAGTGTGCAAATTATAAAATTAACACTAACCGAAAAGAAAGCATCGGAGCTGCTGGATTGGTTCGTCGTTGTCGTCTTCAACCATCCATCATTTCCCTCCCTGTCAATCCCAATTTTCAGTAAAAAAATATGGACAAACTGCAGATGATTTGAAGTGAGGAAGCTCGAAATGACGAAAATATGAAAGGATTTCAGAAAATTACCAAAATAATTTCGCCGTGAAATTCTCCATGGTCATCTCCTCCGTCAAGCTCACCGCAGATAACCAAGCAAATATAAAGAATCCAACCAAATGTCTGAAAGGAATTCGATCTCATCAAATTCAACCACTGAATGGAAGACAAGAATACAAACACATAAGCAAAAGTCCTCTTACGTCCAAATGTTGAGAGTTTCATTATGCAACGAGAAAACGCTGAGGAAGACATCTTTCAGAGGCCATTCGCATCTGTAATAGTCTCTAATGAATTCGTTATCCTTCAGATACTCCGGCAACGCCTCGTATTTCTCCAGCCTAGACGGATTCTTCTTCTCCTCCTCACAATCCTCTCCGTTCGCCGCCGCTCGAGGCGTCGACATCTCGGGGGGGCATTTCGAACCTCTCCTCCTCATTTGATCTTCGGTTGATATGTGTATATGTGTACTATGAAGGATGATAATTCGCGGGAAAATGAAATCGGCAGTCTCAGTCACCGAAGAAATTTCCACCGGGGAACTCTGAAGTGTTTGCTTTTCACCGGCGACCGTGAATCTGCGCTAGCTTGTATGGCTCCCAGAGAATTTATACTATTAACAAATGGCATTTACCGTTAATATGCGTAAGGGAAATTATCGTGTGTGGTCGAGATCACCATATCACCTTTTTCCCATTGTACGTTTGACTAAAGTCAAGAGGAAGCTGAACTATTCGACTGTGCATCTTTTCCCTCCAGCTCGGAAATGGTTGGCGTAGAAATTCAATTTTGGCGGAGGGCATTTATGTAAGTTCAACATTTTGTGAAAATTGTGTCTCCGTGTATTTATAATTTTTTAATTTTAATTTTCATATATCGTGGTTGTTTTTTATGCAATGCAATTGGAAAATTTTCTTGTTTAATCTAATCTATCTAAAATATTTTGGACTTATCACTAACCCAAATGATCATTTACTACACGACAAAAACATGTGTGAGACGGTCTCACGGGTCGTATTTGTGAGACGAATCTCTTTTTTGGGTCATCTATGAAAAATTTTATTTTTTATGCTAAGAGTATTATTTTTTATTGTGAATATTGATAGGATTGATCCTGTCGCACGAATCTATCTCACAAGAGACATACTCTTATTACATAGATGGTTTTTGATTCAACAAGAATTTTAGTACACATATCTTCAAATGTGAAAATATAATTTGTTCCCACTCGAGTTTATCGACGAGAGTTATCTTAGTTAATCTAATGTTGTTAAAAAAATCGACTTGATAAACATAGTATTGATATTGGTAAGCTGTCACGACTCTTATGAGATTAGTTAAGACTAAGATTATTTGTGTTTCAAAGAAAAAAAAACATTTTTTTTATATTAATAATACGAAAATGTTAAGATTTAGATGTAGGACTCACTATTTTTCAATTTTTTTTATCATTCAATGTTTTTTCACTCCCAATCAATCACAAAGATTCTACTTTAACTTTCCACATTCTTCTTAAATAATGATGTTATTGTCATATTCTCACATTTTCTTACTTTGACTTATTTCAAGAATCATCCCACCAAAAAATATTAAAGTTTTATTCTTTTGAGAGAAAAAAAAAATCATGTTGGATTTAGTGGGGGTTTTTTTTTTTTTTTTGACAAGTTGTTTGTTTAGTTTGGATTCTAAAATTCATAAGGAGTTGTAATTACAGCAACATTTGTCCTTATCATGAATCGTTTAGACGTGTACTTATAAAGTTCTCCATTGTCGTCTCACACGACCACATAGACACAATCCCTTTACGATCAACATCGTGAGAAAATTGATTGTTTTCAAGACTTGTGAATTTAGGAAAATGAAAAGGATTTCCAAGATTTTGTTAACCCAATCACACCTAGATACCTCACATGTGATGTCGAAGTTGGACAAGGAATCAAAGGACAATAAAGTGTCGATTGCTCCATCCTTTTTGGGTTGGTAAGAATAATTTCTCCAAGAAATTTGTTCACCAAACTTTATATCGAATTCGCAATAAACCCGAGTGATTTAAACATTTTGATTAATATAATTACTGAATTATATTGTAAACATATGCATGCTATTCGTTTTTTGTTTTAAATTATGGAGTGAATGGAGAAATATAAGGAAATTATAATATAATTTTTTTAAAAAAAATTATTAAAGAAAAAATAAAACACTTTCTATGTATTGAAGTGTATTGATAAACTTGGTTAATTTACTTAAACTTTAAGACAATCACCACTCTATCCTCGTATATGTTAGATTGTTAATTAGACGGTGTGGTTTGCTTTAATCTTCTAGATTATTATATGTCCAATGGACATATTTGAAATCAACAAAATTCAGATTCATATGTAGTAACACTACAAATCACAAGTTTCTTAACCATGAAATTATATAAACTCAATCTTGTCCTAGATGAAATAAGAAGAAGAAGACACTCGATATTAATGTTTTCCAGATTTATCTATCTTTACTTAATTTTTGATATTTTATTTTAACAAATACCATCTATGCTAAATTATCCCAAATTATAGAACTCCATCGCAAATAAATTCTAGATAGAAACCCTTTTTCAAAATTTTCAATAAATAAATTACTTTAAAAAATAATGAAAAAAAATTTAATCAATAAATATAAGATGGTAAATTATTATTTTATCATTTTTAATAATTAGTAAATATAAATAAATTACTTTAAAAAATAATGAAAAAAAATTTAATCAATAAATATAAGATGGTAAATTATTATTTTATCATTTTTAATAATTAGTAAATATAAATAAAATATATGAAATATAATAAATTTATATTCAATCAACATACAAATTTTTGACCGAATTATGATGATAAAGTAGCCTTACTGATGCATTCTTGTCAAATTGTACGACTCATTAGTTTCACGTTTTCTGAGATGTCAATTGATGGACTCATCTAGTCGATCGGATATCATCCCAAGGAGTGGGTTTCATGTGAGATCGTATCACGGATTATAATCCATGATACGGGTCAATCCGACCCATATTGACAATAAAAACTAATACTCTTAGTATAAAAAGTAACATTTTTTCATGAGTGATCCAAATAAGAGACTCGTCTCACAAATACGACCCGTGAGATCGTCTCACACAAATTTTTGTCCATCCCAAGATGGGCTGTGATAGGTTGGTTATTGAAGTGTGACCTGTAGAAATATGTTGAAGCAAATGTCAAGCCAAATCTTGTGTATTATTATGTTACATAGTTGCTAATGATTTACAAATTAATTCATCATCATATATAAATCAAGGTAAACATTTATATGAGACAGTCTCACGGGTCGTATTTTGTGAGATGGATATCTTATTTGGATCATCAATGAAAAAATATTAATTTTTATGCTAATAGTATTATTTTTTATTGTAAATATCGATATGGTTGACTCGTCTCACAGATAAAGATTCGTTAGACCGTCTCACAAGAGATCTACTCAAAAACTAAAAACTAAACGTATCTTATCAAGTTTGATCTCCCTCAAAGATGTGGCATACCTCCATACTCACATGCATGAAAGTTTCGTGTACGATACTGATGAGTTCAAATTATGTTCACGTTTTATAAATCTTTTGTTTTTACTGTTATATTTGTACTTCATTGTTCGACATTAATGTTGTCTTAATCTGATAAATTATTTGCATGCCTTTACATTTAAATCAAAATAACATCAAAATATTGAACGCTAAGAAAAATTGACAATAAATATAATTTAATTTATTCTAGCAATCTTGGGTGAAGAATTTAGATTCTGATTAAATTATAATAGTAATATTATGAATTGCTATGTAGAAGTAAATTTATTAATTCTAGAATAGTCTATTATTCAGAAGTTCATTCTATTTGAAAATGTATTTATATTGATAAATTTCAAATCTACTCATATGTTATAAATCTTACAATGTATAATTTGATTATATCGAGCATGTGACAAGCATAACATGTACGAATATGCACATGTGGCACAGTTTTTACTCGTTAGTTGAACTTAAATTTATAATAAGCATTCCGATCCTTTATTTTTCTTCATCTGGCAAATTATTCAATTTATAAATTTGGTCTAACTTTAATTTTTCACGTTATTCTAATAATTGAATAATAATCTCCAAATCTACGAGTTGACCCGATTACCCGACCCTATACTCGAGGCCCATTTCGAAGTTACAAAAGCCCACCGATTCCTCATCTTCGATTCCGTCTCAAATCTCAGTCACCATAAACCTTGAGCCCCGTTCTTCGGTTTCCCAAACGGCCGAACTCTCATTTCTGCGCCTCCATTGGGTACGTATATTTTGTTGTGAATTCTTGATAATTTGATCAAACGATGGCTTTGATGATTTGTTACATTGTTGTTCTTTTCAACAAGAAATGACGACTTCGATTTCCTTGGATTTCTGATAAACGAAGAGAATAAGTGAGATTGGGAGAACAATAACCAGAAAATATTTATTTATTTTATCTGTAAGTATATTGAAATCACAAATAAAAAAGTTTGATGATTTAAATTTTATCTTATGTTCAAGTATTCAAACCACACATAATAATGAATTATATATCTCTCTATAATCCTATCAACACCATCATCCTTACGGATATAAACTATTACGATAGCGTGTAGTTGTAGATATAAATTGTTGTGTTTTATGTGTTATTGATGTATACTTGCATTCTATTCCAAATCTTGATTGGAAGGGACTCTTCAGCTATTGGAATTTTCGGTGTTGGTGGATTTTTTTGTTTTTGTTTTTTTTTTCATCACATTAAGCATGCCACAAGTACTAAGTAAATCTCTTTTTACTGTTTTCAGGTTAAGATTGTCTTTCATTGAAATGGGTTTTGCAAGAGGGTTAAAATGTCCTGTTGAATTTATGTATAAGAGACTGAATAGACCAGTGACTTGTGGCGATTTGTATTCCACTTCTATAGCACACAGAGGAAGTTATTTTATGCCTTGTGAAAATCATACTTCAACCTTTTTCCATCATTCCAACCCAACCAATCATTTTGGGATCTACTTTAATCGAAATTACTCATCCGAAGTATCTGCATCAGAACAAAAGAATCTCATAAAGCAGTTGAGGGAGAAAACAAGCGCTCCCATTAAGGAAGTCAAATCCGCTCTTGTTACTTGCAACTGGGATGTTGGCAAGTTCACAAATTTCCTTCTGCTTACCTTCTAATTTTAGATTTTCGGTTCACAGTTTATTGACTTAATAATTATCCGTGTTGGATTATTACAGAAGCTGCACAGAAGGATTTGCGAAAAAGAGGGGTTGTTCTTGCATCAAAGAAGTTTTCTCGAACTGCTGCTGAAGGTTTGCTTGCTCTCGCACAGGACGAAAGGAAAGCTGTGGTTGTTGAACTCAACTGTGAAACGGATTTTGTTGCTAGGAATGAGATTTTTCAATACTTGGTCAGCGTGACATTTCTACCCGGCCTTAATGGCCTTTCCATTTTCGTTACTATTTATTACTTAGAAAATGGTATATTGGTTTAGTTACTTTTTATAAGTTCATTTTGCTTATCATTTCTTTCATGATTTATCCTTTGTTATTTATCTATTTTCCTGCAAATGTGTTTGTGTAGGCCTTGTCTTTGGCAAAGTCTGCTTTGTTGCTTGATGGTTCTAATCAGTCTTCTGTAGCTGTTCCTGTTGAAACATGCTATCTAGAGGTGATGATCTTTATCTTTCGTTTCTAGGCAAAGATCTATTATTGTTGTTTTAGTAGATAATCATTGCCTCCAGAATGTCCATTGTGTTGACCATCCTAAGTGTTCATCCTATCCAAGTTTGCAAATGATACTTATGAAATTGTTCTTGCTGTGATCTTTTGATTTGGCTGTAGTGATAGGACTTGCATTTGTTTCTCGTGCCTCGTTATAGTTTAAGTGAAGTTCCTTGTGTCTGTAATGCATTTGTTATATAGGGTTTGAAACTGAATATGGATCACCCCAAGTTAAGTGGAGAGATAATTGCTCACAGTGCAGTTACAGAGGTGGCTGCAATGATGGGGGAGAATGTCAAACTTGGTGGTGGTTATACAATATCTTCACCTTTGCATGGTGTCCTTTCCACATATCTTCACACAAGTCCCCAACCAGGTAGCAAGGAATTTCTAAATTTCACTAGCATGTCTATTTTGCACGTGTCTTTTCATACACAAAACATAATTACATGCATATTTTCAAAATCTATTAATTGCATTTTTTTATAATTTATAAAATTTGTACTTATATTCCTGGCCCATAATTGGATATGCAGGAATTGGGCGAATTGCCGGGATTTTATCTCTTGAAGTAGAGGATGAGAATGTTCCACTGAGTGCTGTCGAGCGTGTTGGATCAGAATTAGCAATGCACGTGGTTGCTGCGAAACCTTTGTTTCTAACAAAGGAAGATGTTTCTTCTGATGCATTAGAAAATGAAAGTGAGGTTCTGAGGTCGCAGGTACTTGCTGGATGTTTCTATGTTTATTGTGTGTTTACAGTTCTTAAAATCTAAAATTTGAACTGTGTTTGCATCTATGAGAACTTGTGAAGCCTAGGTCGTAGTTACTTGCCGGATGTTTCTATGTTTATTGTCTGTTTGCAGTTAATAAAATCTAAAATTTGAACTATGTATGCATCTATTGAAACTTGTGAGGCCTGCATCTTTCATATTTTGGAGCCTATGGCTTCTTGATCTATGTAAAATGCTCAATAGATGTTTGAGGTGCACTACTTCACAAGCTCATCCTTTTTCTTCCAAGATACTTTATAGGCCGGAGTTATTTTTCACATACATATTAGAAGTGTATTATATGGAGTAATTTCTAGTTCCAGTTGGTCATCTAATGGAGTCATACTGTTGAATGTAGAAGGAATTGGTTGATTATTATGTTTATCCTGTGACATTATTGTTTCTATATTGTTTCACTTAATTTATTGCTTTGTTCTTAGATACTTAAATAAGCTTTTGGATATGGTTAAATCTGCGTGGAGTTCATTCATAAACATGGTGATATGTTTTGTTATATCTTTTACCTATGTTGCATTAATCACTTCGTGTGAGATATAAGCTAACTACTTGCCGCTACCTTTTTCAGGCAGAGAGTACAGGGAAGTCTCAGATGGCCATTGATAAAATGGTTGAAGGCCGTCTAAGAAAGTATTTCGAGGAAGTGGTTCTTTTGGAGCAAAAATTCATTGTAGATGACACCGTCCACATAAAGGTTTGAGTCATTAGATGTGAATTTTTCTCACTTCCTTCGCTTTGGCTTTTAGCTTGTGTCTCAATCTATTGGTTTGGTATAATCAGAAAATTGTTATAGAAAAATGTCTACATAAAATCTTAGCTGGAAAGAAATAATTCTTTAGCCATGCAAGCATTTGAATCTGAAATCTCACGGTGAAGCTGTATTCTCGCTGATGTTGTATGCATTTACAAGATCTGCAGAACTTGCATAAATGACGTAGTGATCTCGGTGTTAACAAAATATTGCTATTTTTCTTCGAGTTCAAACATAATCTTAGGTGTTCCAGATCAAGTTCATACCTAGTGATTTTGAATCAAACAATCATGATCAAGTTATTCCGAAGTATTCTTGTTTAATTGGTGCCTCTACCATATTTGTTGAATCTAGCTATTTTTGTCAAAATTTCCCATAATGAGTTATGAACATATTTAATTGGTGTGACACCCCACTTCCTCCAGACACTTCTGAACAATTTATCAAAGGAAGTGGGATCCACTGTGAAAATTGGGAACTTTCTCAGGTTGGAAGTTGGAGAACTTAAAAGGTAATTTCTGTCAAACATTTCTTTATATCAATTTTTTTCTGCTTTTATAAATTTCAATTTTCTGATGTTATCCTAGCATACTTTATTTGCACTCTTTACAGGCTTCATACTTCCAAGGGAGCACAATCTCTTGCTCAGGCTGCTTAAAACTAGGTAACTTGGCTCATCTTCCGAATAAAATTAGAATGGGGTTGCAAATAACGGAGATAATTGTTTAGCCAATGAACGTGATGTGCTTTTTGCCTGCAGGTTACTAAGAACATGTAAACAAGGCCTCCATGTTTTTGAGTGAACGGTATTGGAGCAATATTTAGTTGTATTATTTGTTACGTTGCTCGACCGCGAGGATTGGAATTTAATGAAGATGAGAAGCAGAAGTACAATAACATTACCCTCGCCCTCTCTTCGATTTTTTTACTTGCGACTATTTTGAGCTCAAGCTTTCTTGTGGAATTCTTTTTTTCATGCTCTAGCTTTTCCTGGAAGCTGACTTGTTGGCCCTCCATCGTGAGGTTTTCCTGAATAATTATGCGATAATCATTTTCTCTCACTGCTTTAATTATGTTGGCATTTCTCGAATGCCGTTGGTTGCTGAAATGTAATGCTATCCAAGGCATTTTGAGCCATTTGTTTTGTGCTCGTATATTGCGTTGTATTAATGGAAAATTAATCTTCGAAGCAAAATTTCTTGATCCTGTTGCTAACTTCTTGATGAAATTCCTTATTGTGATCGTGTGCGCTTTCGCTGTGTTCTCTGCATGATTTGCCGAATATGGCAGGCATTATTTCTTGGCGTTTCTATGGATGGTATGAAGAATTCAATGGATACAAAGTACTACTACAAAATTTATGTTATTTATTGTTTTCTAGATTTATTTTGAGAAAAACTGTTTTTTTTTTTTTAATATGGTGAATAAATAGTGTCTTTAATGTATTTCAAGTAAAATGCAAAAAATCAAATGCACAAATCTATAAATAGCAGGGTTTTTTAAAGATGGTATCACAGAACGTGTCAATTTCGTCCATATTTATAATAATAAGTAATATTTTTAACATAAAAAATAATATGTTTTTATGGATGATTCAAATAATATATTTGTCTCACAAAATTGAAACGTGAGACCGTTTCATTAATTTGTTTTGTGATTTATAAATATGAATAATTATCTTAATTTTTCAGATTCGCAACTCTATTTTTTTTTGTTACAAGAGAGGGGGTCACCCATCATTAAACGATTAGTGTACTGTAATTCTTCTCGAATAATCTATTCACATCTTGTCTTCTTCAATGATTTCATCTATGCCTGCTGGAGGAGTCCGAATAGTTTTGTATCCTCATTGGTATTTTAGTGCTTCCAAAGCCAAATAATCGGCTGTCCTATTTTGTTCCTTATAGATATGGTTGATCATGACTTCCCAATATCTATTCAAGAGAATCATACATGTAGAGATTAAATTAAGAATAGACCAACAAGGAATTTCTTCTTTTTTTCAGCCACTTCACAACTTTTTCTGAATCGATTCCAAGTAAGATCATCTTGTATCCCCGAGTTCCATGCTAATTCCAACCCTTGAGTAGGTCTCATGTGAGACCGTCTCACGGATCTCAATCTGTGAGACGGATCAACCCTGCCCATATTCACAGTAAAAAGTAATACTCTTAGCATAAAAAGTAATACTTTTTTCATGTATTATCCAAATAAAGATCCGTCTCACAAAATACGACCCGTGAGATCGTCTCTCACAAGTTTTTGCCCCAACCCTTTACAGACCGCCCAAAGCTCTGCCTCCTCAATTGAACACCAATCAATGTTGTGTGTGAAGTCAAAAATCCAGTCCCCAAGTTCAGTCTCTCAAAATTCATCCTCCACCCGCTTTTCGAGCTTTGTGGTCACAACTTCCATCAACATTGAGTGATTTCCATCCTAAAGGTGGGAGTGTCGATCTCACTATGCAGGTTTTTTGAAGAAAAAATTGCTTTGATTTCTATGAATTGGTTCTTGACTGAGTCCACTTTGGTACTTACATCAATTTTCTTGTCATCAAACACCAATTTGTTTTGCCAATACCAAATTCCCCATAGTGTAATAGTAAAGATTCTGTTCCAATCTATTGCCATTTTATTGTTTCTTTCCGTGTCCTGGTTTTCTCGCAGCCACTCATCAAAGCTGAGGTTCGAGTTCTGTTGAAAGGTACTAATGGGAAGAAGTCTAATCCAGACTCTTCTTGCTTCCTTACACTTATGAAAAATATGGCCCCACATCTTTCAGACAGTTTTGACACTGAAAGCATAACCAATTGGTAGTAAATCCCCTTTTAACTCTCTCGGTATTAATCATTATCTTTCCATGTCGGACTTATCATATGCTTTCTCAAGATCAATCTTGATGACCATAAAACCTTTACCACCTGATTTTTTCCTCATAGAGTGAAGCACCTCTTGATTCACAACTCTATTAAAACACAAACAAATAACAATAATAACTCAAGAATTTGAATGCAACTGGCCAGGAATATCGTTTATAAATTTTTCAACCATTTCACATAACCCCTAATTTTATAGTAAATATAGTAAGAGGAGTGTTTTACAACTATATCAGACTGATTGGTTTGATAGAAAATAATTCTGTCCAAACAAAGTCTAATAACCGTTTTACGATCAAACATATCAGAACTGGTCAGACCAATCATGAACATATGAACTAGTTAAAAACCGATCCGACCGGTTCTTTTTTTTAATTTTTTATTTAAAATTTTATATTCCTTCAAAAAAATTATTTCTTCTATTTAAAATTTTAATTATATATATATGATTATTTGGGTTTTGAATTTTATTTAAAATAATATTATTACTTATTTCAATTTATAAAATATAGATATAATTTTATTTGATTAGATGAATGTTGTATAGATTTTAAAATTTAATTAAATAAATATTTTTTATTTTGCAACTGAATAATTTGTTTTAACTAAAAAAAATATCGGTTTATTTAGTTTTTCTATGGGCCGACTAACCATCAAAATGTATCATTAATTAAGTTATGAATTTAAGCTTTGATTGTTTTATTGTTAAAAATTAAATAAATAATGTGCAAAGCGTTGTTTATTATATGTTAATTAATTAATTCTCATAAATAATTATTTATTTTGTAACTTTTTATTTTTCCCAGTGAGTGCCTCTTCATCTCGTCGGCCCAAACCAGTGACGCGCAGTATACCATTTTTTTTTCTACGTTTCGTCGATCGCATCCCAATGGCTGAGGTAAATCCCTAATTGACGATAATTTGTTTTCAATCCTTGAATTTTTTTTTTATGATTTTTCCTTCATTAATGGCGTTGATTTTTTTCATTTCCTGCTATTGATGCAAGCAAATGCTCAAACAAATCTAGTGATTGTGTCATGAAAACGCGCATTGTATATTTTTTTTGTGGTATTTTCATCTATGAGGCTGGATTATTCTGGTCCTTTAATTGATTTTGAGTGAATTGATGAGCTCCCCCACTGCCATTTCATGTGGTTCTTGATCGTTTAATTTTTGGGTTGGGTGTTTGTTTATTCATGCTTGAATTGGGTTAAATGGCTTTGTGATATTCTTTACCCTATTTGAAATTTTTTCTTGGGTTTCAGAACGATGTATCCCATTCTTTTCAGCAAAAAATTAACGCAGGATGTCCCAAGTAACCTGTAGATTACCTGATAATTTTATAGGTCTCGTGTGTAATTCATTTTAACCCCATATACGAGTTACATAATCTAACGATATTGATGACCTTCACCTGGTGTATTTAACCAAGCTTGCACGCATCTAAGTGATTTTGTTTGGAATTTTCTTTCACAGATTGAAATTAAAACCGCGCCTGCTGATTTTCGGTTCCCCACTACCAACCAAACCCGGCATTGTTTCACCCGTTACATTGAATTTCACAGGTTAAGCAAGTCCTTTTTATAATTTGAGTTTGACGATGATTTTGTGGCTGTTGAGCTTGATAGTTGATGCATAACAATGTCTTACCAAACTGATTGATGGTGTAAAATGCTTGCACCGACTAGTTGAAAGCTGGCTTTAGTTTAGTGATGAGTAAAGCTTAAGATGTGTTCTAATCTTTATTATTGTCATTGGAAGATCCTTGTTTATTTGTGGCCTATTTGGTTATATTTCATCAGTTACCAGGTCTAATTTTTTAGAAGCATGCCCTTTTGGTTTGATTTTAGTTACCACAATTATCATACTTTAATAAGTGCTATTAGGGATCTTATATCAATGTGTATTATGTGTTTTCAAGGAGATGGAGAATTTGAAATATCTGGTTTAATTTGAGAATCTTTCGAATAGATGTTTAAACTAAAGGAAACATATATTTTGTGTTGATAGCTCTTATTACCTATATGATTTGCATCAATATCTTTACCCGATCAGAGCTTGGGTTTGCTTCAAAAATAACAAGCAAGAGAGAGAGAGGGTTTAGATTGGGCTTGTAATTTTTTTCTCATTACATGTCCCAGACGAAATTATAAGGAATTATTTATGTGTAACATAGAACAATACTACTGAATGCTTTTAATACTCAATTGGTCTTTGAAATGACCGCTGATTCAGAGTTTTTAGTGGGTCTTAGGTTTTGAGACTTGGATAGAGTCCCTGAGTTTTATTTCTGGCTGCAAATTTTGGTTGACGAAGATGTTACTGATGTTTACAGTGGAAGTTGAATGTGGACTTTACACATTATTTTTTTTATTTCTGGGCATTGTGTTTGAATGAAGGTTTGATTTATTAACTTGCAATCTCTTGGTTTTAATCCAACATTTTGAAAATGTAAATGTTCTATTAAAATGAAAACCAGTGATTTTCAAATTCTCAAGTTACTGTAAGAAATCTCTCTTATATTTTTATAAGAAATTTGTATGTATACATTCAGCTAGCAGTTAAAATTGAGGATTCAAATGTACAATCAAGTCTATCAGTTGAAACATGTATAGATGAACAACTTTCAGCTTTATTATCAGGTATTTCACATGATCATTTATGTTTTCAGGTGCGTGGCTGCTAAGGGCGACGAATCTGGTGGTTGTGATAAATTTGCCAAGTACTATCGTTCGCTTTGCCCTGGAGAATGGGTGTGTTGATGTTCTTCTCTGCCATTCATGGCCCGCTTTTAGTGCACACTGGTTTGGTAGAATGATTCGATGTACTTGATTTGAGATGATTGTGGCTTATTCTTATACTCCTTCTAACTCTCAACTTGAGTTGAAGTATCTCTCTTCATTTAGCCAAGATTACTTCATCAGAAACTCAATCTAGTCTCTTATCGTTAGTTTTAAGCAACCCAATAATTCATTTCAGCCCTGATAATCTGTAATTGCCATTGACTGTCTCACAAACCACTGACATCAAAGTCATGAGATTACTTTACCTAACATATATGATTGCATTATTGCAAGTAACTTCTACTGCATTTTTCCTCGGTAGTTTTTCTACTTATCTTTATTTTTCCGGATGATCTGATAAAAGTTTTGTATGAAGCGTTGGATTTTTCTCTTTTTTACAGGTTGAGAAATGGAATGAGCAGAGGGAGAATGGAACCTTCCCAGGGCCTCTCTAATTCAGTACCCCATCAACAGAGTTTCAGGGCTCTGGTGCTTGGTTTCAATTTACCTTATTTGAACATAATAATTTGAGGTTCTTATTGCATAATTAACGCATTCTTGCAAATGTCTTAATTATAATGCTTTGGTTTGCACATAAAACAAGCAGCCCAAAGTATGAGTTCTTTTTCATTGAACTCTGTTTTCTTTTTTCTTTCACCACCAAGGTTGAAGTACCTTATTTGTTGTGCTGCTCCATTTATGTCAACAATGAATGATCATTTAATCTCTATAACATGGGTGTCGATCTTTCATTCAATCAACATCTTGATAATGCCGTGGTGTATTGTCTTTTATTTATATTTTCGATAAATATTTTTATATTTTAAAAACAAACATATCCCAACAGTTTTATGATTATTTCCCAAGTTCTAAGTGAACCTCATGTTTCTTTATATGATACATTATTTCATATTCTACCGTTCCCCATTTTCAAAAAAATTATTGTATTTTGTTTTAATTCAATCTATTATAATTTTAAATTTTAAAATAACGACATACTATTTGAAAAGCTTATATTTCGATATATTCAGAGCGAATATTTTATAAGCCAAAGACTACTTAAATTTACATGTATAAATAGTTGAAGAATTTCAGAGCTGAAAACTGAAAATTATACTCGAGCGAACAGTAATTCAAGCTTCTCAATGTCAAAACATCATTTTATCGATGTGTGCAATTTGAAACCAATACTTGACTCCTCTAAATTAAAAATGTAGAAAGCTTCAAAATTTGTATAGAACGAAGATATGCAATACAGGATGTGTTTGGTTGAGTGGATTAAATAAGGATAGATTAATAGTCCAATATTTATCGTTAAAATTTTAAGTTGTTTTAATAATCATTTTGACTCGGTTTAAGATCCAATTTTATTAATCAAATAGTTATCCATAAAATTGGATCTTAAACCGGGTCAAAATGATTATTAAAACAACTTAAAATTTTAACGATAAATATTGAACTATTAATCTATCCTTATTTAATCCACTCAACCAAACACATCCACAGAGTTAGAAAATTTGTTTGATATTTGTGGTTTGTTGACTTTGGTTGGCAATATAAGGACTTATGGATCTTCGAATTTATTTGGTTATTGTGTTAATATTAAAGGAATACACATTACTTCCTTCAGAGAAGGTTCTTAATTGCAGCACACATATTTCTTTTCCTTTTTTTAATTTCTCTCCATACACAATATATTACATCTCAAGCAGAGAAAAGTTTAGTAATATTTATGCATCATTCCTTATGTGCCGTCAATTTTAATACAGGACGACAATAAAATTGCAATTGTGGGATGTGGAGTTAGTGCTTCAGGTCTCATTACATCCAGTGGTCCGTCGAGTAATGGCTCCGGGAACCACATGTAAAAAATATATACAAATCAAGTCAATAAACTATTTAAAAACTGAAACTATCTAACGACATTTGGTGTGGTCGAAATTCGGTGATCTTTTATCTAGTACAATCAAAATATCATCGTTAATCGTGAAATGCTTTATTTATTGATGGATACTTCTATTTAAGTTTGTAGAAGTAGCCCATTTATATTCTTGAAGTATCCAATGCCATGAGTGTGTGGCCATTTTAGAAGTATCATGTAATATAGTTTTCAGTTGAACAATTGAGGACGCCATTGATTCAAAGTGTGTAGAATACCCATCTTGTGTACCATGTCTTTAGTTGATGACATATCTCAAACTTTTGTCAAGCCTTTCTAACAATGTGACACCATAACATCGATAATATCTTTGATTTGCATTTATCTTCACATGTCTCCCCTACTGAAACAAGCAATTTCATTGCCAAGCATCGATAATATCTGGTAATAATCTGAAAAGCAAATTTTGCGTGGATTACAGGTATGCTTCAACTTATGCAAGAAACTCCTTGAAGACGGCAACTATATGAGCCCTTGCACATCTCCAGTCATCTGTCTCCACATTTTGGAGAATGTTTATGCCAGAATTCGCGAGTTTGGCCAACAAAAGAGCACCTCAGCATCATCATAATCTGGGATATGTTGATTTTTTATGTTTTTATTTGAGTTGAATTGTGTTTTGCTCAGGTATTGCTGTACATTGTTGCTTATGAACCAAGTGTCTTTTATGTTCAACATGTATCGACGATTTTTATATGAAATGAGTTCTATATTTTCCTCACATTTCCTTTATAATTAATTGTCACGAGGCTATATATTCAAGGTAATGTACCAAGCACGTGAAAAGCCCCGCATTTATTAAGGTATATACACCAAATATTGGGATACTCGTAGATGATTTACGTAGTCCAAACTGGTTGTCATAAGCTTTCTCAGGCATGTGCCATTTAAAATGCTAGTATTTTGATTTCAATTCTCCTTGTGTTGATTGCATATTTGCAAAAGAGGATAAGCCTACAAAATTCGTTATTAAAATATGGATTAATATAAATTTTTTTGTGATATGTATAACTAGAAAAACTTCAACTTGTAATATAATAAATAATAGTCAAGCTCTCGATTTTTGACTTGATTGGTGTGCGTATATCTTTTGATCAGCTCTCATCCCCACCGAGATATGGCTCAAAACTTGATCTCGAGTTACTTATTTTATTCGTATATTTATTATCGTTTTATAAAATCAAAGTTATTTCAAAACTTATGATGAACGCCTCGATAATATATTGAAAGAATCCCATATAATTACTTCGACAATTTTTCTCGAGATTTTTTCTCTCAATTGAATAGGACAATATGACACCAAACAACAATAAGGGGACCAGATCTTGATTTGATTTGAAAATTGATCTATTAGTGTAATTTAATTTATCAAAGTTTATAATTGTTCCGTATGGCATATAAGGTTGTAACGAATCGAGTCGGTTCACGAGTTTTTGAACCGGTTCGATAAATATTTAATTTGTATTCTAACTTATTGAACTCGAGGATGTTCGAATTTTTTCGAGTCGAACTCGAGTCAAAATTATTTTGTTTGATAGTACGCAAGCTGCTCACGAGTTTTAATATTTTATTAATATAATACTATTATATATAAATTTTGAGTCTTTACGATGTTTCGAGTTTTCGAACCTTTATTCTTTAACTTTACAATTATTTGAATAGCTAGCTAATAAATTCGGACTTATTAAGTTGAACAAGAACTCGAACTTCATTTCGAGCCGAATTCAAACAAAGAAATTTAAATTTTTCGAGCTTCGAATCAATATCGAACTCAAATATACTTAATTTGAGTCGAATTTAAACATTAAAGTTTTATTAATATTCAACTCAATTCAGTTCGTTTACATCTCTAATACTTTGAAATGGAAGATGTTATCAGAATTCTGGACATCATAAAATTAGACATGATAATATTTATATGTTCGATGAAAATATATGAGAAAACTCTCTATCGGAAGATATGAATTATACTTTATTTTTATAATAAATAATATTTTATGAAAAATATTTGTCTAAGATACATTTAAAATCCATCTATATATATATATAATAAAATTATTATTTTAAACATAAATATTAATATTGTTGTATCTAATTGAATATATATCTCAAAAATTTATGTCATATAAATGTCAAGCAAGCAATATGATACAAGCTTAATGTTATAATAATAATGTTAGTATTTTTATCCAACATTTTTACCTACAAAATCCATATGAAAAATAATAAGCTCTGAAAAAGGAGAAAAAAATAAATCCGTATCAAAACCAACCACTGCAGTCCAGAACTGAGCCGCAGTGTGTCGACAGCGAAAAGAGAACGCAAGAAGATCTCAAATTCTTCCTTCGTATTCAATTCGATTTCCTTCAACTTTGCGCTCTGCGCATCATCCTAAGTCTCTCCGCACAATCACATACTGAACAAATCCCGTTGATAAAAGGTACCAAATGAACTCTGTCCACTTTCTGTTTTACCTTGGAAGCTCTTCCGCCCATCAGGTAATCAATCGCATTAGTATTTGCATCGTTGGACGATTTTACACTTAGGGATCTTGATCTTTGAGTGAAAATCAAGGTGGGTTTGTGATTCTTGGGTAAAACTGAGATCTGTTTGACTTGGTTTGAAAATTTATTGAATTGATTTTGTCTTGCGAGCTTAGGGTTGATTTATTTTTGTTATGTTGTTTGGGGCGATTTGAAGTGAAAATGCAGACGAGGTATATGGAGAGAACTAATTCGATGAAAGCGAGAGGAAAAAGGAGTTTGGAAGGCGGTGGTGACGATGAAGAGCAGGAGCCTAACAGGAAAAGGCCTGCTTTAGCTAGGTAACGGCACTGCTCATTTTGTTCTTAACTTTGGTTGTGTTGTTGTAAGGGAATCCTTAATTCTTGATTGTATACATGGATTTAATGAAAAGTTCGAGAAATCGGTTCCTTGTTTATGTGAACAAAGAAGGGGAGATAAAATTGAATGTTTTTTTGGTGAAATTTGGGGTTTTGAGTGGAGCTAATTTTTATTATCTGGAAGATTATCATGCTACGAATTCCCAAGGAAACTAGAGAAATATAATTTTTTATTTTTAGAAAGCTTTTGTTCCTTTTGTGCAAAGTTTTTTCTCTCAAAAAATCTATCCTTCAGTTCTTTGTGGTGTAGTGAGACACTTGGATGTCATAGAGCTAGGCAATAAGCTTTTTGCAAGGCACACGCTTTATCCAAGTGAAATTCTTTAAAGAATAATAAAGAACTAGAATATAAATATTTGATAATAGTTTGATTACATATCACTAAATTTATAACTGAAAAAACTATGAAATGATCATGTACATTGTTGTAAATGGCGTTAGGCGGTGGCTGGCGGTCAGTGACCGCCTAGGCGGTTGATTTTTTTTTTAAAAAAATATTTTTATACATAATTATATTACTATATTACCAAACATTCATATGATTATCAGTTGACTGTAAAATAATTACCAAACATTCATTTGATATTACCAAACTGGGAGTCTTTGCTGCGACAGTGGGCTGTTTGCTGCGGCGGCGGCGGCGGCGGCGGCGGCGGGCGGTTCGAGGTTGTAGGAGGCGGGATGATGGGCCTATCAATGTTTTGACTTTTGGAGGAGAAAATGTTTTATCATTAGGGTTTTATTAAAAAATAATGCCGCCTCGCCCGCGCCGGCTCATGTTCGACCGCCTACAGAATCTTCTAAGTCAAAGGAGGTGCGGTCATCGGACGCCTCTCGCCTAGGCGGTCACCTCGACCGTCATTTAGAACACTGATCTTATACAAAAATTCATTAGCCTGTTAGCTAAATTCCATGTTCATGACATTGCATTCACGATGGATTCAGCATCTCCACATTTATTGCATCAACTTTATAAACTGAGACGTGAACTTGAGTGAATGTAGTTTAGTGCATAAGCATAGGGGTTGTAAACTGGAATTTCAAGAGTGAAGATGTTGTCTATTGTATATCACTATCAGTTTCTTGCGTTTTGTTTCCTTGTTGTATGAGAGCTGTTGAAATGTGCTTTTCATGATATACTTCTTCTTCCTATTTTTAATGCGCTTCTTTTGATCTCGGTCCTCTATCTTTTTAATTTTTATTAATATGAAATTTATTTTTCATTTCTTTGCATGTTCTATTAATTTTATTTGCTTGAGCCTGTAAGGAATGGCTATTTACTTTACAATGTGTGTTATACAGTGTTATTGTGGAAGCTCTTAAAGTGGATAGTCTCCAGAAGCTTTGCTCATCCTTGGAACCCATTCTCCGGAGAGTGGTAAAATATAAGCCTTTTTATTTCTCTCATGACATTGGCATTTTTCTGTTTTCTGACATGAATTTTATTTATAAGTTCAAATAATGTACTAAATGAAATATTTCACCTCTTTCCTTTGATTTTGTTTGATTAGACGATCTTTTGTTTCTTTGTGATATTGAGGATTCACAGTCCTCGGGGAATTTTTACTTGGAACCACCATATGAAGCTTCACCTCCTCTCCTTTTCTTTCTATAATCATGAAGCAAGATTTCATATATTTTCATGAACTTGTGATTAAGGTCCCAACTCTCACAATTGTGCAAATAGTTGTTTCACTTTCTTTAGTCAGTGTCTGGGACACCCCTACTACGTATGTCCATGAAGCAAATCTTCATTCAAACTAATCTTTGTTGCATGACAGTCACCTTCATCTTGTTGACATTCTATCAGTGTTGATGTGTTTATGAGAAAGCTTTGCGTTATCCACAAGTTTGTCATTGACAGGTTAGTGAAGAAATTGAACGAGCATTGGCCAAGATGGGCCCTGCAAGAATTGAAGGAAGGTTAGTCATTTTGTTTCACAAGTCACCCATGAAATTCAACTGCTTATTTGTGTTTCAAAAAACATCTGATTCTTTACTGATTTATTTTTGCATATGCTATTAAGTCTAATGGAATCCATTGACAAATGGTTTACACTTTTTAAAAATCTGACAGTGGCTTCTTTGGTAATTTATAGTCCATTGTATTTATGCTCTACAAACTATACTTCTTTCATACTCGTAAATTAAGCATGCAAAGTACCTTTTGATTAATATAATTATTTGTTATTCACGAGTGCTGCTGTTTCTAAAACTCATCCAGTTAGTGTGTTGGGCACTCGTTTCTAAAACTCATCCTTCACCCCTTTCTGCAAATTAGTGTATTGCCCACTATAGAAACTTACATTATTGTCATGCATAGGAACTCAAGTGGCGGTGTCAGTTACGTAATCATAACTTTTTTTTTATGACACTACTCTCTTAGCTTTTTAATCAAATTTTACTTATAAGACAAGTTCAGAGTGAAAATATTGGACTATTTTGGCTTTTCTCATTAGTGACATCTTTCTTTTTCCAACTTAGCAAACAGAAACTTTTAAAATTGGATAATGTTCAGGAATTTTACTAGCTTTTGCTGGTTTCCTTCTATATGTGCATTGGGAAATCAGTCATGTAGTTAATTCTGTCATTTGAAAAATTCAGTAAATTTTTTATCACATGCAGTGTAACAAAAGAAGGTAATAATTTTGCCGATCAAATTAGACTAGAAATGTAAAGAGAGCACTTATGGTTATTTTCTGGCCTTGTTTGCTTTGACCTGTAGTTTATTTGAATACAGTACACAAGATTCATTTATTGTAGAAGTTATTCCTAAGAAATTGAGAGTTCAGGTCATCACCGAAACGAATTGAAGGGCCAGATGGAAGAAACTTACAGCTTCACTTTAAGTCCAGGCTTTCTCTCCCGCTGTTCACAGGGGGTAAAGTAGAAGGAGAGCAGGGTGCTGCCATCCATGTTGTTCTAATTGATCATAACACCGGCCATGTTGAGACATCTGGACCTGAATCTTCTGTGAAGCTGGACATAGTTACTCTGGAAGGTGACTTCAATAATGAAGATAACGAGGATTGGAATGAGGAAGAGTTTGAAAGTCATATTGTGAAAGAGCGTGAGGGAAAGAGACCTCTATTGACTGGGGATTTGCAGGTCACCCTCAAGGAAGGTGTTGGAACTCTTGGAGATCTCACATTTACTGATAATTCAAGTTGGATAAGAAGCAGGAAGTTCAGACTTGGCTTGAAGGTTGCATCAGGATATTGCGAGGGCATTCGCATCCGGGAGGCAAAGACGGAAGCTTTTACTGTTAAGGATCACCGAGGAGAATGTAAAGAAATTTAATTTCTGTTTTCAACTAATATTGTAGAATATCGACATTGATATGGTAAGATACAGACATGGAAAAGGAAATAATAAGAAAGATGATGTCATGTTAGGAAAAGGAAAGTTACATAATTATTAACGCACAGAGAAAGAAAAGGCGGACAAGCATAAACAAGTTATGTGGAGGGTAAATTACCTGTAGCTTTTCAAAATCATGTATCAATATGTATTTCAAGTCAATGTTAATAACTATATCACTATAACCATTTTCTGGATATCCGTGAATCTGTCGATACAAGTCCAAAATATTCAAGCTGCGTGTTTTCTGTCTTATGCTTTACATACACTTATTGAATCATGTGCATGTTTTGAGGCCATAGTTGGCTTGACTATGTCATGTGTTGGCTCACTGTATTTGAATATTTATGGAAGTGTCCTCTTCTCTTGATAGTGTACAAGAAACACTACCCTCCTGCTTTGAATGATGAGGTATGGAGATTGGAGAAGATTGGGAAGGACGGATCATTCCACAAGAGGCTTAATAATGAGGGGATATTTACTGTGGAGGACTTCCTTCGGCTTGTGGTCAGGGACTCCCAGAAGTTGAGGAATGTAAGTATTTGTAGTTACTTTATTAGAAATTACTTTTCTGTATAAGTCCAAACTCCAAAAAAAATTACTTTTCTGTGAGCTGGATTGAAAATTTGGTTTTGGCAGATACTTGGTAGTGGTATGTCCAATAAGATGTGGGATGCCCTTCAAGAGCATGCAAAGACTTGTGTCTTGAGTGGAAAGCTATATGTATACTATCCTTATGATGCAAGAAGTACAGGTGTTGTTTTTAACAATATCTTCGAGCTGAGTGGTCTCATAACAGATGATCAATATTATCCGGCGGATTCACTTTCTGACAGCCAGAAGGTTTGTCAACTTTCTTACAAGTTGATGTTTTTTTATGAGCTTTTTTTTTTGGCTATTCACGAGCTTAAAAAATATCCTTAGCCAGATATTTATTGCTTCTATTTTGTTAATTGGTTGTTGAAATCCTTCATGCTGCATAATGACGACTCGTATGCGGTTGTGATTGTATTATTTTGTTATTCTAACTTCCATTTAGTTTTTATTGCATTTGGTAAATTGATTTTGAATTCAGTTTTGTTGGTATCTGAACTACGACTTGTGGTTTGCCTCTTTGAAGTGAACATATAGTTAAAAATATTGGAATGTACCGTCCTTTTCTGGTATTCATGGAACATGACTACATTCTATTTCTCTGTGCATTTGATAGTTTCTCAGGAAATCATCATGTTTTGTTTGTCCTCCAGACTTCGAGTTTTATGAGCATGTTGATTTGGAAAGTACTTTTGCTATTGTTGAATATCTTATTCACTTTGGATTCTAAAGCGAAAGACTGCAGAGTAATTTATTTGCAAAAAGAATCCTTCAATTCCCATGAATGGATGATTTTATCTATGCAATTTTTTAATCTTATCATACCTGTAGGTACAGGTGGACAGCTGGGTGAAGAAAGCATACGATAATTGGAATCAAGTTGTTGAGTATGATGGAAAATCCATGCTGAACTTCAAGCAAATCAAGCAGTCAAGCACATCCCGAAATGATCTTCCTTTGGGCCCAGTCCATTATCCAAATTCTTTAAATGGACAGCTTCCACCACAAAGAATGCCAGTATCAGTTCTTTCTGAACCTTCATTAGTGGATCCAAGCATGCTGGTTGCAGGTTGGCGTCATACAGAAGCCCTTCTCTCTTACTTGCTGTTGATAATTAACCATGCCACCATGATTCAAATAATATGTTTATGGACAACCGCATTTGAATTTTGTCATTGTTGATCCCTTTTTATTGTAATTTGATTACAATCCGAAGGCTTGCATCTCACTTGCATGTTCCGTTTCTCTTTCCTCAACAAGTAGCTTAATTACTGTTCTGCCCTTTTTTTCTATATGAATGAAATTTTGAGTTGATCAATAATATTGTTGGCTGTTTTATTGCCAAAAATAACCTGCTTTATTAAGACAAGAATTATGTGGCTAGAGTAGGTAAAATTTGTAAGTTCGTATTGTTATACAGTTATTCACTTTGTGTTCGATTTAATGGAAATCAATACAGGTTCCAGTTACAATGACAACATGACTGCCAAATATCCTCCCAGTTCCCGCTCCAATTTTGTTTCAGGCTCCTTCACTCAGCACAACCAGCCACTTAATCTTTCGAACCAAATCCAAAGCGCCACATATGGTGATCGGGCTGGGCTTGCCCTTGGCCCTCCTCAGTCATCCTTCCAAGCCAATATTAATCCTTTCGAAGACTGGTCCAGTAACCGAGAAAAAGGGGTCGATGATTTCTTGTCAGAAGATGAAATTCGTTTAAAGAGCCATGAACTGCTCGAGAATGAAGAAATGCAGGATTTGATTCGTCTTTTCAACATTGGAGGCAATGCCTCTATAAATGCGAATGAAGATGGATACAGTTTCCCTCCTTACACCTCATCTCCATCCACTAGCTTCAGTTATAGTGAGGATCGACAACGTTCTGGTTCTGGTAAGGCATTTGTGGGTTGGCTGAAGATCAAGGCTGCGATGAGGTGGGGCATCTTTATCAGGAAGAAAGCAGCTGAAAGGAGAGCACAGATTGTAGAGTTAGAAGATGAATAGATTTCATTCCGAAAATGGAAAACGCAATCGCTCTGGCTTTGTTTCATCTGACACTCAAGATTTCATGTAAAGTCAGTCACCTGTACAGTAAGTTATTTACTGATAAAACTAATTGTTAACTTGGTTTGTACTCGCACCTTTTTATCTTTATTCTGAATTCGTATCATTGACGTGTGACTTGCTTTTCTTTTGCTTAGGATTTCAGTGTCATTGACAATATTTCTTCTGAAGGTGGTTGTACAATCTACTTGATTATCAGAACTAGATCTGTTTCAATGTTTGTCTATCCGCCCATCAGAACTAGATCTGTTTCAATGTTTGTCTTTCCGCCTCCACGACCCCCCCCCTCTTCAAATTTTCGATATTTTGTACTTGTTCATTCTGCGTGAGGAAACCAACGCCGTGACAACTAGCTCTTGTGCTTGATGTATAGTGCAACATTTTATGAATGAAACACTTATTTGTGTATGTATACCTCTTGAGGTAAAAAGAAAAACAAAAGATCTTTGCGAATCTAAGTGTACGTTTACTTTTCCTCGAAATGTTTTCATGTCCCAGACAAATAAACATACCTTCAATATTTAGATTTTTTTCCCAAAATTAATTATTTTAACACTCAATCTTGTGTCACTCTGAAAAGTCATTTCTATTATTACGTTTTATATACAAGATATCAAATTCGACGTTAGAAATTTTTTCCTGGAAAATTTCTAACGTAGAACATGGTTTAGATTTCTCAATTCATCTTAAAAAATGTTTCTCAAACATACTAAAAATATAACCAAAAATCTCTGATCCTTTCGATTCTTGTTTACATTTTTTGAGAAAATGAAGCTTCTATCTTCATTTAAAATTTCGAGAGGTGAGAATATAGTAAATATATAATTCCTAAGTTGAGTGCATGTCCAAAGCATATCACATGACATCAGATCCGATGTTTGGACAAAAAGAAGCAGTCAGCATCGGCAGAAACTTACAACAAAAGTTCCCAATTACCCATGCACTCCTTGCAAGTTTTCCTTTAATTGCATCAATATGTATACATATTGTGTGTGTATATCCATCTGGTAACAGCTCACATTCGTTTCGGAGCATTAAACAAAAGGCCATCAATGGTGGTGATGAATCCAATTTCAATTCCACTGACACATGTTTGTACACAGTATACTTAATATTATTCTGTGCTTATCTAGTGCTAGCTAGCTGTCCGCAACTCTACCCCCTCACGGATGGAAAATTCATGAGAGTTTATAAAGTTTAAATGAAATGCAGCAACGTTGTGCCACCGATGTTGGCTAGCTTTCATGGATATCCTTCTTTTCCGACCGTATTTTGAGACATTCATATGGATTATATTATAAGAATTTCAAGATCTTAATATATGTGGTATCAAGATATATCATGCATGAATCAAAGAGCGCTTAATCTAATCTAATCTATATCTATATCTATATAAATATACGAATTGAATTGTGATTTTACTCAATTGTCCTCATTAATTTTTCTCATTAAAATTGTTTCACTCACTTTTATGCATATCAAATACTATAATATTTATTATAAATCTATGAGTAACTCAAATAAGATAATTATTTTGAACTTACTATTTTACCTTTTTATTTATTTTACAATTTATCATATTAATGAGGTTCTTTAAGTCATTTTCTATGTTGGTTTAATATAGTCATTAATATGTACTTAACTCAAACAAGATAATTATTATTTAGATTTTACTTTCAAATTTAATTTAATTAATTATTATTTTGATTTTACTTTCAAATTTAATTTAATTGCATGATTTTATACATTTCCGTCAAACTCATGAAAAATCCTTATCATAATGTTATATATTTAAAAAAATCTAATACTATTATAAATATATGAGTTAAATTGTGAGCTTACTATTTTACCATTTTATTTGTTTTATAAGTTATCATTTCAGTGAGGTTCTTTAAGTCATTTTCTATGTTGGTTTATAATATAGTCATTAATAATGTACTAAAATCAAACAAGAAAATTATTATTTTGAGCTTGCTATTTTACCATTTTATTTGTTTTACAATTTATAATGTTCATGAGGTTCTTTAAGTCATTTTCTATGTTGGTTTAATATAGTCATTAGTAGTGTACTTAACTCAAACAAGATAATTATTATTTTGATTTTACTTTCAAATTTAATTTAATTAATTATTATTTTGATTTTACTTTCAAATTTATTTTAATTATCTAATTTTATACATTTCCGTCAAACTCATGGAAAATCCTTATCATAATGTTATACATTTAAAAAATCTAATACTATTATAAATATATGAGTTTAAATTGTGAGCTTACTATTTTACCATTTTATAATTTGTTTTCCAATTTATCATTTTAATGATGTTCTTTAAGTCATTTTATATGTTGGTTTAATTACTATAATAAATATATGATTTGATTTTACTTTCGAATTTAATTTAATTAATTTTACACATTTCCGTCAAACTCATGGAAAATCCTTATCGTAATGTTATACATTTAAAAAAATTGCTAAAATTACTAACATATATTAATATTATAAATAATAAATAATAAATAAATATTATAAATATATGACTTTTATTTTTAACTTACTATTTTATCATTTTGTTTGTTTACAATTTTTCATGTTCATGAGGTTCTTTAAATTAATTCTATGTTAGTTTAATATGATTATTAATAGAGTGTTTAACTCAATCAAACTATTTATTATTGTAATTTTAATTTTCTTTTAAATTTAAAATTAATTACTTTAATATATTTTACATTGACATTAAATTGATAGAAAAGCACTATCATAATGTTATAAATTAAATAAATTTTTAATATTACGAACATTAAGGTAATAATGAGAAGACGAATGGAGATGCGTGTGATTGAATAAAATTAAATTATTAATAAATATTAAGATCATATAAAACATTTTTTTTCCATTTAGAATATAGATATTTTTAGACTACTTATGTATCAAAAGAGATACATGATTGAGAAAAAATATTTATATGTAAGTGATTTAAATGTAAACATTTAAGCTATTTAGTCAATTTTCGATATATGATGCTAAATAAATATTACAAAATAATATATTATCTATTAATCTGTTAGATATATGAATTAATTTTGTGAGCTTACTATTTTACTATTTTTGTTTTACAATTTGTCATGTTAATGATGTTATTTAAATCTTTTTTATGTTAGTTTAATAGGATCATTAATAGTGTATTTAACTCAATCAAACTAATTATTATTTTAATTTACTTTTAAGTTTAATTTTAGTTACTTAAATTTATACATTGCTGTCAAATTCATGGATGCCATATTAATGATTGGTAATAATGGGAAGACGATATAAGGTGGGTCGGATTGAATAAAAATAAATTATTAATAAATATTAAGGTCATATAAAACTTCTTTCTCTCATTTAGAATAAATATATTCTCAGACTCTTTATGTGTCAATAGATATACCTGATTGAGAGAAATTATTTAATGTAAGTGATTTCAAACACTGTTTCTAAGCTATTTAGTCAATTTTTTTTATAAATGCTGCTAAATAAATATTATTAAATAATATGATCCATTTGATCATTTTGTGTTCTTGCAATGCGAGGATTTTTTTACCCTAGCGTTATCATGCTTTATTGTTATATGTCATTTGTATTGATCATGTTGTGTTTGGACTGCTTATGTGATTTGTTTGTTTGTCGAAAAAAACAGAAAACAAAATCACATATCCCACTAAAATGGTTATTTTTCAATTTTTTATTGTTGAGGTATTTTGTTAATTTTTAAACACATAATGTATGTTTTTTGTTTGCTTAGATTACTTAGTTTAAAGTGACTTAGAAAATATTAAAAATGCCGAAATATTTTTTTATTTTTATCTTATGTATCATAATATCAAGAGATAATATTTTTTATTTATTGAGGCAAATATTTTCCAGAATCCTGTCTATAAATCAATATTTAATTTTTTTTACGACATTATTGTATTCTCTATTCAAATTTTTTGTATTTAGATTGATAGAAAGTATTTGGATTTGAGTTTTTATGTGCTTGCTTATATTATTTTTGTAGTAATATTTATTGTGAAAATAATAGGTGGACTAAAAAATTTCGGTACGTTTAGGAGTTCTCTTGTGGACGACAAACATGGATAAATTGTTAAAAGATATAATATCCAGTAGATTTTTTGCATGCGATTTTGTTCTAATTCAATGATTTTGCATGATTCTAAATTTTAATTATATCACCAGTTAACACATGCTTTGTTGTTGCTAGATATATTTTCTCAACGGTCTAATATTTTTCTTTGGTTTAAGAAAAATTGTGTGACTTTATATTATATTTTTACGACTATTTTTTTAATGATTTTATTGAAGGATTTTTTCATGATGATTCCGATGCACCATTTTTTCCTTGGTGTGTGTGTGTTTTTTTTTAAAAGATGTGGAATATCTATGAAATAATGACGTTAATAAGGCGCATTCTCTTTATTTGAAAAAAATATTGGAAAATTTATACAAATTGTGAATAATATGAGCTAATATTTAATTTGAGAGTGATTTGTGCTTTTGTTGCTCGTATATACTTTCATTTCTGTGTTATTGTACTAAATAAATTATTTTAAACTTTGAGTTATCATTTTTCTCTTATCGAGTTTGTTTGTGTTATGATTTTTTATTCATTTTTGTTAATATTGTTGGTGGTAATTGATTTTTCTGATATTATATGATGTGACTTGTGTTTATATGAAAATAAGTATGAGAGTACACCAATCAAAGCCACGTATTTTGGGTCTTCTGTTCTACGAAGAGGATAATAGATGGCTTCTGTGAAATATATAATTTATTGGTTCTTCATACATATAGTCTACGAAATGCGTCAAACTTTGAACAAAAAAGTTAAGACAAATATAGTGGATGAAAAAAGACACGTTAAATAAAAAATAATGTTACGTATTAATATGTCCTAATTTCTGTATGATATAATTCAAGAACATTTTTTATAGATATTTGAAATTAGGTCTAAATAAGCAACATGAAACATATACATATATATTAAATCGTATTTAAAGCAAAATGTTAAGATCAAGAATGATTCAGATTTAAATTTCAATGAAGCACAATGAAAAAGAAATTGAAGAATTATATATGTACGTTAAGTGGTATATAGTGATTATGGTTCTACTTCATGGTTTGCGACATATGGATGCCATATAAAATGTCAATATTTCAAAAATAGTTTTTCAAAAAGAAAAAAATTCTTCAGTCAGAAAAAAAATACATGAAAAACAAAATGTGCATAATTCTCATTCTATTTATAATGGTATGAGAATAATTCTAAAGCGTTGTGGACACAATAAATCAATTTTGTGCATTTTATTGAGACATTTGAGCCATTTCATTTTATTTTTTCCAATATTATCTTGATATATTTCCAAGTGGCTAAAAAGTTATTTTTGTCTCTTTTTTAGTCATAGTGTCTAACCAATTAATTCATAAGATATACGATGTTAGCATAGAAAACTCCTCGCCAAATAAATTCACTTAGCCAAATATTGAAATTCAAATAGAATTCTACAAAATTTCATAAAATTAATTTTGACTATCATAAAATGCTTATGAAATATAAACAGTTGTATTATTAGATGAGATATTGAATAAGACAAATACTTTGACATTTATTTGAATGATATCTCATACGCATATCTTAATTACGTTATTCGTATCTTTTCTCAACGTTTTTAAAATACAATTATTAGTTTTGTATGTCGTTCCATAAGATATAAAATATTATAAAACAAAATGCAAACTCAATAGAAGAAAATTTGTTTTGTTTCAATGAATAATATGATATTATGTTTTAGACACAACAAATTAGATTGAAACTATATCATCCTTATGACATGATGCACAGAATCATTGTTCTAAAGCTTTCAAAAAAATGACGAACGCGATGACTTTCCTAAATTGCGTCAAATTAAACGAGGACACAATTCTAAGATATAGTCATTTGAAGAGAATTTCAAGTATTTTTTATCACAGTGATTGAGAAATATTGAAATAGTTGTTAAAAATTTATTAACCTTATAGCTATATGTTGACAATATTGATACTAAATATATAAAAATGATATCACAAATATCACAATGTTTGAAGAAGGTGCAACACTATTCATTGATTATGTTGTTGAAGAATATATAGATTATGCATACTTTTAGTCACAAGTGAAAATCTATCACGACTTAAAGCATGTTTTCTTAAGAGTTATAATTGATTTTCAAAAACTGAAAAATCATTTAACAACAAAACAAATAGTCGGAAAAATAAGATTATCAGATAAAAACAATGTAGAAAACCGAAAAAATACCGTGATAAGGAAGCAAACTACGAGCATGTCAGATCTCAGATGATGATTGTAAATAACATAATAGATGTTAAAAACGGTCAGATACTTGTTGAGTATACCAAAATGGTTATATGCATATATATTATAACAAACTACGACAAAGAGTTGTTGAGTTGTCAAAATAAACCAAGAAGCATATTGAAAAGTGTGTCAAGTGGATAAGATAACTTCTCCAAATAATATAACGTCTATGGTTATGATTTTTTATTTTTTGTTGCTTGGTTTGTTTCAATTGATAAATGCTATTAGCCATGTTTTAATTCGTTTATATATGATCAAAATTTCATATATATCTTCAGCAGTTTATGTTCTCACGTGCAACGCACGTGCATTTTTCTAGTATCTATATAAATATACCAATTGAATTGTGAATTTCCTTTATTACCCTCATTAAAATTGTAAACTAATGACACTTTATCTTCCTTTTATGTAATTAGTTAATTATTAGTTAATTATTATTAATTCATTGACTATATAAATATACCAATTGAATTATGAATTTCTTCTATTATCCTCATTAAAATTGTAAACTAATAACACTTTATCTTCTTTTTATGTAATTAGTTAATTATTATTAATTCATTGACTAATTATTATTTATTACTCTTTCACTCACTGATTCGAATCAATATGTAATAATATTATTTATAAAATGAATTGGTTTTGTGAAAATACCTTACAAATAATAGTAATAGTGTTATAAATTCTTTTATTAAAATAAATAATACAAAAAATTACGCTAATAGAGGTTTCGAACTTATTTTTACAATTTATGTATTAATTATATTTTTCAAATTGTAATCTAATGACACTTTGTCTTCTTTTTATGTAATTAGTTAATTATAATTAATTCATTGACTAATTATTATTTATTAATCTTTCACTCACTTTCATGGCATGACTACAAATAATATCAAAGTATTTGTTCAACAACTAATGATTCGAATCAATATGTAATAATAGTATTTATAAAATGTATTGGTTTTCTGAAAAAACCTTACAAATAATAGTAATAGTGTTATACATTCTTTTATTAAAATAAATAATACAAAAAATTATGTTAATAGAGGTTTCGAACTTATTTTTACAATTTATGTATTAATTATATTTTTCATAATCTTAGTTTTTTACAAATAATACAAAAAATTTTATAGGTTTCGAACTTATTTTTACAATTTATGTATTAATTATATTTTTCATAATCTTAGTTTTTACAAATAATACAAAAAAATTTATATTTAACAAAACATAAAATAAGAAATTATGAATTTATATGTCGAGCTTTAATCTATATCTATATCTATATACAAATCTATATATATTAATGTGAATTTTGAATTTACATAAATATCCTTATCTTCATTTAATAATAATAATTTACATAAATATTCTTACCTTCATTTACATTGACATCAAATTCACATAAAAGCACTATCATAAATACATATTTATTTTTTGTTTTTTCCATCTATTAATTTAATAATAATCATTAATATATTTTTATTTTTAAATTTAAAATTATTTACTTTAATATATACATTGACATCAAATTCACAGAAAATCACTATGATAATGTTATAAATTTAAATAAATTGTTAATATTACGAACAAAGTAATAATGAGAAAACAAATAGAGATGAATGTGATTGAATAAAATTAAATTATTAATAAATATTAAGGTCATATAAAACATTTTTTCTCCATTTAGAAGGTAGATATATATAGATTACTTATGTATCAACAAAAATATGTGATTGAGAGAAAATGTTTGTATGTAAATGATTTCATTACAAACATTTAAGTTATTTAATCAATTTTCAATAAATGATGCTAAATACATATTACTAAATAATATATTATCTATTAATTAATCTATTAAATATATGACTTTCATTTGTGAGCTTACTATTATATTATTTTTTTTGTTTTACAATTTGTCATGTTAATGGTGTTATTTAAGTCATTTTTTATCTTAGTTTAATAAGATCATTAATAGTGTCTTTAACTCAATCAAACTAATTATTAATTTAATTTAATTTTAATTACTTAAATTTATATATTGCTTTCAAATAATAATAGGAAGACAAAAGGAGATGAGTCGGACTGAATAAAAATAAATTATTAATAAATATTAATGTCATACAAAATTTCTTTCTCCCGTTTAGAATAAAAATATTTTCAGACTCTTTATGTGTCAATAGAGATATGTGATTGAGAGAAATGTTTGTCTGTAAGTGATTTCAAACACTGTTTTAAGTTATTTAGTCAATTTTTTTTTATAAATGCTGCTAAATAAATATTACTAAATCTTATGCTTCATTTGATTATTTTGTGTTCTTGCAATGAGATAAGTTTTTTTACCCTAGCGTTAACATGTTTGATTGGTATATGTCATTTGTATTGATCATGTAATTGTGTTTTGATTGTTTATGTGATTTGTTTGTTTGCACAAAGAAAAGAAAAACAAAATCAAATATCCAACAAAAATGTTTATTTTTCAATTTTTTATTGTTGAGATATTTTTTTAATTTTTAAATACATAATGCATGTTTTCTGTTTCCTTAGATTACTTAGTTTGAAGTGACTTACAAAATATTAAAAAAAATTGAAATATTTCTTCGTTTCTACCTTATGTATCAGAATATCAAGAGATAATATTTTTTTATTTATTGGGGCAAATATATTTCCAAACTTCTGTCTATAAATCAATATTTACTTTTTTTACGACATTATTATATTCTCTAATCAATTTTTTTTTACTTAGATTGATAGAAGACATTTTAATTTGAGTTTTTATGTTCTTGCTTATATTATTTTTGTAAGATTATTTATTATGAAAATAATAGGTGAACTACAAAATTTGGTAGGTCTAAGAGTCCTCTGATAAACGAAAAATATGGATAAATTATTAAAATATATAATATCCAGTAGATTTTTGGCATGCGATTTTGTTCTAATTCAATAGTTATGCATTATTCTAAATTTTAATTATATCACAAGTTAACGCATGTTTTGTTGTTGCTAGATATATTTTGTCAATAGTATAATATTTTTCTATGGTTTAAGAAAAATTGTGTGACTTTGTATTATATTTTTACGGCTGCTTTTCTAAATGGTTTTATTATGATTTCAAGTCACCATTTTTCATTTGTGTTTTTTTTAAAGAAGTGGAATGAATATCTATAAAACGATGACATTAATAAGGCGTCTTCTCTTTATTTGAAGTTTTTTTTGGAAAATTTATACAAATTGTGAATAATATGAGTTAATATTTAATTGGAGAGTGATTTATGTTTTGTATTGCTCGTATATACTTTAATTTCTTTGTTATTGTACTAAATAAATTATTTTTAAACTTTGAGTTATCATTTTTTTTCTTATCGAGGTTCTTTGCAATATGATTTTTTTATACGTTTTGGTTATTATTGTTGGCTGCAATTGATTTTTCTGATATTATATGATGTGCCTTGTTGTTTATATAAAAATAAGTATGAGAGTACATCAATCAAAGCCACATATTTTGGGTCTTCTGTTGTACGAAGAGAATAATAAATGATTTCTGTGAATTATATAATTTCTTGTTTTTTCTTACATATAGTCTACGAAATGCGTCAAATTTCGAACAAAAAAGTTAAGACAAACATAGTGGATGAAAAAAAAGAGACATGTTGCACCATATCGATCGAACCGTGGTGCTTGAGCTACTGTGCGGTTTAAAAGATTTGAGTTGCACCATTACTACTAGCTATAGCTTTTGGTAAAGCGACAAGCGCTCGGTCCTACAATTAAAATCAGAGCCAAGGTCACGGGTTCGATTCTCATTGATTGCAAGGAGTTCAATTCTTGGGAGGAAGATTGTTGGGTGCAATAATTGTCTCTGCTTGGTAAAGCGGTCGAACCGTGGTGCTTGAGCAGATGCGCGGTTTAAAAGATTTGATTTGCACCATTACTACTAGCTATAGCTTTTGGTAAAGCAGCAAGCGCTCGGTCCTACATATTATGTCCTAATTTCTGTATGATATAATTCAAGCACATTTTTTTTATATATATTTGAAATTAGGTCCAACTAAGTAACATGAAACATATACATATATATTAAATCATATTTAAAGCAAAATGTTAAGATCAAGAATTATTCAGATTTAAATTTCAACGAAGCACAATGAATAAGAAATTGAAGAATTGTATGTGTATGTTAAGTGCTATGTAATGATTATGTTGCTACTTCATGGTTGTGCGACATATGGATGTCATATAAAATGTTAATATTTTTCAATAAAATAGTTTTTCAAAAAGAAAAAATTTTTCATTCAGAAAAAAAAATACATGAAAAACAAATTGTGCATAATTCTCATTCTATTTATAATGGTATGAGAACAATTCTAAAACTTTGTTGACACAATATAATATATCAATTCTGTGTATTTTATTGAGACATTAAGCCAGTTGCACTTTATTTCCTCCAATATTATCTCGATATATTTCGAGGTGACTACGAGATTGTTATTGTCTCTTTTTTAGTCAAAGTGTCTAACCAGCTAATTCATAACATATATGATGGTAGCATAGAAAACTCCTCGTCAAATAAATTCACTTAGCCAAATATTGAAATTCAAATAAAATTCTACAATATTTCATCAAATTAATTTTGACTATCATAAAATGCTCATGAAATCTAAATGGTTATATTATTAGATGAGATATTGAATAAGACAAATACTTTGACATATATTTGAATGATATCTCATATGAATATCTTAATTACATTATTCGTATCTCTTCTCAAGATTTTAAAATACAATAATTAATTTTGTATATCGTTCCACAAGATATAAAATATTATAAAACAAAATATAAACTCGATATAAGAAAATTTGTTTTGTTTCAATGAATAATATAATATTATGTTCTAAGCGCAATAAATAATATTGAAACTATATCATCCTCATGACATGATGCACGCAATCATTATTTCAAAGCTTCCAAAAAATGACGATCAAGATAACTTTCTTGAATTGCGTCAAATTAAATGAGGACACAATTCTAAGATATAGTCATTTGAAGAGATTTCAAGTATTTTTCTCAAAGTGATTGAGAAATAGTTGTAAAAAATTTGTTAACCTTATAGCTATATGTTGATAATATTGATACTAAATATATAAAAATGATATCACAAATATCACAATATTTGAAGAATGTGCAACACTATTCATTGGTTATGTTGTTGAACAATATATATGTTATACATACTTTTAGTCACAAGTGAAAACTTATCACGAGTAAAAGCATTTTTTCTTAGGAGTTATAGTTGATGATTTTCAAAAACTGAAAAATCATTTAACAACAAAAAAAATTCGGAAAAATAAGATTATCAGATAGAAACAATGTAGAAAATCGAAAAAATGTCGTGATAAAGAAGCAAACTACGAGCATGTCAGATCCCGGATAAATATTGTAAATAACATAAAAGATGTTAAAGACAATCAGATACTTGTTGAGCATACCAAAATAGTTATATGCATATTATAACAAACTACGACAAAGAGTTGTTGAGTTGTCAAAATCAGAAGCATATTGGAAAGTGTGTCGAGTGGATAAGATAATTTCTTTTATTCATATACCGTCTATGGTCATGATTTTTTTATTTTTTATGGCTTGGTTTGTTTCAGTTGAGAAATATTATTAGCCATGTTTTAATTCAAATAAATATTATCAAAATTTCGTACAAATATTTTCAGTAGTTTAGGTTTTTACGTGCAACGCACGTGCATTTTTCTAGTTTATAGAAAAAGACGTAAAAAAAAAAAACTTTAGTATTGAAAACTTGGTTTGTTGAATATATATGTACTTTAACGAAATAAAATTAAAGATCAAAATTCTGTAAATCAATATATTGAATTATATATATATATACACATGTATATATCAACATTCCACATGTCATCTTCGCATGCATTCTTGGCTCCTATTTAAACATCGAGGAGTTCGGAAGCAGAGAAAAAAGCAAAAAATGGGTTCACTAGTTTTACTTTTCTGCTCATTTCTGAGCATTTCGACGGTGGCCAGCGCGGGCAGCAACTATTACCAAGATTTCGACATCACTTGGGGCGAAGGAAACGCAAAAATCCTCAACAACGGCGATCTTTTGATTCTCTCACTCGACAACTATTCCGGGTCTGGTTTCCAGTCGAATAACCGGTACATGTTCGGGATGTTCGACATGCAACTCAAGCTTGTTCCAGGAAACTCTGCCGGAACAGTCACCGCTTATTATGTATGTATGCATGTTTGAAGAATTCAACAGAAATATCTGTGATATATTTTTACCTGATGATTGATTGGTTTTTGTTGAATATATGTATGAATCTGTAGTTGTCCTCGGGAGGGTGGAATCATGACGAGATAGACTTCGAGTTCCTGGGGAACACGAGCGGGGAGCCCTACACAGTTCATACAAATGTATATACACAAGGCAAAGGGGAGAGAGAGCAGCAGTTTCGTCTGTGGTTTGATCCTACCGCTGATTTCCATACATATTCGGTTCTGTGGAATCCTCAAACTATTGTGTAAGTATGCTCTTTCAATCAATTACTTTTTTCTAAATTTTTTTGTAGCGAACCAATCAAAGGAAATTTTTTTTTTTGGGTCATTTGTGATTTAATTCTCTGTGTATAGTTTTGCTATCTTTGACTTTTTTTAAAAAAACTTTAGTCGCGTTACATGATGTTGAGATGAAAATATCATGTTAGATCAAAAATGAAATTTGATAAAATAGATAAATATATATAAAAAATCAGAGTCTTCGTCTTTCTAAAAGTCGGGTTGATAACGACCTTAAACATTATCTATATGGTCGTAAACGAGGCCTTTTGTGTTTCGAGTCACCATCTCCACATGATTAAATCTTGTGAATGCCAGCTTCTCAGTAGACAACACACCATTGCGAGAATTCAAGAACATGGAAAACAATGGAGTCCCATTCCCCAACACCCAACCGATGAAGCTCTACTCGAGCATCTGGGATGCGGATGAATGGGCAACAAGAGGTGGCTTAATCAAGACTGATTGGACTCAAGCTCCCTTCTCTGCTTCGTACAGAAACTTTCATGCAGACGCTTGCATCGTCTCCTCCGCCATGGCCAGTGCTTGCGGTATTCCTTCGGAGGAAAATAACAGGCCTTGGCTGTCCCAGAAATTGGATCCCAATGGCGAGGAGAGGCTCAAATGGGTGCAGAAGAATCATATGGTATATGATTACTGTGCCGATGCCAAGCGATTCCCGCAGGGTTTTCCTCTAGAGTGTAGCACGAACATGTAGAGGAACAGATATGTACATTAATGGTGTATATTCTGGCATATTTGTGGACTGGTGAGATCAAGCGACTTGAAAATCCATTCTCTATTCGAGGGAAGAAATTCTGGCATGGACACCGAAATAAGATGAATCTTCCTTTTAATTAGTGTTGATGTAGATATGGGTTAACGTAGTTTTTGTAAATTTAGAACGAAATCGAAGTCCATCGGAAGTCATAATTTTAACTTGGCTATATCAGATCTACTTTTATTTATCTCACATTTTGTTCAAGATTCATGCTTTGTTCTTTGCATCAACTCACGTAAGTTATCCAATAATTAGAGTGTTCAAGGTTTCATGCTTTGCTCTTTCCATCATGTTCAAGATCCACGAGTTCTCCAATATCATATCCAATGAGCCAGCCGTGCGTTTAGAAAGGTGCCTTATCTTAGCAAGAATAACAAAATAAATAAAATGACATATTTTTTTATTTAAATGAATTAAAAAGCATTTTTTAAATAAAGTAGCTAAAAATGTTCAAATAATGCCGATTATTTAGGGTGACACCTCATGACAAGCCAAGATTTGGGTTACTTCCACTATTGTGGACAACATAATATTAGGCTGGAAGTAGGGTAACAGAGATTTTATTGGGATGATTGTCTGTCATTAATATTTTTTTAAAAGTTTTTTATTGATAAAAAAAATCCCAAAACAAAAACAAATGTAACGCTATTTTTGGGTTGAGTTTGTGGGGATGATGGAATTTGGCCTTGGCAAAACACGTGAATCTTGGAATCTTGTTGTTATCTTTATTCTGAATTTCCCGGAAAATATTGGAACCTAGCTTGCTGGGTGTTCTTGATTTATAGGCCAAGTTTTGAGCTTGGAGGTGGTTTTCAAGGATTTCTATATTTTCCGGGATTTTTTTGGAAAGAATTGGACAGAATTTTGATTTTGGGGTGTCTAAAATTTTCTTCATTCCTTCAGGTTTTAGGCGAAACTTGACAATTTGGTTGGAAAATTCAGTTATACGGAAATCTGTCTTTATCAAGATAGAGAAATCTGTTTTTAAAATGATAAATTGCTCATCCTCTTGCATTTGGTGAATATCAAGTTGGTGTTGCGTATAGGTTGATGCTGGTGAAGTTTGTTTTCTTTCCAATTCAAGATTTTGAACATTGTTGAATTATTAATTGTAGAGCGTGAGACTCCGACAGTTGAAAAAGACTTTTTAGGTGTATGTACAGGTGAAGATTAGTTCAGAGTTTGTTTATTTAGGTGGAAAACAGGACATATGAGTTCAGAAAGTTTATAATATTGCGATTCCTCGGATGGTTCGAAGATCAAGAAACAACAGTTCGGGGTAGTGACAAGCGAAACTGATGTATATATGTTTCTTTTTCATTCATTCAATTTAGGGAACAGAAATATCATTTCTGAAGTTAAATTAGAAGCCTTAGTTTTATTAAATATCTTGATTTCATGATTGTTGGATTCGTTTGGTATCAAAATGAGATTTTTGAGACTTGTGGGTAAATCTTTTGGATGTTCTGCCTCTGGGGAGCGTCTTGTGTCAGCAGCAAGAGATGGGGATCTTCAAGAAGCTAAGGCATTGTTAGACTATAATCCTCGTCTCGCGAGGTACTCGACCTTTGGTGTTCGCAATTCTCCGTTGCATTATTCTGCAGCTCATGGTCATAATGAGGTATAAGTTCATATAGTAAAATATGAGGTTTTTTTATTACATCCAAACACTTAATTTCAGGTAGATTTAATCATAAAGTAGTAGTGTAATAAACTTTAGATATTCATATGGTATATAATCATTGTTCCTTAAAATAGATTGTCGCGCTCTTGCTTGGGTCTGGGGTTGACATTAATCTCAGGAACTATCGAGGGCAGGTACGACGTTGGTCCTTATCCCCTCATCTCCTTCTATCGTGAATGGCACCTGTAGATTCTTCACTTATTGCGAATTAAGTTCCTCAATTCTACGTACCAAAATGGGGATTACTTGGTGCCACGTGCATTAATTTCGTAAAGATCTGTACTTTCTTTGTAACTAAAATAGAGAATTTTGGTTTAAATTGAAATTGTTTTATTTGCTTTCTGGTGGTAGACTGCCCTGATGCAAGCTTCTCAATGTGGTCACTGGGAGGTTGTTCAGACTCTGATTCTTTATAAAGCCAGCGTATGACTTTTCTTGTATTTTTCTGAAATATTGACGAATTGTGTTCCAGTTTGTGGAAAAAAATAAAGTTGTGATTCTATCTTAGATACACAGAGCTGATTATCTAAATGAAGCAACTGCCCTCCACTTAGCTGCTCTGAACGGTCATTCCCAGTGCATTCGGCTTCTCCTTGCTGATTATGTTCCTAGTAATCCAAATTTCTGTAGCATGTCAAGTAAAAGATGGAAGAATGATAAATCTGCTCTAGATTTTGATGAAGGGTACACAAATTAGAACTGTTTTTTTTTTTATTTCTATTTTCCTTTATGCAAGTAGCTGAGTATATTTGATTTTCTTGTCTTCCTTAGTGCACTACATGGAGTAATCAACAGGCCTGCTGATGGTGGTGTCACAGCCCTTCATATGTCTGCATTAAATGGGCATGCCGAAACAGTTCACCTCCTTTTGGATTTAGGGGCATCAGTTACCAATGTCACGTTGGAAGACGGAACTACTGTTGATTTGATTGGTGAGATCAATTTCTTATTTCCATTTCTTTTTTTCTTTAAGTTAGAATCATCGCACCTGAATCAATAGTTTATAATTTCTAGCAACTGTCATTCTTCTTATTGCATGTGCCATTTCTTTTAGCTTTTTGTTTCCTTTATTTGTACGTCCTCGTTGTATTGATCGATGAGATTACCTTAATGATTTCTTGAAAATCATACTTCTAATCTTATCATATTTGAATTGCTTTTGAATTCCAGTAATATTTGCTTTACTAAATTGTTGCTGAAACCCAAGTCACTGTTTTGATTATCAGCCTGCTAAATTGATGGGGCATAGATTCTTGAGGCAGTTTGGACAATTTACTCTGGTTTTGTTCTTTTTAATTGCAAAAAAAAAAAAAAGGAGTTATGGCGGCTAGCACTTGGTCTTATGTTAATGCTAAATATCCTATGATATAAGGCAACTCAACCTTCAGTAGTCATTTGTGGGAAATTATGCATTTTTCTGGAAATCTGTAGCATCTGTTCATTAACAGGCTTATCTATTATTGTTATATTACGTTATTTATTTTTGAGAGTACAAAATGAATAAATGATTACCTTGCAGGTTCTGGAAGCACACCACTCCATTATGCTGCCTGTGGCGGTAATGTTCAATGTTGTCAGGTTAGTTATCTGGTGACCGACGAGTTTCTGCTGTTTGTCTGTAGAAATGAGTTTAACCCCATGACATCTTTTGTCGCTGTTTTCAGCTTTTGATATCCAGGGGAGCAAGCCTGACAACGGAAAATGCAAACGGGTATGTATGTTGGCATAGCTTGAAATCTAACCTCCAAACAAAATTATTTAAATTTATGACATTCATCAAGCTAAAGATACATACATGAGAAGGTCACTATTTAAAACACCCTTTTGAGGGAAAGTCGATCTCCAAAGTTTCCCTAAGTTGTTTATACTTTATATACTTCTTCAAATTATAATGAGACCACTTATATTTGGCGTTTTTTCCTAATGCTTTTGCAAATATCTTGTATTAAGCAAAGTTTGTTGCACTACAGAATCAATACCTTCTTCGATTAGTATTTCTATTTCAAGTTTAACTAATTATAATAACCGAATTCTATATCACTAATTGATATTTCACTCTATTATGTCTGAAAGATGGACTCCTTTGATGGTTGCTCGTTCCTGGCATAAAGATTGGCTTGAGGACACTCTTAGCCAACGGCAAGAAGGCCAAGCAAAATTTAGTCCTTCACCTTACTTGTGTCTTCCACTTATGAGTATCGTTGAGATTGCTCGGTGAGTGAAAGTCACAATGTTCTACTTGAGTTTCTAAATAAACGAATTTCTCTTATTAAGGGACAAACTTTAGGATAAGGACCCCAACTTATTTTGATGTTTTCCCAGTGATCGCGGGTTTTTAAACAGAACCATATGCACTGGCTAAGTTTATACATAAATCGATATCATTCATTAGTTACTGAGAACTTGTTCTACTCTCGCTATATTTGTCAAAGAAGGTTTCAGATAATATCTTTTATTCGTGGAATTTCAGAGAATGTGGTTGGAGAAGCAATGACTCACTGCTCACATGCTCAGACCCATGTGTTGTTTGCTTGGAGAGGAAGTGCACCGTTGCTGCTGATGGTATATCAATACTAATTCTCTTTCTTTTTTGTTGTTCAGTGCCCCTTGATAAATAACGTGGCAACTGTTTCATTCGTAAAACGAGAGCAGCTCGAGCATTGCCAAGGGATTACTTTGGCCTTATTGTTCTCTAATTCAGTTATTCATTTATTATTCCGTACAGATTGTTTCCACGAGTTTTGCACTCATTGTGCCTTGTATCTTTGTTCCACCAATACCACATCCACCGTGGCTCATGGGCCGCCTGGTTCAATCCCCTGTCCGCTATGCCGTCATGGTATAGTTTCTTTCACCAGGCTTGAAAGCACAAAGCCTATCATGAAGGAAATTGCAAGAACGAGTTTATCACTGCCTTTTTGCGCTTGTGTAGCAGAAATCCCAGAATCCATCTCTGTCGAAACTCCGTTTTGTAAGCCGGACGGTGCTCCGTGTGTTCCACTCTCTCCTTTTGGTTCTTTCCGATCCTTGAGTTGCCGAAGGTTTCATTCTTTGAAACTCAACCCCAGCCTATGCATGGGATCTCCAGATGTTAGCCATTCTTTGGTTTCAAGAGCAACAGACTGCAGCCTGCAGAATCAGTTGCTTAGATGTTCAAGATCCAGCTTTAGACGCTCGACTTCTCAGAACGAGAGACGGAGATGGCTGTGTTCTTTTAATCGATCTGTCGAAACTGGGCGGGGTTGATAAAGATAGATTGGACTCGAGCACTTGGCTTGCTGAGCCATCTAGAATATTTCTTTGATGACAAAATTGTATATTTGAATTGTGTATATTGAGGACATTTATTTTGTTCCAGGCTACAATTTTCTTCCAAATTTGTATGTGTTATTATTTGAAATATCTCCTCCGATTTTTAAAAGAACCGTCGAACTCCACTCGTTTTACATTTTGTGTGGTTGAGTGCCATGTTACTTGTTGGTAATGTATAATATAAGAGAAGATATATTAAGCCTTTTTGTTGCTCTACCAACCCATCAATGGAGCCTAATCTTTCCCGCATATTTTCTGTCAACTTTTCTTCATCTTCACATGGAACCAAAAAATGTCAAGAATTAGAGCTTCTCTCAAATGGTTCAAGCGAGCGTATGGTCGACCCATGGACGTCGACAAACACCTGTCTGCCTTCTCTGCGACGGTCTACGTTATTTGAAAAACCCACAACTTGACTTTTGAAGGAATCGTGCCACGTGGATTGAGTTTTTTTTCAAGATCAAAGTTTGTCCTCTTAGATTCTTGTATTTACACTTTCCAGCGGCTTCCTGCTGTGTGTTTCATTTTGTTTTATGGTTTAAGTTTCCATCATGTCTTTATGATACTTATATTGGTTGATATGTCCAGATATGTCACTGTGTAACAAACTATGTTGTCAATAATTTTCATTTCATGATAAAAAAAAATGTAATAATAGGGATGAAAAAAAGCTGAGCACTCATTGTTGTGTGATATACAGATAAATAATCTTATCTTATTTTGTATGAGCAGGGAACCATTAATCTCGGGTAAAAACTCGTGTGAGACGGTCTAATGGATCGTATTTGTGAGGCGGATCACTTATTTGGATCACCCATAAAAAAAGATTACTTTTTATTGTAAATATGGGTAGGGTTGACCCGTCTCACAGTTAGGGATGTAAACGATCCAAACCAAGCCGAACAGTATCAGGCTTGAGCTTGGCTCGTTTAAGATTAATTCAAGCTCGAGCTCGAGCTCAAGCTTCATTCGAGCTTTTATAATCTGGCTTGAGTTTGGCTCGTTTAAGATTGATAGAGCTCAAGCTCGAGCTTTATTCGAGCTTTTATCATCAGGCTAGAATTCGACTTGTCTTGAAATTACTAAGCTTGTGAAAAGCTCGAGTTCGACTCGTTAAAAGCTCGTTTATCATGTTAATCAAGCCGGACTCGAGCTTGGTTTATTAATAGCTCGTTTATCATATTTAACAAGCCTGACTTGAGCTCGGCTCGTTTTCGAGCTCGTAAAACATATAATTGAGCTCGAATTTGAGCTTGATTCGAGCTTGTTAAAATTAAATATATATATGAACTAATTTTATATTAGACATAAAAGTTTAACTTTTATTAGTACCAATATTTTATTTGTCAACTCAACAAATGAGTCAAGCTCGAGCTGACGAGCCACCTAAACGAGCCGAGTTCGAGCTCGCGAGCCTATTAGCGAACATGTTTGCGAGCTCACGAGCCGAATACGCTTAGGCTTGAGCTTGGTTTGATTAAGTTGTCGAGCCCAAAATCGAGCTTAAGCTTGGTTTGATATGATTAACAAACGAACTCAAACAAGCTTTTTATCGAGCCGAGCTCCGAATAGCTCGCGAACAGTTTGGTTTGTTTACGTCCCTACTCACAGTTTATGATCCGTGAGACGATCTCACATTATACACACTCTTAATCTTGATAGACAATTATTCATGTGATCATGTAGCCATAAAAAATCCGTTTTTTTTTCAAGATTTCCATATTTTGTTTCGATATTTTCTTTTTCATTTTGTTACATGATGATTTTGGGTTTTTTTTTTAAAAAAAATCTCAACGTGTTTTTGGAAGAAATTTACGTTAGATCGGATTCATTTCACCCAGAATAACATTTATTGTTAATTTGGTGTGTGATCTCACAAAATATCTGAATGAATGACATGATCCAGCAAGTGAAACACGAGCATATATGGTCTATGCCTTACCCTAGTCAATGTTGCCATGGTGTGGAATAAGTCATATGAAGCATGCCTCTCATTTTCAAACTGACTAAAATACTAAAATTGTCACGTCAATATAAGCATGTAATCTAGCACCATATGTAATATATATATTATTATATATATATATATATATATATTATTATATATATATATATATATATTATTATAAGGATGTGACCGGCCTTACAATTATTTACCTTTTTTTATGAAAAATAATTGCTTCCTTATTATATATTTGATTTCTATGTGGATTTTTTTGACTCTACGGTTGTCGATTACCTTAGTAGGTCCATATAGTTTCACAATTTATTCAGTGCTGATATTATACCTCCTAATCACTGGTCTAAAATCGATGGTTTTGGTAATTTATTTCAATTCTAATAAATACTGGTAAAGTTGAAATTCACTATTTTAACACAGATAGATTTTCATATTTTACGGTTCTAGTTTGGTGTTGCTTAAAGTTCAAATCTTTTTAAACCCATATTATCTCTTTAAATTTTCATGCTCGAGAAAAAATATTAATAAAACTTATCCTTCATCACTAGGGGTAGTTGTTTAATTTTTGCATACAATCCCAATTGTTTGGAGATGGTTCTAGTTTGGTTCATGATTCAAAGAGAAATATATTTTGTATATTTAGGCCATCAAATATTTTGTACAAACAGGAAAGATAACAGAAGGATTCAATTCACATCAGAACACATATGCACCAACAATCCACTGAAAACGAACCACGGGATATAAAATGAATCTTATGCTGAGTTTCACTAGTAAGAAACATCCACATATTGCGTCTAACGCCAGTTATCTACTCAAACCCACCCTCGATCGGTTCAAGAGTAATGTTTCCAGGCATAGTTATCTTCTCTATTGTTTCTGAATGCACAGCAGCCGACAGAGTAAACAATGATAAGGAAGATGAGGAATATAATATTGACAACGGCCACCCTCTTCCAGTCACTCTTGATGTTATCCAACAGTCCAGCCTTGCATGCTTGACAGTTATAGCACAAAACATTTGGGTCGCTTTTCCATACAAGGCAATCTGGATTGTCATAGATTGAGGCCTGCGTTGAATTCCAGTTTGTGGGGCTAATGTACTGGAAATTGCAATCGTTCGATGGTTTACAGCACCCAGACTGATGAGAAAATATCAGCAATTCAGTTTAGAACATGAATACGAGGCAGAATATAGCAGTAAAATGAAATGTATCTAAGTCAAGCCTATAAAGGCACATTCCACTGCATTTAAAGAACAAATGGCAAGCCACGATGCAAGATGATCAATCAGAGCAGATAGGCAGGTCGTCGCCTCTAATGAAAACTTCATATGTAATTTTTTCTTGAATGTATAAGTTTTGCTCGCACTAAATATACTAGGTTGGGCCAAGGATCTCTTGGCTTTCTGGAAAGAGTGAGGCCCCAGGATCCCTTTGGTCTTAGTTCAAATCTCACTTGTGTGGGTATTTAGATTAAATTTGGTTCAGATAGGACCTCTTCCCCCTTTATATCAAATATATATATACTACTTTGGCCTTTTCTCGTTATTTCTAGTTTGCCAAAAGTAGCACCGGTGACCAAGAAAATTTCCACAATTCATAAACGAACATTGCGTCGAAACCGAAAGAAGTTCTGAATTATTAAACCAAGAAACGAAAAATATTGCAGTTCAACATATGGCAAAAAAAATAACAGCGTTATGCAAGAAAAAGTCACGAAGTCAAAAAAGGTTAAAAGGCATCCACCTTTCTACCAAAAGAGCATATGATTGACCAAGAAAACATAATAATTATAAAACAAAAAGTAATCAACTTTACAAAATTCCCACCAATAACTACCTACGAATGAATTAAAGCCAAGATTTCAAAACAAATGGTTGGCCAGTGATCATAAATCAATTGACAAATTCCTCCAATGTCCACAAATTGCTTATAGCTTAATATAGTGATTTATTCTTGCGAACTTTTCCATTTTTTTTCCTTCAAAGAACACCTTAAAAATGCTTTTCAGTATTTTAAATATATAATCTGATCATAAAAAAAATATTAAGAATTTAGATGCGAAATTCACCCATATAGCAAATACTCAGCAATTTATTTCACAATTTGACCTCAAATGTAAAAACAATCCCCATCCCATCAATCAAGAACATAATGAACACAAGAACATGGATATGAGTACACACAAATAACAAAAAGCAAGTATGGATTTTTCACACATAGTAATCATACCTGGAGAGCAGATAGGTGTTGTTTGTAAAAATCTTCAACCGGGGTGGAACCATCTTCAAGCAACTTCTGGCAAATTTTACTAGCTTCCAAACAACTCCTAATTTTTCCCCAATTTCCATTAACCCTTTTCTGCAACCAATTCGAATAATCACCAAGCCTGTACTCCTTATACCCCTTGCCGGAAATCTTTTCACCGGCGCCCTTATTCGTCACCACAAAAGCGAAAATCGTGAAGCAAAACAACAAAACAATCAGCAAGAACATGACGAACAGATATACCCACAGCAGCCACGAAACCCTGCAGCACGAACCCACAAGCCCAGCCAAAGAGACCAAAAGAATGAACACTCCCAAGGCGATAACCGGCTTGTCGAGAAACCTCTCGCACTCCGTGTTCGCTTGTTTCGAGAGCCATATACCTCCTCCGATTATAGGGATCGACAGCAAAAGCGTGATGAAGTTGAGAATACCCACCAAATTATTGCTCACGCGCACCATTTTAAAGCCAATTCGAGATTCAAAATAAAAATGGGACTGCTGATTACCAGGCTGGGATTTCGATCAATTCTTCGAGGATTACAAGGAATTGGGGAAAAAGGAAGAATTTTTATTGGTGCAGGAATTGGGATTGATGATGAGTTTGTAGTGAAGAATGAAGAGTTTCACAGAAGTTTCAGACTTGTTTATAGAGCGGCAGTGTGACTTTGCGAGTTGCGGTTGAGGTCAACGCTATATTGATTCTATATTTCTGTTTTTATTTTCTTCTTTTTCCACGTCATATAAATCAGATATATATAATTTTCATGTAAAATTTGTTTTTATAATGAAATTATATATATATATATATATATATATATATTTATATTTTCAAGAGCCATTTGGAAAAAAGTGTTCAAAAATAAATTTTGGTGTTTTGTAGATATCGACATTTTAAATATCAGTCAAGTTATTTAAAAAGATTATTTAAAGATTGATAAGACCTAGCTTTAGGTCAACTATTTATATTTATATATATAAATAAATAATTTGTTATTATTCCCAATAATATTTCGAAAGAATATTTATGAGCAAGAAAAATTATTTCTACAAAAATTAAGTCTTGAAGAAAATATTTGTTATCTCAAACTCGATATTTCGTCCTAAATTTAAAAATTTTAGCATCAAAAGTTGATAAACAGCAAAATCTTCACACATAAACATATGATCTCATGAATACAAATAAATAATGAGAAAATCTTATGAATACAAATAAGGATTTCTCATGGTTGAAATTATTTAATATTTATTATAACTTTCCGCATTTGAAAGAATTCAGAACAAAATAACTCAGATGGATTGCATGTATGATAAATTACAATAATTTGATTTCACTAATAAAATCAGAAATTCAATCCCTATTGCTCTGTATCTTAGGCATATGGACATATACAATAAGTTGGATGAATTGACCCTAAAACAGATATATGTAAATATATTTTGTATATATTATCTTCTTATACTAAACATTTGGTGATATTGAAATTTTTTAAATCAATATATTATTATATTGTCATTATCTCATAAACAAATTTACCTTCAAATTATCATAATACTCATATCCCACCACCGAACTAATTGTATATAAATTTAATATATAATTTATTATTTACAAATTACAAATATATGGAATACATTTATATTATTTAATCAAGTATTATATGTTTTCTATACCATTTATATTATATTTTATATTATATTGTTAAGTTTGAAATATCTAAAGTAATTAATTTTTAAACATATTTATAATATCTTTTTAAAATTATAAAACGACTCTAATTTTTATTTAATATAATTTATTATAAAAAACTATTTTAATAAATTTATCATATCAATTTTTCAAAACATTTTCTTAAATCTTTATCCAAAATTTTGAATTTTAATGATTATATCGTTTTTAATATAAAAAAAATATTTTTTTAAAAAAAAACATTGACTAAAAATAACACAAAAAATATCATATTCAAAATTATAAATATTGGCAATATAAATAAAACTTATTAATTATCTTTAAAAAATGTTAGTAAGATAATATGATTTTAGAGAATTTTAATTTTTTTATTTTATGGTTTAGTTCTGAATCTCCTCTAATTATGGCGGAGCCACGCTGTAAAAGCCAGCCGCCATTTTTGCCAGCTCCAAGACACTCGCAAATGGCGAATCCAGGTGGAGCAGACGATACTCCTTCAACGAAGCCTTCGATCACTCACGTCATCTTCGATACGGACGGCCTTTCACTCGGTAATTATGTCTTCAGAAAATGACGGTTTCTCGGCTAAATTTTGTTTCTTTTTGATGTATTATGTTGTCAAGTCTTTTTAATTTGGAAAATCGTTAGTGGGTTGTTGTATTTAGCTTTGTTTGGTTTAATGAATGTTTATGTTCCATGTTTTTTACGCCTTTGTGCTGTGGTCCATTGAATTTAGTTAATTGTTGCTGAAAATCTCAGTGTTACGATATTTCTTTATTTTTAATTTTTTTTGCAAGCCAAATAATTTTGTCTTTCTGCATTATCATGCAGGCCGGTAGACTAAGAATTTTTAGTAGGAAATGAATTCGTGTGTTTTGGTGAATGCTGAATATGGCAATCCAAGTGATCTAAATTTTGTTTCATGTTGAATAAACTTTACGAAGCTCGTGCAGTAATGTAAAACTTTAGCCAAAGGATGGAGGGATATTGGAAAAATGTGGGTAATTTTTTAAAACTTAGCAACTTATTTTCACAATTAAGGATGGCCATAATTTGCAGTGTGTACTGTGGAAAATGGTGGTGATTTTGTGTCCAACATAGTTATTTGCCTCTGTGGCACCCTTGTGGCTGCTATGTTAGAAAGAATTCGGGATTCATAAGTGGATTGTTAGCGGTCGATTCCACATCTCAGGATGCAGCGCCGTGAATGGCACAGGGGCGATTGCTATTTACTTTTATTTTGTCCTTTTGACTTGTAAATTGAGGTGTATTTTTTTGTTTCGGAAACTTGTTTTTCATTTGGACTGTGTGTTCGATAGCATGTGTGTGTACAATGGTAAATAGAGTGAGAGGTCAAAGAGCGATTCAAGGTTTAAAGATTCACCTTATAATTATCGTTGTGATGAGTCTAATAGGTTTTTCTTTTCCATAGCTCATTGAATGTATTGGTGGTTTCTCTTCCTGTAATAGTATGTGCTACTCTTTCTTTCCACTTTTCACTGCTGATGATGTCTTTCATTTCTATTATCCTTTTTTTAACCTATTCTTGATATTTAAACGTTGTTTGTAGGGATTTCATTTACCTAATTGCATATTTGGAGTGTTTTTCATTTTATTCGGATACAGAGAAATTATACACTGAAGTCCATGAGATTATCCTTTCTCGATACAGCAAGACTTTTGATTGGTCTCTCAAGGCTAAAATGATGGGTAAGAAGGCAATAGAGGCTGCTCGAGTTTCTGTTGAAGAGACTGGAATTAGTCATTCACTCTCTGCCGAAGATTTTCTTGTTGAAAGAGAAGAAATGCTGAAAAATATGTTTCCGTTTATGTATTTTTCTGATATTTGGTTTGTGATGTCGGATATTCTCCTCCTATTGCATCTATCATCTATGATGCCAAACTGTACTTCAGTATCCTGTATCAGATGTGAAAGCACCGTGCACCGGCATGGACACACATGGTTTTTCTTTTAGATATAAGTACAGGAAATAGCAATTATTGGTTAACAGGTGTGCTGCTTGGTGAAGTCGAATCCTGTTATTTAATGACAATTTGTGATTTGGGTTTCTGTGATATTTATACTGGAAAGAACTCTTTCCGTTATTTTTGCATTACCACATTTGTCATTAGATTAGATGTTTATCCAAGGAAACTGATATTGGAATGAATAAAACAAAATTAATTTGTCACCGTTAATAGTTTTCCTCGATAAACTTTCATCACTTGATTGTCCTGGCCTGGCCTCTTCCTAACTAATCCTAACTAACTGTGGTTTATCTCTTTTAATCTTTTACTTTTCTGATCATAAATGTGAACTTCAACACTCTTCCTTTATCAGCTTATTTGGACAGCAATTCTCTTTGTTACCCCTGACTGTTACTTTTGTCACTTATCTTTGTAATACAGGAGCCAGTCGTTTGATTTTGCACCTCCATGCCACAGGAATACCAATTTGTGTTGCAACTGGGTAAGTCTTATATTCTGAAGTCTGAGATTTTGGTGGGTTGCTAATTTTACTAAGATCTGCCTCAAGTTAATGAACTGATGGCACTTACACAGTTTGCACAAGAGGCATTTCCTATTGAAAACACAGACACGATGAACTTTTTTCACTGATGCATCATGTTGTTCTTGGCGATGATCCAGAAGTTAAACAGGGGAAACCATCACCAGATGTGTTCCTTGCCGCAGCTAAAAGATTCGAGGTATCATCTCTTTTTTTAATAAAGTATTAGTTTGCCACTAGTACAAAACCACATATGCATATTTTTGTCATGAACATGCTTATCATTAATGCACTTTACCAGTTCTCTGCTCGAACTATGTGTACTTAATGTCTTTCTGGTTCCCGGCAATCTTTTGTATTTACAAGTCGAATAGATTGATTCTGAAAAATTCATAGTTTTCTTGAACCTCTGTTTTTCTTGAGCTCTTTAATTGTACTTCTGGATGAGAGAGATTGATCTGAATTGCAGACATTCAAAAATATCATATGCCTTAGATACGAAGCTGCATACTTTGTGGTTTGATAAATTTTTTGTTCGTATGGTAGTGCGAAGGCGAATTTTATGTATTTTTCTGTTAAAGTTCTCTCTCTTTGACATGGTGCTGCTTTTGCTTTTTCCCCCTTCGGTACATGGGCTAAGAATTTGAACAACCTTACCTTGACCCTAACCTAAATCTCTGTTTGGAAATTGCATGTATGAACTGATAGTTACCGAATGTTGTAATGTATTTGAGCTACTATTCTTTTGAAAACTTTGATATCACCTATATCAGTGGGATAATTTGAAGCTGCTTTTTTTTTAGGGAGGATTCGATCGATCCAACAAAGATTCTTGTTTTCGAAGATGCACAGTCCGGTGTCCTAGCAGCTAAGAACGCTAGCATGTAAGCCTATGTTTGCCTTCCTTGTGTCTTTCTTTGCAACATCTCGAAGTATGGAACTCGTTGTTTTATTGAGATAATTTGATGAACTGGAATTGATTGAATGATGAGTGGCATAGACTTACAACAGATTGATTGATATGGTTGCCATTCTATCTTGCGTTTTTCTGCTACTTTTTGAAATGGCTGTATACATGATTTGCAGATTCATTGGTCATTGAATTCACACAAACAAAAATTTATGGGAAGAGAAGATTGTGTTGAATGGCGACTTTTGGTTTACTTTATAACCTTGTGGGGTTGTAAAAAAATGTTATTTACATGGTATTTTGCATTGTTAATGGAATCCTTTCTTCTTCTTTATTATATGACAAAAACTTGTGTGAAACGGTCTCACGGGTCGTATTTGTGAGACGGATCTCTTATTTGGGTCATCCATGAAAAAGTATTACTTTTTATGTTAAGAGTATTACTTTTTATTGTGAATATGGGTAGGGTTGACCCGTCTCACATATTAAGATCCGTGAGACGGTCTCACATGATACCTACTTTTATTATTATTTTTTTAAAAAAAAAACATTCGAATTTGTCAAAATATTGCTATCCTATATAGTATATTATAATCAATAAAAACGACCATATTATTTTAAATTAGAAAATAAAAAATTATTATAAATAACGTAATTTTTTTATGAAAAAAATCGACTTAAATAATTAGTTTAATTATGAAATTCTTATAAAAAATTATCTTTGAAGTTCTTAATTATAGTATAATCTCAATTTTGTGGATTTATAAAAGAAAGTAATTATCAATGTTAGAAAAGTAAAACAAGAGATAGGCAATGAGAATTTAAGTTTAAAATATTCATTCTAATATAATATCATCCATTTGCATTTAGATGGATGAATTCGAGATTAAGGATTTCACATCTAAAATAATAAATTAATTTGTTTGGCAAAATCTACGTGATAATTAAATTCAAATCTCAATTAGTTATTTTTTTAGCTTTCAAATATTCATCAGATTCAAGTCCTTCAATCCAAACGTATCCTCAAATTTGAATTTTTCTTTAATGCGATTTCATCAATAATATCCCATCAAGTCCCTTCGAATAAGATACATATTTTCAAATTCAATATTTTAAGTAGTAATAATCCGTTAAAATCGGAACTCCTTCAAAAGTCAAGAGTAGTAATTAATTTTGGCGCTTAAGAAGATGTCATCAAAATTACAATTTTCTTGTAAATGCAAGAAAAATTCAAGAGTCCACAGTTGACTATTATATCTGGTAACTTTCTATCGTAGGGAATAGAATAAGTGACTTCTAACTAAATTTTATGATATTTTTTCATGTAAATTCAACGATCGTGAAAGAAAAAATAACATTAGTTGAACCGGCGGGAGAGGTCGGTCCATTTTGGCTCCTATAAACAAATCATTCCAACTGTCACATCATATACTTTCTTTATTCTAAATTTGAAATTAGTTTGCGTAATGAAACACGACTTTTAAATTAGTCAACCCTACTCATATTCACCATAAAAAGTAGTACTCTTAGCATAAAAAGCAATACTAAATCATGGATTACCCATATAAAGATCCGTCTCACAAAATTTGACCCGTGAGACCGTCTCACACAAGTTTTTGCCAATGGTAAAAGCAATCACTTATTAATTAATAGACCATATATTATTCGACTAATTATGATTTCATTTTTTCCTTATTTATTAAGTAGATATTTATGATACCGATTTATATATATATATATATATATATTTATTTATTTTTCGATTACGAATATTCTTGACAGAAGCACTCGAGTCACGGCAAGAAATCGACCAAATCATATTATTTTAGTTATCCAAGACAAGAATCGGTAAAACATCGAAACAACGTTGCGTACAAGGCAATATTTATTTTCATATTATTAGTACTTTGAGTCAAGTTTGATAACTATCACCTAATGTGCCAAGGTTGACTTTTTAATATTATTTTACGAAATAAAAATAATTTAATTACCATTTTTGAATAAAAAAATTTGCCACCAAATCGAGCCGAGTAAAATAAAAACAAGAAATCGATTTTTTTTTTTTTAAGAAAAAAGAAGAGTAACACTATACCCAACCATCGTCCCATATATTAATTTATATTATGATTATTATATATAAATTACATTAATCATATTTTTTGCAAAAATAGAATTCCTCGAGTTTTAGAAAAAAATCACAAAGAACTGCCTAATATACATATCAATGCTCAAGCTTCCTTTGTTAAGGTTGACAAATGGAGGCAGCAGGTGCTAGTTTCTGTAGTCACCATACATCGCGCAGGTATCGTCCAGTCATTTGCAGATTCTTCACCATGCTCTCCGCTTTCGAGCTGTCCAGAGATCCCTGAAAAAATACACGTTAGTAGTGAGGCGCAGTAAAAATAGCACATTCAAAAATCAGAGCCACGAACCTGTTCTTGCACTATGGTGTGGAGGGTTCGGTGAACGTCACGGGCCATGCCTTTGGCATCGCCACATACGTAAATGTAGCCGCCCATGGACAGTACATTCCACACATCAGAAGCCTGTAATTCACCACATACAATTCAAATATATTATGAATTCCAGCTCTCTCATAAACATAAACTAGCCGCTAACACACACGCGTTGTGGGACCATAATATTTATATATATAAAAAAATAATATTTCATATCATGTTTTTTAATTGTATGAAAATAATTTAATTTGAATAAAAAATAACATAAATAAAGTAATATTTATAACTGTGTTAAAGTTTTAAATAATTTGCACTGTTTGGATAGTTAATTAGAGAGAGAGACGGTTGAAGATAGAAAATTAGGGAGAATGAAAATTGTGGAAGTTTAATGGAATTCTGAAAAAAGCTTTACCATCCACGCCAATCTTAAGACAGCAATTAATTTTTGCCATTCGAGAAATCAACATGACTGGTGAAAATAGTTACACCTACCTTTTGCACCATCTTATGCTGCACGTATTCTTTATTGACTCCCTCACGGGAAAATGCGATAATGAGGTCTGAAACTACACCAGCTTCGACAAAGTTGTTCAACTCGTCCGCATAGATGAAATCCTGCATATTGCAGCAGCTACTGTAAATATTGTTGCGCTATGATACCCATAAAGAATGTCTCGAAACGAATAATTAAATAATCACTAACCATCTTACGGTTCCTGCATCCGAAAAATAGGGTGGCAGGACCAAGTTCCGAACCAGATTCCTTTAGAGCTAATCTCTCCTGTAATATAAACAGTAAATATGAAGGATCCAAATTGTATTTAAGTCTCAAAACAATATTCAAGATTTGACAACATTTTGCACAAACCTGAAGAAAACCACGAAATGGAGCCAAACCGGTACCAGGACCGATCATGATTATTGGTAGTTTAGGATCAGCAGGGAGCCTGAAGTTTGAAGTTCGGACAAAAATAGGTGCCCGATTGCACTCGGGACTTTCCTCCAAAGACACGGAATTCTGAAAGTGGTAGCAATTGAGAATCAAGGCTTCAGAAAGAGCAATCAAGTGACAAGAAGGTGCATGATCTACATGACAATAAAAAGCAGCGAGTGTAGTGGACTACAATATCATATGCAGATGCATGTGCCAAGGGGGATAGTGCTATTTATAACAGCACAAAAAAAACCGCTCGTATTTGACCTTCTCAAACAATCAATTACGAGTAAAACATGGAAACTTATTGGAATAATGGAAAAATACCTTCATCCATGTGGAGCAAACACCCTTATGAATTCTCCCTGTTGGTGTTTTCTCGTAAACCAAAGCACAAGTCACATGGATCCTAGACGGTGAAATTCTGGAAGAACAATTAGAGAGGCAATGAGAATCAGAAAAATTGGCAAACCAAACAAAATAAAGGCAAATATGACAATCGATTATCACGATGATCGTGCGTCATACAGAAATTGCACGAAAAAATTCAAAATTTATAATGAAAGAGACAGAAGAGGGTGATGAACACTCACTTCGGGGAAGACGAGATGGAATAAAATCTGGCCTGCAGGCGTGGAGCAACCGCGGCAAAGAAAACACCAAGAGGAGGCTTGGCGGATGGGAAATCAGCCATGACCTCAAGTAGACTTCTCTGGCTAGCAACAACATATTGAGCATATTCCTCCTGATGATGCATCCATATCCATGAGAAAATGCTAGTTTTTGGCTTTGGTATCATGCATAAAAGTAAGTAATCCAAATACATAATGAACCTATACTAACCTTTCCAGCCGGAGAAGTAAGATGATTGAGCCGATCAGCTTCATTTGGATCGGAAGCATAAGCCGCTAATGCGAGCAAAGCAGACTGAGAAAACGGACACATTTGAGACATAATTATTCCCTGCGTGAAAGGAAAATATGATAACGCAACATTACATACCTTTTTGGGAGCGTTCAAGAGATCCGCATATTTAGCAAGTGCAGTCCTTAAAGTGCAAGGAGGGAAAGGAGGTAGCAAGGAACCACCACAGAGTGGAGAGCCATCCTCGTTGTCAGCATGGAGTGAGAAGTATGTTTGCGACGGAAGATTCAACAATCTCTCTGCTTCCTCTACTGTTTCAATCAAATTCTCGCAATAAACACCAACATGATCTCCAGTTTCATATCTGCAGAATAGGATAAGCATTTAGAGTATAATAAGATTTGTTCTTCTCCCAAAGTTCAAAGTCGGGGAAAAGCCGATTCATGATTTGGAAAGGACATTCAGTATCTAGAAAATGCAATGGGTACAATATGTAAAAACAGGACTTACGTTAGTCCAGTTCCAGATATGTCAAATTCCAAATGCGTGCACGAACGGTCAGATGCGGGAGAGTGAAGTTCTCTCCTTACCGCAACATTCACCCTTCAAAACAAACATAAAAATGTCAAGTACAATAAAATAAATTGCCACTTTAAATTTATACGAAAGAATGGTCCAAAGAGGAAATAACAAAGAAACTGGTAGCATTCTCATTACATGCAGGGATGCTGAGCATCATAAGCGGTATTGCCATTTGCTGAGCCATTCTCCATAACCGATCCATCTGTCTGGTCATAGAATACAACTCGATATTCCAAAACTGCGGCAGTATAGGGAGTAGCGCCAGAGGCCTTATCCTCATCAAGAAGTAATTTATCCAACTCAGGCCAAACTAACTCACGCCTAGATTACCATCAAGAACGATGATTATTTTAAGCAATCATCCGATAAACTGAAAGATCGAGAATAAAAATTCATTTTACTTATTAATCATGATCCCAATACCATGCGGTGAAGTCATCTTCAATGCACTGATCGTCGTCTCCGAGACCCACTGGAACAAGCCTCTTTCCACCTGAAGTATGCATTGGTCCAGTAAGAAATGGAAACACAAGGCAAGACCATAAAAGAAACAACACGGAGAAAATATCCTCTAATAAAAATTTGTCTCTACATCCAACATTCATTTTGATAATGACCTTTCAAAAAACTAAGGAAAGGCGGCTGACAAATGAACAATTCTGAAGCAAAAAAACTTACTTCAATCTAGAGCAGAAAAAATACCTTGCTCAGAAATCAAGTCGTCCACAACTTTGCCAATCTATTAAACAAACATAGACAAAAAAAAAGACACTTCAGTCGATGTTTACAAGATAACAATCTTAGCCAGGTTAGCCTCTACTCATATATGTATCAACTAGCAGATACCTTGTTAAAATGTTCATATTGCCTGTTCCCGAGCCCAAATACAGCATAATGAAGATTCTTAAGCCAATCTGATTTCTCTTTTCCCTGTCACAAAACTTAGAAATTAACCTCAAAGTACACCCTCAATTTTTTACATCCTAGAAATTTCTAAGGATTAACAACTGCCACTACCAGCAGGCTGAGTCATGGTATTTGTTTGCTGATATGATTTTTGGTAAAATGACAATTGTTCGATCACACGGTTGACTCGAAAATCAAGATCACTTGATTTGCAAGTTGGTGCGATTACTGGAAAGCGGTTTAGATGGAAACAATAGTCGCCCATTCGAACGGTGCTCTACATGTGACTCTTGGACTGCTTTGTGACTTATATGTTCTCGATTGCACTCGTGGACTGCTTTATGAATATATGTTTTATCGGTACCGGTGGCTATAGTTTTTATGAAGTGGTCAATGCTTAATCCAAAAAACATTAGTTATTCTTCGAGGGATGACCTACATGTGACTCGTGCTTTATGATTTATAAGTTCTCGATTGCATCAGTATCAGTACCTGTGGCTATATTATTATGAAGTGGCAATGCTTAATCCAAAAAAATTAGATATTCTTCAAGGGGTTTTACCTCTGTAAACCATTTGTAGAACCTAGCCGCATTGTCTGTTGGCTCACCATCTCCGTACCTGTATCCAACCAAAACTCACCAACTCAATAAATCGTTACAGCAATGTCCTTTTATTCAAGTGCCAACTTTTTAGTCACAAAATTAATGAACCCACGTGGCTAGGAAGAAGAACGCAAAGGTTTCCTTCTTCAGTTTCTCTTCATACTCATCATCATCCACAGCATAATCATCCTACCAATATTAAAATGAACCGGATCAAAACTTGATCCCAGGGGAGAAAATAATAACATAAAGTAAAACAGAAATAGAGAAACAAAACTCACCAAGTCAACCACTTTAAACTTGGCCTGTTGATAACGTGCTTTAGCTTCCTCAGCCAGAGCCTTTACAAAAACAAAATCAAAGAAATTTATAAAAATGTCAACGAAGTACATAGCTAAAACTAGACGAGAAACCCATAATCATAAATATTTCCAATTTATAACCCATGATTATCAATTCAAACAAGATTCTTAAAGTCCTCAAGCACTTCAATTTGTTCCCATCATTGACAAGATCATTCTTGTTACTTCAAATGCTAAATTCATCGCCCACCGAGTAAACTTGCAGTTTAAAGAGATGGAAATTGTCATGATCCCCCTTTTTCCGAGGAGAATATCCCAAAATAATATCAAATTTTATTCGCACCTCCAATTTGGTCAAAATTTTCTTCAGTTTACCTTAGCAAAGCCTTCAGCGGTACCAGTCTGTGTCCCAAAAAATATGGTTACTTGCTTCTTCCCATCATCCACTTCCTCCGGCTCCTGCGCGGCCTTCGAAACCACCAACCTCGGAGGCTCGGTCTTCTTCGCGGATCCGGCTGCCCTCCGCCACACCAGAACGACAACGCATCCGATCAGCACCGCAAACGATGTAGTGAGCAGCATCACGAGGTCCCTGTTCTCAACCAGTATCGCCGGCGCCGCGTCCAACGATCCATTGGAATTGTCGATTTTGACTACTTTCAACAACGCAGCCATGAAATCAAACGACGAGAGCTTCTCCGAAGTCGGTTCCATGGGTTCTCAACTGGGATCACGCTAGATTTCCTAATAAGCAAAGATTTATCGATCCTCCTCCGGAAGAAGAACACAAAAACGGCGGAATAACTGGCTCCCGAATCCCAGAGTCTCTCCCTCCCTCTTACTGAAATATTGATGAAATTGGTTGAGAGTTGAAAGAGCGTTGCGGAGAGACTCTGACTTTGAAGAAAGTAAAACGTGGTGCCTTAAATGGCGTTTATATGGAGAGGACACGCCCACCAAACCAGACTCCTCCACCCACATAATACTGCCACTCTCGGGCCATAGACTCCTTGTATAAAGGATGCCGATAAGTCGGGTTCAAACTCGGCCTGTATGGGTCCACAAGCGGGTCTGGATTCTACTAGACCCGTCTTAGACCAATCTCGTTATTATGAATATTTATAATTTTCTTATATTAAATAATAAATGTTGATCTATAATTTTATCTTGATAACGAATTGTGTAATACATAATATTATTCACGTATTATATTACACATAATGTGTGTGCAATCGCTAAGATTATATGTACACCAAACTCATCGTCTCATCCCAAACATATCTAAAACTATTGTACAAGGATTGAGTATATTTTATAATCGTTAGATATAATAATAAACTATTTATAATATAAGATAATAAATTGAGGCGTAACAAAATTATTTTAAATATAAGCTATTGGAAACTCGACTCAAACATCAGATGAAATGAATGCATAAAGTTTTATACATACAAACACATTTAAAATTATAATACATAATCAAATACTTGTTATTTTAGATATATAATTGATATAATTTATGTAAGTCAAAATATTCTATATATTTTAATATTTCAAATATATTTTTTGCTCTTTTTACATAATTTGTTTCTGAATAATTGCATAGATTTATAACTTATATTTGATACTAATGATACAATCACATATGTCCGTCTATTTTACTAAAATTATAGTCGACGTTAATTATATATCTAAAAAACTTTTAAATTGTGGGACAATTAAAAGGTCACATTCTGTAATAATATGAAATGAATATTTTTTCAATAAAGTATTTACTTGGTATAACTGATCGATAGAAAATAGTTATTCACATAACTAATAATAATAATAATAATAATAATAATAATAATAATAATAATAATAATCAACCATATACTAAATTACAAAATGTTATATTTTTTTAAAATACTTTCATAAATACATTTACAAATATTTGCACCCCAGTTTTTCTGAATGCAATTATCAAGAGCAATTGGGTGACGTTACGAATTGCTCACTAGTCACCACAAGAATAATAATTTTTTTAAAAAAAGCTTGTGTAAGATTTTTTAAAATATCATTTTATTTTTCAATTCTTCTCCTTTGGTTTGTTAGATGTTATCCATATGGGTAATACATGCATCCATTCAATACATAACATGATGAATCACGATCACTCATCCATGCATTATGATTAAATGAATGACTATGATTTATCCACTCAATACATGTGTCATATGATAAGTGGATAATAAAACTATCCATACGAGTAACACGAACAAAATCCTCATTGATTTGTTGGAACTACTTTCTTGGGAAATTAATGGCACACACATTATTCACCTATGGCCTAATTTGCAAAATATTAGGAATTTGAAGAAAAACTTAAGAGTAAACTAATTTTGATATCATGACTTACTATATGTTTTTTTAATAAAAATAAAAAATATTTATTTTCTCATATTAAAAAATACATTTCATTTTTTTTAATAAAAAATACCATAATAAACTTATTTCAGTACGTGTATATCATATATAACTATCATATTATAATATAATTTTAAAATGATCATGTCATGTATAACATAAAAAATTATTATAACAAACATTTTTAAAGTTTTAAATTATAATATAATCTCTAGATTTTTAATGCAAAATTATTTAAAATATAACATTTTAATATGCATACGTATATCGCATGCCAATCAACATTTACATATATAATCCTAAGAAAAAGACATGCCCTTTGCCCATATATATGGTAAACAACTTGTAAGCAAGGAAATGTAATAGTGCTAATTTAAGGTATATAATCTAAAAAATGCCCTATCTTGTCGGCTGCACACGTTAGAATATTGTTGTTTTAGTTCATCTACCATATAACATGTCTAAGGGTGACATAAAATTGTAACATCATTTCATGGTGATGTCAGGGTTGATAAAATCGTCTCATGGTTATTCAATGCAGAGATGATATTGAATTTTAATTTTTAATTCAGTCTAAAAATTTGGTATTTAAAAACATAATTATTAAAAAATACAACTACATATAATTAAATTTTAAAACATAATTAAAAATTACATTTAATTAGAAAAAATGGGTACAATTTAAAAAATTAAATACACGTTATTAAAAAGTTGGAGAATTCAACTCTGCGTTCCCATGTAAACTTCAAATATGTTTGATCAAATTCTTTTGAAATATTTGGTGAATTCTCGATCCCGAATGTCGACGCCTCGTTCAAGAAAAACGTTGGACTCTACGGTATGATCCCTTGAGAAGACAACATTAGGGGGCATATATTCATCGTATCGAGCTAAGAAATCAGAATTTTCCAGCATATCATATTTTCCGTCCTCCACAATTATGTTATGAAAAATGATACAAGTTTTTCAATATAAAATCTAAATCAATTGGATTTCACACTGGAGATAAACCTCTCACTGTATGTCGACGTGCTTGAAGTACACAAAATGATAGCTCAACATATTTTCTCAACCCTCTTGATATTTGTGTAAAAATCTTATAGGACTAACATATGATTTTCACAAAGACAATCTAAGATGGATAAATATCATTGACAATGTATTATTTCATGTGCAGGTTCCTATTCAACTAAAACTGCATTGGAAGATCTTCAACATTTGTAATTATGTTTAAGAACAAATTAGACCTTTCCAGCATGTTGTCGTTGTTGTATCTCGAAACACCAAAATATATATGTCAAATCCATAAATCTCTCGATGCAACCATCTTTATTATGAATATTGGAGGTTCTTTTATTCATTCTGATATTGTACTGCTCAAGATGTTGGACAATTCTTCCAAGCCTAGTGCATACAATCAAAGCTTCCAAGAATCTCGGGAAATCCCCTTCCAGCATTTTCTGCAGTTAATCAAGCAACGTCTACACATGTTGGTTACCTCAATTATTGCTCATATCTTCGGATATTTGTCAGCAACATCGACTGCAACATCGTAGGCAAGTCGCGGCTGAAACTTTATGAAGTGATGATAACCCAAGCTTATCGGTCACCTCCCTCCATGAGAAAAAGTAATTGCACATTAGTTTGTAAAAATTTTCATAATTCTAAAAAAACTAAGATCTCCAAATTCTGAACCGCTTTTGAAATTCTTTCTCGATGTATATGAGATTATCAGTGAAGTAATCTACGTATAATCTTTCAGCTCAACGACACGTTATCAATTTTTTTCTGTTTATATCCACGCACCTACATAGCTTGATCCCCTAATTCAAGCACTACACTAGCGTGTGCGAATAATCTTTGGGTTGGTGGTCGTCTTGATGAGAGGAGCAATTGGTTGATCATGAGTAAGATATATATATATTTTCATCATCCGATGATGAAGAGTTTGGGTTTGACATGAGAAATATCAAAGAATGCATGCGAAAAAATATTGAAGATTGTGTGTAAAATAAAATCAAAATAAGGATTTATTATAGACAAATGATTGTATTTTATAAATATAGCCGTAGTATTTTTCATGAATTTTAAATTATTTTAAAAGACGAGATTAATCATGACACTTTTGGCCCATGATCTTCTTTTTGCATGCGGAAGCATCCGCCTGCAAGATCCTCATCCCTTGGAAGGTGAGGAATCTAATGGGCCAATGAAGCACGCACGTTATCGCGCTGCTTCGTCGATAATTGGACATGGCCTCAAGCAACCCACTCGCTTTTACCTACTTTTTTTTGTCTCTTTTCTCTTTATTTGTTTTTTTAAACCATTTAACAAACCTATTTTTTTAACCATAAAAAATCTCATTCAGTATTTATTTTCATTTAAATCGTTGACACGAAAGAAAATCTCCAATTTTGATAAATATATCAGTAAAAAACCAGACGAATTGTATAATAAGTCGGATGCAAGGCTAGATCCAAGGAAAAAATTACATGACATTTGTTATAGTCCCTTCAAGTGCAAATAATTTCTACAATCGAATCGACATGCCATTGATGGATTCAACAAAATCTAATTAACTATGACATTATATAACCACGTCGAACAAGTACGGTCAAGAGACAACTTGAACAAACGAAAAGTCAGCCAATAATCTTGATTATTGATATTGAACCAAAAAACTGAAATGCCTCCTTTCCGGACCATCAATAGTCGTCAAGCCAAAGGCTCTCGACACCCGCGGACAGGAGAAGAGGGGCAACGGCGTGAGGGCATTACGGCATGGAGGAGCGATATATGAACGTGGGACATCAAAGTCTTGGAGAATAGAAGAGAAGAGATGGCCCTTGGGCTTGTAATCTTCTGTTATTTAATTTATTTTCTAAGTTCACACACTTTTTTTCAAGCTTAAAGACGTGTTCAACTTTTCATGGAGGTATTTGTTTAATCCAGCACATTGTGTGGGATGAGCCCATGAAACAAAACAAAAATAAAAACGAGAATTTCAAAGTAAAGTTCGAGTTGATGTATTTGAAATGATAAATTTTAAATTCACAAATTTGATTTTCAAACATAATTTATATTGGATGATGACAATTAATGAGGTGAATGCACTTCCATTTCCAATATTTATTAAAAAAATTAATATTTTTTTAATAAAGTTTAAGACGAACAATTATTCTTTTCTGATCTATCAAATGATCTGTCTTTAAATACATAAAAAAAAATATTTATCAACTGCCTAACTTTCCATTTGCCACTTGAAGAACTTTGAAGCAGCCCATTTTATTTTAATCCATAAAATGGCCGGTTGAACCGAAAAGAGTAAGATGATTAATTATATTGCCTTTGCCAAATATTTTAGGAGTCTGAATCTTGTGCCTAAAAAGAGTTGACAATCAAAAAAGGTCCATACAATGCAATTATCGAAATACCTGGGTAGACCAGTTTCCCGAGGATGTTAGAAATAATTTACTCAATTAAATAATAAGCTTAGGATATATATACCCTTTTTATTTAATTGATTCATAAGCACAACACCAATGAAAATAATTTAAATTATTTGGCTTGAAAACTAAGAGATTGCACATTAATTTTTTTTTGCTTTGTTGTTATCAAAATGGTTAACGTGACAGTTAAAATTAAGATGGTTCCTTTGCTTGCTCATGACAAAAAGAGGAAAATTCATAAGATATTAATGGAGTACTATATATAAATCACTAATTCATGGAGATGAGAATATAATAATTTAATATATTTAATTAAAGTTAATAATAAAAATTTCGATGGAGAAATATATCAAAAATAAAATTGTTAATGTAAATAAATTGATGGATAGATTACCATTTCTTTGGCCACCATTTTAATTGATTTATATTATTATAATTTGAAACTAAATTTCAATCCAAATACACGCTTACCATTAAAGCAAAATAAAATAAAATAAACAAAGACCCATAAATCCTTCACTAATTATGTAATGTAAAAAAATCATTCACTAATTATCCGCCTAATGATCATTAATTAGTGTCCCAACAATCATGTGCCCTCGGTTCTCATCTTTCGCCTTTGAACCAGGACAAAAACCTTTCCTAGCTTATTTATTTTCACTTACATGCACTTGCAAAATCATAAATCCTAGGCCACCCCTTTGAAAAGAAGCTAATATCGCAAGAATCGAACACGTTTCTATCCAAAAAAAGAATTCAAGGGTGGTGGAATACATTCTTGATCATGATAAAGAAACCAGCATCCGTGTTTGAGGGCGATGGATTTTGCATCAGCAGGATTCTTTCCAGGCAGTCTTCCGTCGGGCACTCGTCTCACGTACTCGACCGGTCGTGTCAAGCTACGGTTCCTTTCGAGTGGGAGATGCGCCCCGGCACGCCCAAGAATCCACAACAAGAACAAATGATACCCCCACTGACCCCTCCTCCATCAATGCACAGCTCGAGCTATCATCTTCCTAGCATTGATCATAGTGACTGTAAAGGGTCGACGCCGAAAACATCGAAAATTTGGATCCTGGAGAAGACGGTGAGGAAGATAATCAAGGTAGTTTTGATACCAAGCAAGAGAAGAAGCAAACAAAATATCAGCTCTAGGTTTGGGTATTTGTCTGATGGAGAATTCGTGGCTTCAAGCTTTTCGTCGCGCTCTTCTTCGTCGATCCCATCAAATGGCCGGTTCGACGATCGTTTGTCTGGTCTTCCGACGTATTCGACAGCCGAGTCGGTTCGATGCATCCCGGGGAAGATGACCGCCTCACTGGTTCGTATTGCAAGAAGGGTTTAGCTGTAACTGTACGTACGTGTGCATTTTGTGTATTAGTCATTTTGACATTAATATATCTGTATGTTTAGGGTGATGAAGTTTATTCTATACTCAGTAACATATCACAATATAAATCGTTGGATTTATTATATATATATATATATATATGATAGATTTTCGACATATTTAATATAAGAGTTAATTGATTAGATCATTTTTATATTAAAAAACTAGCATAAGATTGTGCGCACTGATTTGCATCCACAGGAACAAAAGAAAATGGAAATACCAAATTGCATCACTACATAAGTTTATTTCATGTGACAAAGGAATTCCTAAACCAGAACATTTAATTTGAACCGTGAAAGAATTCCAATAGACACAGAATCATAATAATTTTGTTAGGATATTTCTTTATATTTGTTGGATATATTTTTTATATTTATTGAATAAAACTTATATATTAAAATATGATATGAAACTTCATAAATTTAGCGTTGGAGCTGTTTGCCTCCTAGTTCATCCAATTATATGTTTTTCACAAAACCATACTATCACCGAGTTTTTTTTTTACCCCAAATAATAAAACCTATATTTTTACTAAATAAATAAAAATAAAATAGTAGCTCCAACAACCCATCGATCCACTTGAAAATTGAACGATGGTTGCGCTAAACAATATGTACATACTGAAAAGAGAAAAGGAAAATTTTGTGTGACAAAACAAAAGTTTAAAATTTCATGAGAATAAAATTATATTCTCAAACGTAAAACATGTATTTTTTAGTTTAACAACTTTATTTCTTTTTTCGATTTTTTTTATCAGTGTATAATCTTCGGACCGGACACGTCAATAACACCTTGCACCATATCAACATAATAATGTATTATATCATCACTCTACCGAAAAAAAAAAGGCTAAAATTACAAAAGATGCAAGTAAGTGCATTAACACTCAAATTTGGTGGACCAAAATTGAAACTAGGCGAACCTAACGACCAATTTAAAATTTCTCAATATTAAAAGCGTGATTGTTTAGACAAACGTTGTTTAGAACATAACAATTGGTAAACAAAAGTATTCCCAAATTTGTGACACAATAAATAAATAGGAACATGCACCTACTCCCAACAATACAAGAAGCTACACAGACAAAACAAGAATCCCAACACACCACCACATGATGACCAATTCACACAACCTCGACTCCTACCCGCCTTAGCTTTCGTCCTCAAAAGCCACGGCATTGACCATTGCGGAAAGCCGGAAACCCCACCAAAAACCCGCCAATGCCAGATTCTGAATCTGTCCCAGGCTCAGATTCGCTGCCTGTCGTGGATTTGCTGAGCAGCAAGCCGGAGAAGATCAGTGAATCTTCCAGGGAATGGGGCTGGTCAACCATGGAGTGGAATATCTGAGTTGTTGAGCAAGATTCTTGATTGTGCTGTTGAGGTTTTCTCACTCAGTTTCGAATGCAAACAAGCCATATTCGACGGCCCGATACAGTACTTTTGGGGCAGCCCAGATAAGCTTAAGCCGGAAACGCTCAACAAGCACGCCCTTGCTCGCAAAACCTGCACTGGTTGGAGGGTTTTAATCCTCCTCTGGAGAAGATAACTCAGTACAAGTATGAAAATCCATTGCTTGAATCTTTCAGGTAAGTCTTATTTCCATTATTTATGCACTATATACTAATGTTTATGTCTTTGCTTAGTGCAATTTGATAATAAATAATGAATAATAGAAGATAATAAACTTTAAAGATATAAAGCTAAATACATTGGGTTATTATCTGATGGAACTTATAGGGAATCAATGTGTGAGTGGAAGCGACGAATCCTCTACAAGCTCCTATTCTTATGAATATATCGATTAACTCGAAACCCTGTGACCCTTGTAGAGTTAATTAGAAAACGAGCAGCCATAATGCAATGTCCATGGGATAGAACTTCAATGCCAAACAGTGATTAATGGTGTACAATTATCGACTTATAATAGGAACCATTTGTATGTGTATTTGTCTTTTCATCAGTGCTAATAGAACACAATAATGTCACAATACAAAATTAATATTGGTTTTTCGTTAATGGGATCATGATCAATCTTCTCAAATCGGTCCTAGACCAGCACCATATTTTGATTCTGTTGTCAACAAGAAATGTGTTTCGTGATTACCAATAATTATATAAGATCATATTCACACGTACTTCAGCAATCTCGAATTATTTATTTATTTGTGAGTGTGGGCATACAAATAAAATATTTCATGATAAAATTATCATGAACTAAATAAAAAAATATTTTACAGAAAGATGATACAAATATCATAGTCAGTAGTTTGTTTGTTGGTTATCTACATTAATAAACTCGCATTTGTCCTAACCTAACAATTCATGTGCAATAGTTTAACAAATGTGCATTAATAGTTTAACAAATGTGCAATAGTTTAAGTGCATTACTCCAAAATTACACTGAAGGTACAATATATATGGACCGAACCATGTTTAACAAGCCCGGGTGACAATGCTCAGCTACACCATTCAACTACGATTTGATTGATAGATGAATATAATTCTATAATATAAAGTTTCAGAATTCAAGTATTTTTCACCACGATCAAATCATGGTATTTTTATTCAATACTCTTCTCTAATTGGTTTTAATTACCTTTATTCTAAATTCTCTAAATTTTCTCATACCTCAAAAAATCATCAGTAAGATTATTGTCCACCATTGTACAGCCATAATCACTTCGGCTAATACGAATCTCAAGTCTTTTTGATCTATGTGTGAGCCATGCATGTATACACAGATAGTCGGTGTCATAATATATAAATCTCACAAGCACAAATTGGTTCGTTGGGCACATACTCTAACACCCAACTTATTAGTTATTAGATTAAAACGCTTCTCTTTTTGAAGCTCGAGTTTGATTGTTTTATTTAAGTAAGTTTGTTAATACAAGTTCTCTCTCGAAAAGGGATTCATCGTTAGTTTTTTTGTCTGGTGCCTAATGGGCTTTTTAGAGGAATATGGAAACTGACAGTCTTTGGTGGCAGAGAAAATATTCAAAACCATGGCCGAGGACCTCAAGTTTTCTCCAACAAAATCGAAGTCCTATTTATCAATGGCCTCCGGACTCTTACGTGTGTATCGATAGCCCTGGTGTCCGTTGTCGGAGCTGAGGTGGGGCGTTGGCGAACACACGGACAGCTCGATCAGTTGTTTCAATGCTGCATCAAGATCGTGTAGGAGGGCTTCAAATTCGCCAGGGGAGTAAATGGTTCGAAGTGAAACCGAGTTGGGACACTCTTGTTGTCAATATAGGAGACATGATGCAGATTTGCGCAAGAATGAAAACATAGTTTTTGCTCTGTTGCGACTCAAAAGCACGAGTTTCTCCAAGTCTCTTCTAGAAACACAACTTAAAACCCTTTAAAAAAAATCATATTTTTTAGTTTACTTTATAATTCTGCCATAGGTAATTAGATTCTTGGATAGCTACTATATATATACACAGACATATATGGATTTCAATCGGGTATTTCGTCTTTCCGACAGAAGACGCGTTGATTGAAGGCTCAAACTACAGGATATTTACTTGTGCAGATTTTCAAGCATATACGGAGTTGGAATTTAAGACATTATGGGGGACCAAAATTCGCCTTCCGCGGTACAAAATCATCCCCGAAAACCCCGAATCTTGTAATCAATATCTCTCTGTATGTATATATATGTAAATGTATGTCGCCACTCCGATATATACATAATACAATGATCATATACATTGTGAAGAAATAAATCTGTATTAAACATGCCGTTGAGTATTGTTTAAACAAGTGAAACCCGTGTGGTTTGGCAAATAGCAATCATTTAATAATTTGTGATTATTGTTAGATAATAGGGTTAATGGGTTGTTATCTTTTTACATAGTTTTTATATTTTGTGGGAAGTAAGCTTTATTTTTGTTGTCAAATTTTGTGCATTAGAAATTAGAGTACGTAGGTCTATTGTGAGACGGTCTCACGAGTCTTTATCCGTGAAACGTGTAAACCATTCTGATATTCACAATAAAAAGTAATACTCTTAGCATAAAAAGTAATATTTTTTCATGGATGACCCAAATAAGAAATCTGTCTCACAAAATACGATCTGTGAGACCGTCTTACACAAATTTTTGCCTAGAAATTAATATGATCCACGAAACATGCAACACATATTTCAAATAGTTGTGTCAATATCTCATGATGTATGATAAAGAGCGAGGCCTTTTTTTGGGGTGGACTTTATACCAATATCTAATTTAATAATACGTAAATTTATTAAATTATAAAAAATAACATATATACAAGATTTTAGAAGTAATCGTTAGAACGTCACAAAAATATTATTTAATATTAAAAATTAACGTATATAGATGTATCGCATGCTACGAAACACTAGTATTAATTAATTATATGAATCATAATAAAAATTAATGCATGTGGACAACTGCACCAACTTTGGGTCGATAAAAAATGTTATAATAACGAAAGATATAATTTATGGAATAAAAATTTATTATCTTATAAATGTATTTTTCATGCATTTGAAGGGGCATTTACGAAATATAAATTTCTCAATACATGTGAGCCTCAACTTGCAAGGAAAGGAATGACGCTGAGAAAGTCATGGAATTGGCCCCAAGATGAAAAAGACCGCCACCAATTGTTGAATATATAGAACTAAAATAACTTTTTTTTTAAATAATAATTTTTATAGAAGTCGTAAGATTATGTTTTTTTTCTTAAAAAATAGGTAGTATTTTAAAAATTATTAATAATTTATAAGAGTCATAGAAATTTAGAATTTTAAAAAAAAATGAAGGTCTAAAGATTATAGTATGATGTCATAATTAATTTCCAGAATAATATCTAAACTAATTAATTATCAGGTAAACAAGCTATGGAGACAATGAAAAGGCATAATGCCTAGCTAGGTAAGAAAGGTAGACTAATAATAATTCCAATTTCATTAATTTACATATTTAATGGCACTTTTTCATTCTGATTAATATGTATTTCACAATCACAACTCACGTGACAATTTTACGAGCCGACTCCTAAAATATTATTATTTATCTCACAAATATTATTTTTCATTGAAAGTATGGATCAAATCGATCGTCTCACAAAAATTCTATTGATGTCAGATATTGAAAGTATGGATCAAATCGATCGTCTCACAAAAATACTGACTTGAGTATCGGAGTGGCTTCACCTTTGGGCGGAGTCATCTCACCCGTTTTCTTTGATACACAGTTATATTTTTTGAGCGGTTTAATTCAGTATATTGAAGAATTGGTTCGTGATCATCGATCAAGGTATTTTTATGGATGCACATTTTTGGAGCGCATAATAAGTCTTTTTCTTTCTCGTTTTATTAAATGTAAGAGATAAAAGACGTACGGAATCAAAGATTTCCTGTTCCACTATGCGCAGTGGCATCCATTAAACTTGGTAGCCGAATATATGTTTGGCCCGTGACTATTGGGTTCCACCATTATGCACATGTAAAATGTCGCATTTTTTACGTATTTTTAGAAATATAACAAAGTAGTGGAACGTGATTTATGGAGGACATGTTCAATTCTTTGGAAATGAAATATGAAATTCGACCGAATTTTCAAATATATTAATTTCAAGATTAGCATCTCATTTTTATTGTACAGTGTGTCTGTAATTATTATTTAGATTCAACTTTCCAAATACACAAAACAATAATTTATTTTAAGGAAAATTGCAGAGCTCCAATTATGGTGGATGGAAAAATTAATTTTTCCTTTTATTAATATAATCTACATTTCAACCAAATTAAATAAATTCCACATTAAAATCCCAAATACCTCGTCTTCCTTTAGGCAAGTGTGTGGAAAATGTATAAATAGTGGCACAAGTGGGAAGCATTTCTCCATATGAATAAAAAAGATAAATTGGTCTGTATTCAATTCAGATTTTTGATGATTTTTTCAAACAATAGACTTTTATGTATTGGATAGATTTTTATTGACTTTTACCGAATTTCATAGATTTATAAACAAATTTATGTAGATTTATGTAGACTTTTTTGCAAGATTTTTTTTTACTTTTGTGGACTTTTTTTTATATAGAATTTTATAAATTTTGTACTTAATCATAACATATTATTTTTTATTAATTTCTTTGAATCAATAATTAATTGACATATACAACATATTCAGTTTGAAATTATTTTTCAATATTTATATTAATAAATAAATTTACTTATTTAAAAGTTAAATCATTTAATCCTTACATGTGTATATATGTGGGTTTGTATGCATGTTTGTAAATTTGTAAAATACATCAATTGATTAATTTGTAACTTTGTTTTTAAATTGATAATATACATGTGAAAAGAATATCATTTAGTATTGTGTGAATATAATTTTGTATAAAAATATGATAACTTATATATTAATTGAAAATGCTAAAATTAATTTAAAAAATAATAATTGTTACGATACTATTCAATTATTAAGAATTAAACAAAATTTTTTTGGATCATCTTTTATTATTATTGAATATTATATTAATTTGTATAAATAATAAATTAAAAAGCACAAAATCAATTTTATAATTCAAAATTTACTGTGATATTAAAATAAAAAATTATTAAATGAACAATCAGCCAAAAAATGAAAATTTTGAAAAGAAAATATGAAAATATATATAGAGATACACTTCGAAAATTTGATAGAGTGATAGAGATAGATAGAGGAGAGAAGATTAGAAGAGAGGTGATGTGAAGCGACAGAAAAAAAAATAGCTTGTGTATAAGTTAGAAATTTTAAAAATCCATCCAAATCTTTGAGTTGAACCAAATACAATTTTTTACAATTCATAATTGTACATTAGGCTTTAATGTTTGTATGTTAATGAATTCAATGAAATTATTAAACGTCTATGGAACACCTGCAGACTTTTATAGAGTTTTTAAAAATCAATGTTGAATATCACTTGACTTTTTAAAACTCTATGAAAGTCTATTTTGAATATCACTAAACTTCTATAGAGTATGTAAAAAGCTTATTTAAATACATCTAAACTTTTAAAATCTACAAAGTAATTAAAAGTCAATAAATATCCTATATTGAATATACCCTCGTCATTGGGTTCTAATTTTTTTTATGACGTGAAAACATACGAAATTTATAATTTGATGTGTAATAGGAAAACTTTTGGATTAACGTAATAACCTGTAAACTACGTTAAGTAAACCACACTGTGCAAACTCGTCCAAGAAAATGTCGATAGGGAGAATTGAACTTCTGATCATTATTCAATTATTCAAATACTCCACCAACTCGGACACTTGGGATTTGAGAACACTCTAACTGAGTGGACGAAGGCAGGCAGGGATTGTACTGTATACCATTTACCGGAACGAGCCTTCGATTAGATTTTTATAAAGTTTGATTCAAGACTTGAATGATGAACTTGCACAAATGGAAAGGATAGAACATATCTTACCCGCTAGGGTAAGGAATTCCATGGGCTTTCGGACAAATCGATCTAAGATAGGACTGACCAAGAGTGAAAGAAAAGGCAAATCGCCTCGTATCCTTATTATATTCTAAAAAAGTTTCTTCTATCGACATCGTTTGGTAAAGTCCCGTGAGATCCCTAAAACGCGATTGAATCTAATATATGCAACTCGAAAGGTCCAACCCTAAGCCGCTTCCTCCACTGCCTTAGTCCCAGCATTGAGTCTC